>NW_024467578.1:821244-1172801 GCF_000804445.1 Metarhizium album ARSEF 1941 | reverse complement strand
TGCTCTCTCGCCCGCCGCCTCGTCCGCCGCCCGGATGTAGGGGATGATCAGGGCCCTGACCGCGTCCACCAAGTCGTCCGTCTCCTCGGCGCGCCGCAGCGTCGCCCCCGCCGCGCCGTCGACTCGCCCCCCGCCGTTGCTTTCGCCGTCCGCCCCGTGGCTGTGCTCGCTGGCGCCCATGCCCATGGTCGTCTGGACTCAAAAAGTCAATCTCTGGGCTGGTGGCAGGGCCGGCGCGGACGCGACTGACGGGGCGAGACGCGGCCTCCTCATATCTATAACCCCATGTGCCCCGTCTCTCGCAGTCGCGTCCCGACTCCCGACGCCCGTCACCGCCTCCTTGGTCGTCGGCCGCAACATGCGCACACATCTTCGTACGCATGCATGTCCGTGGCTGGGGCTCGATATCACGGTAGCATTATTGCCTGCCATCGCATGGCGGCCCCTGTTCAGCCGCCCTCGGGCTGGCGCTCGGCGTCCAACGGACCAACCGCGACGTTTGGATTCGAGGCCTCCGCAACGGCCCGCAGTCCGCCACTGGTGACAGGTAAGATTCTGAGCCGTGCCGGCCATCTCTTGCGGTGTGCTGTGTCCTGTGCGACCCTGTGGTCGTTGCCGAGGACCTCATTGGACCGACGGGCCTCGGCACCAGCGCCAGCCGGCTCAACTTTTGTCGAGGCGGCGAGCCACGGCGGCGGCCTTGCCGGCTGAATCATTGAATGTCTCGCCGCGTCAACTCAGCCTGCTGCGCGTCTGTGTCACTGCGTCATTGAGAGGCTGCCCGGCACTGGGGTGACGCATCTGCAGGGTCGACATGGCCGTTCTAATTTCTGAGTCTCCGACTCTCATCTACGTGTTTATTGCGTACGGAGTAGTTGGAGCCCGGAAGACCTATATCCTGATGGCTGTCTAGATACAGGGATCCCATTTTTCGCAAGAGAAAATAAAAGGGAATTGCTACACGGGCATGACACTTTGGCTACACGGGCATGACTCTTACACGGGCATGACTTTTACCACTTCTGATTGGTCGCATACTTTCTTGGCCCCACAGATACTTCCTCGGAAAGGCGGTGTAGCCAACTTCACTAACAAGCTCCTACATCACCATGAATTGCAGTCACTTATCGTTGTGGGCGCGATTGGTCTTCTGCTATCTTGCAAGCCTGCATTTCGGATTAAACTACCGTCCTTGTACTGTTAGCCAGTAACTGTCAAATACTGGCAAAAGACGTGATGTGGTCTACTTAATTTATTGCCTCACAACGATACAATCTGGATCTTCGTCATCACTCTTAGCCAGTTCCCATTGACTCCTTGTCCTGCGAATGTTTCGTTGCGTCCTCCGTCCACTGTACCGCACGCCTGTCGTATTCCCAGCATTTAGGACTTTAGAAGGTCTACCTGGCCCTTGCTGGGCTGAGATGCCAATTTGGCCACCAGTTTGTGTGATGGTTTCTCGAGTAGCTTTATGCACTCTCCTAGCAAGAGTTGGCTTATTGAGACTTCCTGGCGGTCGACCTCGTCGCCCACTTGGTTGATTATCAGATCGGCTACTTGATGTAATAGCTAGGCTTTCTGGGATAACCTGCGCTGTATTCTTTGGCCTTCCACGTAGTGCAGTGGCAACTTTCGGGTCAAGAATTCGTCGGTATGGATCTTGAGATGCCGATTCCCGTAGTCGCCAGCGTGGGTGGACCTCCCATTTAGTGAAACGTGTGTCAGAATCTAGCTTTGCGTAGACTTTATGATAGCATGGGATTCCCAGCTCAATAGAGACCGTACAGTCGTCGTCGCAAAGTCCAATAGAGTCGGGGAAGGGATTCTTCCCCGTCGGCAGAAATTTGCGAGCAATACAGTATTGCTTGTTGATTAACCCAAGTCCTTTCGATGACATGGTTGTTCGTAGTTCACCAAGATAGTTTCCCATCGAACCTAGGTATTGTGGAGCAGTCAGGACATCATCCTGTCCACAGGCATCCTTAAAGGCACGTTCTTGGTCATGTATCATATCCTGCATTGCCTCGACGAGTCGGTAGAGGTGGCTCATGCCATTTAATAGATAGCTTTTGATATTATTGTTGCTTGCTTCTGTGCCGGACGTAACTCGGATTCCGAAGTTACGATAACGACGGATAAAGCAACGTGCCCATTGAGCACTAACAGGCATATAAGTCGAGTAGAGGTATTGTAAGATCGCTCGTTGGTCGTCGAACTCTTTACAAAGATCTCTCCATGCCTGCTCAAACGCTTCCTCAGTCTCGGCATAGAGAACCTTTTTCCACATTAAAACAACGCCTTGGTAAGTATGAGGAATCTTATCACTACTCGACCGATCTTCGATCAGATGCTTATCTGTAGTGCTCAACCCGCCATCCGCCTGTGAGGGAATGTCTTCACTGTCACTAGCGCTAGGGCTAGTAGTACTGTCCTCACGTTGGCCCGTCCACCTAGTCTTCGATTTAAGCAAAACGTTTGAAAGGATATGATGAATACAAAGCTGTTGCTGTGCATTTGGAAACTGATCATTAACGGCAGCTTTCATAGCCTTGTCGAAGTCTGTGATGATGACATCTGGTTCCCTGAGTGAGTGTTTTGTAATGAGCTTGCGAACACTCTCTGCAAGGAATTGGAACCCCTCCCTCCTCTCGTTATCTATTAAGCCAAATGCAGCATTGAACACAGTTCCAAGACAGGTTTGGCCAGTAGCCTGGAATAAAGGAAGCTTGAAGCGATTAGTGTTATATGTGTTATCAAAGCTAATAACCTCGGGGAAGCGCTTCCACATCTGTAGACAGTACGGAAAGGTCCAGACAAGACCAAGCAGTCTATCTGGATCATCATCGGCCCATTTCGCGATGTATGGGATCTTCTTCTCATCAAAGAGTTTGATCAATGCCGCAGTAGGTGTATAGCCATTTAGCTTCTCTCGGTTAATGAACGAACGGGCATTATAGATATCCTTCCGCAGGAGTGTTGTATCGGGGAATTGCTCCTCAACCATAGCAGCTACATCACTGGCTCGAATACCCGCGCGACGGCTTGCTGACTCGATGGTTGCTTTAACTGGTGTAGTAAGGCGGCGGTGGGAAACATGCGCAGATGGCGTAATACTCCGTTCATGGTTATGCTGGTGATGTTTCGGGTCTCTATGTTGTCGAAGAAGCCACTTGCCTTCCTCTAGGGCTTCAGCAATTATCATCCATTTGCAATCACACTTCCGAGACCTTCGGGTTCGAAGACCAGAACCCCCCGAGGCCCGAGATTGTCCAAACCGGTCGCATTGAATGGAGTACCTAATCAACCGTCCCTTATAGGAATATTTATTCCGCCGAATAATACCAAATCCGTTCTCCTTTGCAAATGCGTTGGTTGTTTTAAAAAGAACTTCGGCCGAGGGCGCTGGGTCGCCAGGGATTATTGGGTTCGGAATTGGCTCCGGGGCGGGAGATAGAGACTGTCGCATAGGCGAGGAACTAATATTTTCGGGCGTCGGTGATATTCGAGGAGGTTGTGTGGGTGACCTACGAGGTGGAGAGTACGGTGGAGGAGAGTCATATGCTTCGAAACTTAATGGTGACCATCCCCATCTCTCTCGCCAAGCTTGTACACGTTCGTATGATCGAGCAAGGTCTACAGTTAGCCTTCGACCTTCGCCGGTAACCTCTCGTACTATGCGCATTGCGGACTCGAACTCGGCTCTTGTCCTTGTTGGGAGATGCTGGGCGGATGGGGGTGATTCGGGAGGTTCAGAGGCGAATGGATCAAATTCTGGGCCTGGTATAAGCGCTCTGACTCGCTGGCTCCATCTTTTTCCACGGAAGAAGTCATTTTGAAGATATATCTCATAGTCAGATCGAAGGCCCCATGCAGGCTCATGGCGGCCCTGTGAACCATGGGGGTGTGGGAGACTTGAAAGTGTTTGCGGGAAAGAGGCGAACAGGTTATCGAGTGCATTTTCGTCCCCGAGGCCGTAGAACTGACCGATACTCGTAGCAGAGCTACTCGCGGATTGTGGTCGGTCTTCAACTGTGGAAGGACTAGATCTGCGTCGCCGACTGGATTTGTGTCGCTTTCCTCTTTGTGATTGATCACTGGGACTAGGGCTCCGCGACCTGCGAGGAGGTGTGCGAGGCAAAGACATTGACGTCTTGAGAAGAGAACAAGATTGTAGTGAAAGAATTGGTCGCTATCTCTACAGCATAGGGTGCCGTATTATGGTTTATTAAAAGCTACGAAAATGAAGAAAGCAAGCTCGAGGGGGTCGCCCCGACTGCGCGACCACTGGGTTGCTGCGTAGTAGCTTAGCCGAAATGAAGTAATTTACACAGAAGCAAGGTTAAAATGGCCCAGGTACTTGCGGCTGAGGTGGCAGAATCCAGCGTCGTTAACAGAGACAATGCGACCAATCAGAAGTGGTAAAAGTCATGCCCGTGTAAGAGTCATGCCCGTGTAGCCAAAGTGTCATGCCCGTGTAGCAATTCCCAAATAAAAAAGAAGAAGAAAAAGAAAAAAAGTCACAACCTCTGTAGAAAATCGTAGGCGTGTGAAGAAATCAACTCAATATTCCACCAACTTTTGCCCCTCATCTCTCTGGCACGACGATTGCTCACGATGCGCGGCAGACGCTACAAACGGACCCAATCATCGTGGCTGTCCTCAACGGGCACGTACACGCCTTCTGTGCACGTTGCCAACATGGCAGACATTTCCGCCATCAGCCGATCCATCTGCGCTTGCGACGCGACCTCGCTGCGGGAGAAGATGTTGATGCTCAGCCGGTCGTCCTCCGCCACCGTGGACACCCACACGTTCATCGCGGGCAGGGAGAGCGGCGACCACGCGTCTATCTGGCACGACAGCTCGTCGGATTCCAGCGCGCTTTGGTCCCGAGAGAACCGGTGGTGGACAATGGACCCGAAGTCGGTGTCTGCCGGCCACGGGGTGCTGTTCTTGACGATGGCGCGCAGTCCCGTCGTCTCAAACGGCATCGTAGCCGCGTGCTGGGCCTGGACTTGCTCCAGGAGATGGCTGATTCTCTGTGCTGGCTGTATTCGAGCCCGGACGGGGATGATGTTGATGCAGGGCCCGATGACGTCCTCCAGCTCGGGGACGCCCGTGTTGCGGCCGCTGACTAGTTGGCCGAAGACGATGTCGGACCGCCCTAGTAGTTTGGACTGAACCAGCGCCCAAGCCGTCTTCACCACCGTGGCCAGTGTGTTTCCGCGAGGAGGCGTTGGCAGGGGCACGCTTGCTATTGACTCGACGAGGCTCGAGGAGCGGGAACCACTCAGTGCACGTGTTGCTGCTGCCTGACCAAATAGTGAAGTCATGGATGATCCATCGAGCAGACGTCTCCAAAAGTCAAATGATGCCGCCGTTTGAATCTCATTGCAGTGTCGTACATATGTCGCAAAGTCCGCGGCGATGGAGACGGCTCGTTGGTGATACAAATCAACAAGGTTCGCCGCCAACTTGGGTATGGAGAGACCGTCGTATTGCGCGTGTGTCATCCGCACTATGAGTAGGTGACGCCCGTCGCTGCCCTTCACAAGAGTCAAGGCCAGTGGCACTGCCCCGTATAGAGTCTGAGAAGGGAAATCTTGACGGCCGTATGCTTCAGCAAATGCCCTCAAGTCCTTCAGATCCGTGTCGCACTCGGTCACGTCCAGGGATATGCGGCGGAGGATGACTTGCAGGATGCGGCCAGCGTGCGGAACAAATACTGTTCTGAGAATCGAGTGTTTCTCGACCAGCTCTGAGCAAGCCCGCCTCAGCTGAGCCGTGTCCAGTGGTCCAGAGAACTGCAGGAACCAGTAGTTTTGCGGCCGCGTTGCAGAAAAGGCCTGGACATCTGTTGTAGGAACAACATCGACCACATCATCTTCTCCGAAGGGCAGGTCTGCCCAAGGCAAATCTATCGACAATCCGTCCTCCGTCTTGTCTGAAGGTTCCGCGACAGGTGCCGCCGGAATCGACACAGCCGTGGACTGCTGGGCATATCTGGCAAGATCTGCCAGCACTGGAGAGACGAATATTTGTCTTACTGTCAGCGTGAGACCCTCATGACGAGCGAGGGATACCAGCTGCATGGCCGTGATGGAGTCCCCGCCCATCTGGAAAAAGTCCGCGTCAATGTTGATCACATCTGGTCTAAGCTCCAGCACCCGGGCAACCGTCAATTGTATTGTGCGCTCAGTCTCGGTCAATGGTCGCTGCGAGTTGCGCTGAACACCAGATCCCCCGTCGGACCATGTGATCTTCGTTGCTTGGCTACGCAGCTTGGAACGATCAATCTTGCCCGACCTAGTCAATGGAATGTAATTGACAGCAACAAACATTGTCGGAACCATGTGCCGAGGCACGCTCTGAAGGAGTCGCGATTCTGCAATGTGGACGTCTGTGTAAAACTCTTGGCTGGGCTCGAGCGTCGAAAACTCGTCTCCCTTGGAATCAAGTGTTCGCTGTCTTATAAACGCTGTCAATGCCTTTTGGGACGCAACGTCTGGTCGTTGGAGAACCTCCACGCCGACGTCTTGGGCCCCGGGGAAGAAACGAAGCAGATGAGATTCAATTTCCCCTAGTTCGACACGCTGGCCGTGTATCTTGACTTGGCCGTCCCGGCGTCCAACGTATTTGAGGGAGCCGTCGGGTAGATACTGGACGAGATCCCCTGTCCTGTACACGTGCCGTGGAGAGGAAGCTTGGCCTCTAAAGTCCTCGAGCCAAAGAGGCGGCTCGATAAAGTTTTGCCGAGTTTGGCCTTCATTATGTAGATATCCGCGACCGACGACGGGACCCTCGACGAGCAACTCCCCAACAACGCCGATGGGAAGTAGTCGAGCGGGATTGTTTCTGTCGGTGACCCAACACCTCGCGCCGCTTGCGTATCCAATGCTTGAAGGACTCGAAGCCACCTGGTCGTTGACGACGCAGTCTACGGAGCACTCGGCTGGCCCGTATGCATTGATGAGATGAACCGACTGTCCCCAAGTCTTGATGTTGTCTGTCTTGATAGCTTCGCCGCTCAAGACCAAGATCTTGATCCCTTCTACTTGCGACGGGTCGATAGTTTGCGCGACGGACGGGGTGATATGCATCCAATTCGCGGCAAGCTTTTGCACCGCGTGTGGGATATCATTTATTCGGTCTGCTTCAGAGGGAACGCATACACAACCTCCTGCCATGAACGTTGTCAGGTAGTCGCTGATGCTCACGTCGAACGCGTGCGAGGCAAACTGGAATACTCGAAATTGGTTCCCAACTCTCAGTCGTTTTTGGAGCGATAGGCCGCTTGTCGCGTAGCTCGAATGCTCGATGACGACCCCTTTTGATTTACCGGTCGAACCAGAGGTAAAGACGCAGTAGAGAGCATGGTGAGGGAGGACATTTTGCTGGAGGGAAGTTGTCCCTAGATCTGACTCCCATTGCACGGCCTCGCTCGGCGAGACCACAACCACTCGCTCAGTGAGCAGTGCAGCCTTCCCATAGTTCAAGGACGAGGAAATAACAAGAGGGCAACGTGAAGTCTCACAAATTTCACGCAAACGGGCTTCTGGATAAGAGTCATCCAGCAAAATGAATGCGCCACCGGCTCTCATAACCGCCCACATCGCCACGGAGACCCATTTCGACCTCTCGAAGAGTAGCGGCACAAAGACGTCGGGTCCAACCCCGAGTAGCTGAAGCTGCGCCGCCAGCCCTGTGGAGAGCAGATAAAGATTCTTGTAGTCCAAGTTTCCATCCCATGCGCAGACGGCTGGTGCCTCGGGACGGGCCCGGCATTGGTCAATGATCAGATCGTGGACACACACCTCTTCCGTCTGCGGCAAATGCGTGTTCCACGAGTGAATAATGTTCAGCTCCTCCTGAGTAACTAGATCGAGGTCGCCAACGGTTGTGGAGGGACTGTCGGCGATGCTGGAAATAGCATGCACTAATCTATCACACAGTCTAGATCCTTGCTCGGGAGTGAGGAAGGTGTCCCAGAAACTCAGGGAAAGGCTGACCTGGCTGCTGTCGGCATCCACGTTGATCACCAATCCGTACTAGGTTGCATGTTAGCTTATGGGAATTTCTCTGCTCTTGTACATATGTTTTGTATTGTTGGAATGGGTCTTCAACAAGGGAAAAACATGTCTTCGACAAGGGACAAAAATAAACAAATCCGTACCTCAGTAGGGTCTTCTCCTCCCACCGTCTCTAACAAGGCTGGCGGCGGTTTGCTATGTGCCAGGTCCTGCACTTCTTCTTGCATGGGAGAAGAAGCTTGGTAAGAGATGATAGAATTGAAAAGCGGCTCCTTGTTAAGACCCAAGTCATGCTGGATTTCCGCCAGTGAGCAATGTTGGTGGTCGAGACTGCGAATGAAGTTGGTCTCGTTTTCTTGCAAAACTGCCAGCATGGGGAGGTTGCCATCCAACTGCAGGCGACACACCAACATGTTGATAAACAGACCAACCGCGTGCTCAACACCGGAGAGCGGAATATCTCGCCCGGATGCTAGGTAGCCAAAGCAAACATCGTCTGTGCCTGCGTAGCAGCGTAAGACGAGTGCCCAGGCTACCTGTATCACGTTGAATATCGTCGATCCATACGTCTTGCAGAACTTTCTGATACGCTGTGCGTCAATGCAGCGAGTCACAAAGTGTAACTGGTCCTTTGAATTGTCGTTCAAGATGGGGAACAGGGTTGGAGTGACGTCACTGAGGTAACCCCCCCAATAGTCAGTAATCTGCTGCCGGGGAACAGACTTCAGGTAAGAAATGTAATCTTTGTAAGGCATAGCCGGATAGCCAACGGGCTTTCCATCGATCGTGCGGCTCAACTCGGTGCCAAGAATACGAACTGAGACACCATCGACTAGCGCGTGGCTGATGGCGAGCTCACAAAGGATCTCTGCATCACATGCTCGCTTGATGATGAATTGCCAGGGAGAAGTCCCTAGGGGCTCATACGGAGAGTCGGTTGAATCCAGAACTATGACTTTACCGGCTCCGTGATCAATGACCCATTGATCGTAGACCCTGTCGCGGGAGGGACTCTCGGTGATGATTGTCCGAAGCGCTGGGTGTCTCATCACGATCTGGGCCCACGCCTGTTGAATTTGATCAATTGAGATGGGCCGATGTGAATCTGGATTCGATATCTTCCAGACCGTCCTGGTAGTGTATAATTTATGATTTCGTCCCTGGCTCAACAATATGCCTTGTTGTACGGGCGAGCAAGGAAAGGCGTCCTGCACCGACGCTGGGTTAACGCCAATAGGACAAGCAAGGTCTGAAGACTGGTGGTCAGGAGAGGCCAGTGGCAACTGCAGGAAATTTCTCAAGTTATGTTGGTGAGAGGCGGTACACAGCTCCTCGGCCGCATGTTGGAGGAGAATCTGGCATGCCGATATCCAGGCACGGATGGACGTTTGGCGCAGAGAATTTTTGCTATAAGTGAAATCAAATTGCAAAGCATCCCCAGATACCCAAATTTCGATATCAAAGACCTCACCCCTTGGCATTTGCGGATCTATGCCTGGCGGAATATCCACAATATCGTGTGAGACTTGGAGGATAGTATCTTTGCTCTCCAGATTGTGGTAACCTCCATGGTAATTCATAAGAATTTCCATTGGTTCTGCGAGGGTAAGCCGCTTACTTCCCTCGGGATGCAAATACCGGGCAGTAAAGTAGCTCCAACCGTTGGCTTGTGTCTGGCGTAGAATTTCTCTTGTTAATTGTACCACTTCAGTAAAGGTCGAGTCCGCCGACACGCGAATAAGGGCAGGCCATATCGTTGTGAACCAACCAACAGTTCCCGAGACATCCACCGAGCTGTTCCATGGTTCCCTTCCATGACCTTCCTGGTATATAACTGGGGGCGGACGGTCTGGGAATGACTTGACAAAGGAGAGCAGAATTGCGGCGTGCAGAAGCTCAACAATCTTAGTCTGCAGTACCTCATTTGCAGGCCCGAGAAGCAGCTTCGTGACACATGGATCAACAGTGAATTTGGTAGACGTCACGTCTGCGTGGATATTGGATCCTTTTGGCAGACCCCAGTATTCTTCAACATTGAGCTCAAAATCGGCAAAAGTCGATAGCAATGGAAGCGTCTTTGATGGCCTGAGATGATTTTTCGCATATTCGGCTTGTGAATTACACCAGACCTGGAACGGCAAGGAGCATAGAGGCGGGAGCGACTCTCCTGCCAGTAGCGTTTCGAGGTCGTTCAAAAGGGTCCGCCATGAGACAAGGTCAATGACGAGATGGTGCGCAGCGAGGAAGAGATACTGGTTCTCTCCGACAGTCATATGGTCTGCCACTAACAAGGGGCCTTGCATGAAGTCAAGGGCTCGTTGGCTTTCCACGAAGCACCTAGTAGTCTCCGCAACAGAGATCGCTAGGCTACGATAACGATATGAATGCTCAATATCATCAGTGACCATTTGTACCCAGACCCCGGCTTGTTTCTTGAAACGAGCGCGGAGCATTGCGTGTCTTTTCACTATAATTGCTATCGCAGTCTCGATAGATTTCCTTGGTCGTCTGAGCCTGACTAAAAAGCTCTGACTGTAATTGTTTAGGCCCTCTGGGATACGATCAAATAACGCCTGTTGAATTGGGGAGAGGTGAAATACTGTTCCCACAGTCTCTTCCTCTCCCGCTGCTGTTGCCTTGGCTGACTGAATATGGGAAGCCAATCGTCGAATCGTTTTGTGCCGGAAGACGTCTGCAACAGTCATGACCATTCCTCGTTGACGACACTGAGAAACAAGAATCATGGCGCTGATAGAGTCTCCTCCGCAGCGGAAGAAGTTCTCGTCCAAACCTACGTGGCTAGAGTTCTTGTTGAGCACACGTGCAATGCAAGCTTGCAATGATTTCTCAAGTTCGCTTGCTGGAATTCCATTTTGATCATTTAGGCCATTAGTCTCGGCGTATGCGTATATTTGGCTCGGTGAAAGATGTGAGGCGGCCTCTTGAAGAAGCTTCCGGTGCACTGTGCCCGAGAGACTAAGCGGAATCCTATCCACAGGGAGAAATGCCGCAGGAACCATGGAAGGCGGTAACAGGTCTGGGAGTTCGGTTTGAGCCTTGAGGACTTCCATATGGAAATCAGCTGAAGCTTCAATAAAAGCAACGTTGTAAGAGTCATCAACAGTGGCGTTGAAGGAGTGGCTGATGAATGCGACTAAGATTGGTTTCGCACTCCCGTTATCAGGCCTAATCACGTCGACAACCACGTCCTTGGCCTGGGAGAAATATTGCCGGATATGAGCTGCAATTTCTTCAAGTTCCAGTCGCTGACCTTGGATCTTGACTTGTGCGTCCTTGCGCCCCATATAGAGGATCGACCCATCGGATTGGTATCGAGCTAGGTCACCGGTCTTGTAAAGCCGGCCAGGACCAATTGGTTCAAACTGTTGTAACCAAGGTGGAGGTTCAATAAAAGAGGCAGAATTTTGACTCTGGCTCGCAACACAGCCGAGGCCAAGAATCGGGCCTTGAAGAACGAGCTCTCCAACGGCACCTAGAGGGAGGAGTCTTTGATGATTCGAAGAATCTACAATCCAACACGAGACACCCACTCCCACGCCGACATTGCGCGGGTCTAATGCGTCCAGAGCGTTGGGTTGTATCGTACCATGGAATGGGAAGTCGGCCGGTCTATAGCCTTTGACCAACCGGACAGAACCCTGCCAGCGTGCCACATCCGAGCCAGTCGTGGGCTCACCGCCGATACATATCGTCTTGAGGGATGGCACGCTGGAAGGATTGATGCTCCGAGCTATGGAGGGAGTGAGATTTGCCCAATTCGCATCCAGATCACCAATCGCACTTTCCATGTCCTCCAGCTGGGATTCAGAAGGGATGCACACACAGCCTCCTTGTGATAGCGCCATCAACTGATCGCCAATGCTCATTTGAGATGCATATGAAGCAAATTGGAACATTCGGGTGTTGTTGTCCATCCCCATAGGCCCTTTCACTGCTTCCACGGCCGAACAGAACGAGACATGGTCGATAACGAGCCTGTTCAGCTTCCCTGAGGACTCGGGGGTGAACACAGCGGACAGAGCACTCTGAGGCGTTGCAACAGATGGCAGGACTGCGCCAGAACTCCAGAGGCACGCTGTTTCTCTGCCCACTACGACAACATGAACCGGAAGGTCGTTCACCATAACTCGATTAGCTTTTGAGCTGAGAATGATTTTGATGCCCGCATCCGCACACACTTGCTCCTGGCGATTTGCAGGGCTAGTCGGGTCCAGGAGAACGAATGCAGCACCAGATCTCATCACAGCAAGGACCGAAACGACGGCCCACATAGACCTTTCGAAAAGCAAGGCAACAAATGTGCCTTGTCGGACACCCAAGTCCAGAAGTTGAGCGGCAAGTCTGGACGACAGGCAGTCCAGATCCCGATATGAGAGATCGCCTTCCCAAGAGTGGACTGCCAGGGAGGAGGGACAGCGTTCAAAATGTCGCTCCACGAGGTCGTGTACGCAGGAACTGAGGGCCGCAGGGCTTTCCTTTTTCCACTTGTGTAGTTGTGCATGCTCCTCGGGGCTTAGCAATCCTACCTGTCCAACGTTGACGTTGGGACATGTGGCGATGTTCACAACTACCGCTTCCATTGTACGAAGTAGCTGCTGGGCCTGCTCCGTCGAAAGGAGTTCGTCCTTCCAGTGATCAAGAGAAAGGGAGATGCCCACCTTGTCTACGAGGGCGTGTATCGCGATGGCGTACTAGATCATCACACGTTAGAACTACATTTACAAGGCAGTAAGCTAAGGCCTTCTGGTACTCTACCTCTGTTTGGTCCTCCCCATCAACTACTGAGAATGCCAAGGATGAATTGGAGGAATCGTGGTCTGAAGTTCTGTTTTGCACTGACATGCTGGAGTTGAACAGTTCCCCTGCGCCCAAGGACATAGCATGGAATATCTCTGCAAGGGAGCAGTTTTGATATTTCAGGTTGTCAATGTTAGCGTCTTGATTAGCCCGCAACACTTCGAGCAACGGTGTGTCAGGACTTGGCGACATGTGGCTGATCAAAACGTTGATAAAAGGACCCACGGCTTCTTCAATGTTGGGCAAAGGGGCGTCGCGACCAGAAGCGACGTATGCAAAACAAACGGATTCGGAGGTGGTAAAGCACTGCAAGATAAGAGCCCAAGCCACCTGTAAGACGTTGGAGATGGTAAATCCATATTTCCTGCAAAATTGGTAGATGATTGAGGCATCCTCGATGTCTAGCCCGACAGAGTGTAGTTCTCGCCTGTTGCTATTGACAGAGAACGGTCTTTTATAGTTGCTAATTCTGGGGAATATACACGGCGACATGGTGGAGAGCCTCTCCTTCCAGTAATGAATGATGGCATCTTTCGGGGTAGATTGTAGATATCGGATATAGTCACTGTAGGGGGGTCCAAGGCCTGCAGGGAGTACGTCGTCATATGCTAGCTGCACTTGGCGTGTAAGAATGGCTATGGACGTTCCATCAATCAAGGCGTGGCTGACTTTCAAGTCGCAAAAGGTGTCGCCCGTCTTGCCCTGGCATAAAATGAGGTGCCAGAGAGCATTCCGATCTCGGTGCGCAGGCGTGGAACGATGAGCATTTATCAGTTTCATCGTATCTCCGTCCTCACACTCGACTATGGTGATGTTGTCCGGTATTGATTTCATGACTGCTTGGTTGTAGTACTCCATATGCAAGCTACTCTGGACAAAAACTGTTCGAAAAACCGGGTGTCGCTGGAGGACCATTTCCCATGCTTTTTGGAGCCGAATCATATCAACAGAATCATGACCAGCGACCCGAAGTTTCCACGTAAATCGAGGGCTATAAAGATCATTATCCTTGGACTTGCTGAGTAGGATACCGCGCTGGATGGGAGAGCACGGATATGCATCATGTATAATGGCGCTGATTTCTCCATCATGCTGGCCAATTTGACCCCGGACGCTGGCAATAAAGGAGTCAAGATCCTCGTATGTAGTTGCGAGTAAGGGGAAGTCACCAAGTGTGTACGCTGGGGATGCGTGAGAGAGATCATCAACTGCTCTGATGATCGACTTTCGGTACTCATCAACCCAGAGTCTCAGCGAATCACCATGTTTCATTTGCTGGTTGAAGGTAAAATACGTCACTAGCTCCCCTTTGACAATGGTTGCCGAGACATTGATAAGCGCGAGGCGCAGCGCTTCTGGGTTTATATCGACTATTTGACATTGAGCATGTGACCATCTGATAATTTGCAGGATCGAGTTTTCATGCTCGGGCTGCTCTTTCAGTTCCTCATAATTGAGGACAATTTCGAACGGCTTCGGCAATGAGCGCTCCAAGTCTGGCAAATCTTTGGAGCTCGATCCTAGATGAGTCCATGCGTTTGCAAGAACCGAGCGCTGGGCATCTTTCGTGCGACGTATTATCTCCGTGAGACCTTGACGGTTGTCGACCTCGACGAAGATGGGATCGATTGTAGTAAACGAACCCACCGTCTGCGAAATATGGATGGACTCGTCTAAAGGGTCACGATTGTAGCGTTCATTATACATGACTGGGGGAGTCCACTCCGTGAAGATCTGCAGGAAAGAATGAATCAACGCCGCATGTAGGATCTCGGCTGGCTTTGTCCGAAATGCCTGGTTGGCACGTCCCAACAGCAGATTGGTAGTGGAATTATCAATTGTAAACGTAATAGTCTTGGAGTGTTTGACCTGATTCGGGCGTCCTACCATACCCCAAAGCTCAAGCGGGGAGAGCTTTGGGATTTGTTTTCCTGGACGAGGAAGGACTCTGGTTCTTGTTGGAGTATGTCTGGAGGTGGCACTGGTCTGTAGATTGCAACAAGCCTGGAAGGACATTGACACCGTACTCAATTCAGAGAGAAGGTTCTTCCCGCTTAATATAACCTCCAGATCCCCAAGTATAATGCGCCAAGAAATCGCATCGACGACGAGACGATGTGCAACAAGAACGAGATAATCGTCTACCTGTCCATCCACTTGCACATAATCTGTAACAAAAAGCGGACCGTGCTGGATGTTGACACACGCCTGCGCATCCTGGAGTACCCGAGTGAATTCGTTCTGACTAGAAATGGTTAATTGCTGGAACAGATGCGATTCTTCTGTTTCGGATGTGATGCGCTGCGTCCAGGAGCCCTCAGAGTCTTGGCTAAACCGAGCTCGAAGCATGGAGTGACGCTCAATGATGGCCCTGAACGCTTGTCGCAGACGGTCAGTTTCAATTCGTCGAGTGATCTTGATGACAACGCCATTATTGCAGTAGTCACAGCCCTGTGAGGAATACCGGAGGAAGAATTGTTGGCTTAGAGATAAGGGGAAGTGATTGTCCATCTTTTCCACAGCCAACGGAGTAGTATTACTACGTTCGTTCCGAGCATGGCTGGAAATTCCAGCAAGGGTGCGGTGACGAAAGAAATCTTCCATGCCAATAGAAATACCGATACGGCGACACTGAACAATCAGCTGCATAGCAGAAATGGAATCCCCTCCCAGGCGGAAAAAGTCGTCGTTGATTCCGATTGTCCCTGAATCTAGGTCCAGCACCTTGGCCCAGAGTGGATGTAACTTGTTTTCTATTTCGGTCTTGGGAGTCTCCTTGGCTGACGCACCCGCGTTCATGTATTTTTCTAGCTCACAACGAGTCAGTGCTGCTGCTTTTCGTTTCAGAAGTCGACGATCCGTCTTGCAAGAGCTTGTCATAGGGACCCAGTTTAGAGGCAGAAAGACCGTGGGCACCATGTGCTTAGGCAGCTGGCTTTGCAGGCGCGCTTGAGTGAGGTCAACCTGTTTGGAGAATGCCATACTCGGGGGAGCGAATAGTTCATCACCAACGTCAACGTCGTTGCTCCCACATATACTAGGCGACTTGACAAAAGCAATCAGAAATGAGCGAGATGTTTCCGATTCCAACGCGAGGACATCGACTACGACACGTTCCGCGCCGTCGAAGCTGTTTGATATATGATGCTCAACCTCCCCAGGCTCAATGCGTTGGCCCCTGAGTTTGATTTGAGTATCTTTGCGGCGGAAGAAACGGATGGACCCATCTGCGCAATAATGAACCAAATCTCCCGTCTTGTAGAGTCGCACAGTCCGCTTGGGGCGGAACTTCCTTGCCCAGGCTGGGTTTTCGATAAAGGCTGCTGACGTCTTCACGGGATCATTCAAATAACCACGGCCGAGAATTGGGCCTTCAATGAGTAGCTCTCCGATAGCACCAACAGCTACCAGCTTATGGTGGTTGTCTGGGTCAACAATCCAGCAGACACAACCGCTCTCACGGCCAATGTTTCTCGGATCAGACGACAAGTCTGGGTTAACCAAGGCCAGAACCGAACACTCGGTCGGACCAAACGTCTCCCGAAGAGATACTCGACGGCGCCACATCTTTATATCATCATATGATGGAGTTTCACCAATGAGAATCACGGTTTGTAGCGACGAGACCTGTTCAGGTTCGAGGAGACGAACTACCGGCGGCGTTGTCTGAATCCAGGTAGCACGGTACTGTTGAATCGCCTCGGCCAGCGCGTTGACTCGCTGAGATTCCGAAGGAATGCAGACGCAGCCACCCGCCATGAACGTTGCTAGCTGGTCCATGATGCTCACGTCCCAGGTGTAGGCGGAAAATTGTAGCACGCGAGTAGAACGGTCAATAGATAAGGATCTATGTTGGGCTGTCGCGCTGGTACAAAACGAAGAATGATCAATAACAACGCCCTTGGGCTTCCCAGTAGAACCAGATGTAAAAACCGCGTATGCTGCATGTGCGGGCTGGGCCTGCAATGATCGTGTGGGCTCTGAGGTTGGCATGATCCACTTCTTATATTCATCATCGCCAATCATTATGACCTCTCTGACGAACGACGAGGCATCCACGGCGAGGTTAGATGATATCATAATCTGAGACCTGAGATCTGCACAGATGGTTTGCTTGTGGGCTAGAGGGAGAGAGGGATCAAGCAGGGTAAAAGCGCCGCCAGCACGGAGGACGGCGAGCATGGCCACAGGCGTCCATCTGGATTTTTCGCAATGTATGGTCACATACACCTCCGGTTGAACACCCCGGTGGGCTAAAACTTTAGATAGGCATAATGACAGTTGGTCCAACTCGGCATATGAGAAATCGCCGTCCCACGCACAAACTGCCTGAGCTGAGGGGGTAGAGAGGAAGAACGGCTCGATAGCTTCATGTATGCACTGCTGTCGTGCCTCGGGGACAACCTTGTTCCGCAAATTTAACCACTGAAGATGATATTCGCTCAGTAGATCAATATCCCGGACTTTTGCATCCGCAACGGCTACAGAACTCAGTAAAGCTCTTTCAAATGCAACTGCCAGATTATCCACTTGGCTTCGTGTGAATGAATGCTTGTGGTACCAGAGTGCAAATTCAAGCTCGTTTTTTGATACAGCAACATTTAACGTAAGATCATACTACAACATAAATTAGCTTTGAGTCTACTTGTGATGCGAAGTGTGTAGATATGAAAAGTTACCTCTGTCGGATCATTACTGTTGATTGTGTGCATTGAAAGTCCCGAATTGTGGTGACTTGGCTGTTTCTCGGATCTGGTTTGGAGTGACACTACCGTATTGAATAAACCACGACCATGAATGCCCAGTGAATGATATATTTCAGCCAGCGAGGTGTGCTGATGGACCAGCCCTTGTAGAAAATCCGAGCGAATCGTCTGAAGCATATCCGAAATAGAGTTGCCGCCCTCCAGGTCCATTTTGCTTACAAGGATATTGATGAAGGGACCGATAGCCTCATCTATTCCATCTATCGGCATGTTTCGTCCGGTCACTAAATAGCCGAAGCAGACGGCATCGGATGCGGTGTAGGCTCTCAGAACCAAGCCCCAAGCCAGCTGGACCAGGTTAAACAGGGTGGCTCCATTCAATTCACAGAAGACTTGCAGTGTGCGGATATTTTCAAGTTTCCGGGTGACATAGTCCACCGAATTCTGATGATTTGGATTTGAAGTATGGTTCGAGGTGGGAAGGGTACAGTGATCTGACCCCTTTAGGTAGGTAGCCCAGTATTGGGTGGCTGCTCCGTCGGGAAGATCGTGAACATAAGAGATGTAATCTCTCAGTGTTGCTACAGGGCCGGAGAAATTTCGGTCTTCATAAGCATAGGCAAGTTGCTGCTCAAGCAAACTCGTTGAAAAACCATCCACCAGAGCATGAAAAATGCGAAGCTCACACAGGAGCGAGTCGATTTCACGAGACACAATGAACTGCCACGGATGGGATGCTGTGATGCCACAGAGCCCCCGAGGGACTGGAGAGTTTATACCACCAGATTCGAAAAGTATGACATCGCCGGCTGAATGACTCAGCACCACTTGGTCCCATAGCTGGCCTGAATGGCTCTCCACAAAGATGGTGCGGAGAATGGGATTTTGATCAACAACCCTGTGCCATGAGTGTATGAAGCGCTCAACATCGATTCCCTTCGTACTTCGAACTTCCCATGTAGTACTGGTAATGTATTGCGCTGCATTCTTGGCTTGACTAAGGAGCATGCCCTGTTGAATGCTCGAACACGGGAAAGCATCCTCGATCTCTGTTATGTCGTGTACCCCCGCCACGGCAGCGAGCTTATCGACTAGATACTCCAGACCACTGTAGCTGATTTGTAGGAGAGGGAAGTCGGCAAGTGTGAGCTGCCTCTGTATAGACTGAAGCGTCGCGCACGCCTCATGCAATGTAGCTTCAAACAATAAACTCCACTGCCGAATGCGATCTTGGGGAATAGCTTGGTGATAAAAGGTCTCCACCTGCAACTGTCCACGCTGTACTACAGCAGAGATTTCAAACAGTTCAAACCGTGTAGCAGTAGCTGCCGCGTCAAATCGCGTGTACTGGCTGTCAGCTACGCGGAAAAGTCCCTGGTGCTGTTCCAGCTGTTGGAATGATCCAGCATAGTTGAATACCATCTCAAAGGGCAACTCTAGCGGAAGTTGGTTACGTCCTTCTGGATGTAGGAATTGGGATGCAAAATAGGCCCATCCATTGTTCCGGAGTTCGCGTCTCCCATCTTTGGTACGTTTCACGACCTCGATAAGGCTATGCGTGGGCCGAATGGTGGCTGGCGTGGGCCATATGGTGGTGAACCATCCTACCGTTCGTGACAAGTCGATAGAAGAATCCCATGCTTTTCTTCCATGGCCTTCACTATGGATGACAGGAGGTGGTCGATCTGGAAACTGTTTCATGAATGAGAAGACGAGCGCAGCCTGAATGATCTCCACGGGCCTTGTCCGCAACGCATCATTAGCGTTGCCCAGAAGATTCGCGGTCACCTCTGCGTCCAAAGTAAAGCCGACAGAGACAGCATCCGAGCAATTGTTGGATCGATTCGTCAAGCCCCAATAATCCATACATGAGAAGGTCGTTGAAGGGCAGACATGGTCCTCGGTGGGTGTTGGGTATGTTTTTCGAGGAGGCAGCTGTTCACGGACATGCTGGGCCTGGAGATGGCACCACGACTGAAATGACAGGGATGATTCAATGTCACGGAGCCCATGAATAGCAGGGGCGGGCGATGCTTCCAAGAGCTCCTCCAGGTCGCCGAGGATAATTCGCCACGAGACATGGTCTACCACGAGGTGGTGTGCTACTAGAAGAAGGTATTGTCCTTGACCGTGGACCTGAAAGAGGTCAACTGCTAGCAAAGGACCACTCACGATATCCAGGCTTTGCTGGCTCTTCACTGCACAGGGCTCAATGGACGCCGTATTAGCCACTTCGTGGGACTTGAATGAAAAGGACGAGGACGGGGACGACTCGGACGTTATGCTCTGCGTCCACCGGCCACATGCGTCTTGACTGAATCGAGCGCGTAGCATCACGTGATGTCTCACCACCTCACGGACCGCCGCCTCCAAGTCCCCCACAGAAACATGTCTTTGAAGAGAGAGGAAGAAACTTTGATTGTAGTGGCTATGGCATTCCTGCGGCACAACCTCAAAAAACATCTCTTGGATCGGAGACAGGGCAAACGATACATCTATCCGCTCACATTGTCGCGGGACCTGAACTGTGGTACTCTTGGCTCGCAACGCCAGTTTCTCAATAGTGTTTTGGGTCAGGACGTCTTCAACAGAGATGGCAATCTGAAGCGCACTCGCACGCGCCACGAGCGACATGGCGCTGATGGAATCAACTCCGAGTGCGAGAAAGCTGTCGTCAATGCTGATCTCGTCAACAGTTGTGTTCAAAACCTTGGCGCACAACATCTGCAAAGCCCGCTGCATATTTGTTTCCGGTGCTCGCTTGGTACTGCGAGCGTTGGCGAATGTTTCGATGTCCTTTCGACTCAAACTTCTGCCCAGGTCCTTCAGCATCTCACGGTTTACCTTTCCCGATAGAGACAGCGCAATGCGATTCACGGGCAAGAAAAGGCTGGGGATCATGTATGGCGGAATCGTGTCGCGCAGCTTGGACTGGGTCGTCTGAACATCGGCAAGAAATGCGGCTGTTGGCGGAAGCAGGCTCATCTCCAGTGATGGTAAGTGACCGTTACAGGACTCCTGCAAATGCGAGACTTCCAAGAAGGCCGTAAGAATGGGCTTGCCCTGTTGTTCATCGAGATGGAGAACTTCCGCCGCAACCTTGGTCGCCTCGGGGAACAACCGACGCACATGGTGTTCGACTTCGCCCAGTTCAATCCGTTGACCGTGAACTTTGACCTGAAAATCCTTGCGGCCGATGTATCTCAGATTTCCCGTCGGTAGCAGCTGCACGAGGTCGCCGGTTTTATACACAAGACCTTCTTCGCCGCGAAGTCTCTGGAGCCATCGCATCGATGGGACAAACACAGATGCAGTCTGCTCTGGGGCGTTGAGGTATCCTCGTCCGACAATTGGGCCCTCGATGATGAGCTCGCCCGTCGCGCCAATCGGAACGAGTCGCTGCTCGTCAGCAGGATCTACAACCCAACAAACGCCTCCCGTGCCCTCACCGAGCACCTGAGGGTCATGATCTAGGTTCACCGGATTTTGTCCAGTTGCGGTACAGGAGCATTCGGCAGGCCCGTACAAATTAATGAGACGAACTTTGTCTTGCCATTTCCTAACATCTGCTCGGGTCATGACCTCACCGCTCATGACGAGAGTCTGTAGACGAGATACATCGCCGACATCAAGCATTCTCGCCACAGAGGGTGTAAGTTCCGCAAAGTTTGCACCTGATTCTCTCAATGAAGCCGGGAGGTCATTCCTTACACGCTCGCTATGGGGAATGAAGATGGATCCTCCGTGCATCAAAGGAAGTAGATGATCGGTGATGCTGACATCGAAGGCATAGGATGCGAATTGGAAGACCCGTGTGTTCTGGTCCATACCCACAAGTCGCCCAGCCGCCATGCCGCTGGTACAAAATGAAGAGTGCTCGATGAGAATACACTTTGGTGTTCCCGTAGATCCACTAGTGAAGACGCAGAAGGCAACTTGCCTGGGATGAGAAACTGCAATTGGGAGAATCGCTCCGTTGGAGAGACCAGACGAGGGAAGACTTTGCCTTGAGAAGATCACTACTTGTGCCTTTGGGGCCAGTGTAGGTACCAGATCCGCATGTTCCGCCGAGACTACAATGGCTTGTGGCTCAACAGCATCGCAGATCGATCTCAGGCGGGCGGCTGGCTGCGCAGGGTCCAGCAGAAGAAATGCACATCCAGCTCGCATCACACCAAGTAGCGCAATCGCTGTGTTCATGGACTTCTCCAACAAAATAGGGACAATAATCTCTGGCTTCACTCGGCCCGATGAGAGCAGATGAGCTGATAAGCAATGAGAAAGGGAGTCCAGCTCGCGGTATGTTAGCATCCCATCCCACGCGTCCACGGCAACGGCGTCTGGTGTGTTCTCGCTGTGGGATAAAATGAAATCATGTATGCAAGAATGAATACGTGGCGGGAGATGGGCATTCCATTCTAGGAGAGATTGCATGCCGTGTGAACTAATCTCCTTGAGGTCCCTCAGAAACATGGCGTTATCCATGACTCGTGAAATAGCTTCGGACATCTGGAACAGCATCATTTGCATGACCGCAGGGTCAGTGATACGGCTATCAAACGCGGCTCGGAACTTGATTGAAGATGGAGCCAGGTCGCAAGTGAGATTGATGGCGTACGAGGAAAATGCCCTCTCGTCGTAAGCATACTCATAGGCCACGGAGAAGTCTGACGGTTCAGAATTTTCTTCATTCATCCACTGAATGACGAGCAAACTTTGGAACTGGCATGCCAAGGCAGCCTCAGGACTGAGGGAGCGAATGGACTGGAGCCCAGCCTGCTCGAATCCTATCATTTGGGTTCCACGTGCTCGAAGGTCTGCCAGCGCATCTTTTGTACGCATGTTGGGATCGACGTGAACGCGAATGGGCACCGTGGCAATGGTTGGACCTGTCATGCTCTCAATGCCTGGGACTGGAGCGCTGCGTCCAGCGACGGTGGCGCCAAAAACTACCTCGTCCGAGCTGCTGTAGCTAGAGATCACCGTTGCCCAAGCTAGGCGAACAATGGTGGAAATGGTGAAGTCAGGACAGCCCGCGGAGGAGGAGCGTGTGTTCGAGGAAGCCATCTATGGATGGAACACAGTGAGCTGATGGCAGTGGCGGGAATTGTCCACAGGAAAGGCCCTCAAACTCTCTTCTCCAGAACTCGGAACTAATGCCATCATCGGCGCGGCAAACATAATTCACGAACCCATTGAACGGACGGGGAGATAACGTCAGGCCAAGGTAGGCTGTTTGCAGATCCTGGACAAGGAGAGGGATAGACCATCCGTCATACAAGGCGTGGTGCAATGTCAACACTAGCCACCACCCGCCTTGCTTAGAATCTTGCGCAATGGAAGCTTTGGCTAAAGGCCCTCCCAGACCTATTGATAGAGGAGCTCCTGCTCCGAGGTACTCGTCTAAGTCAGCTGCTTCGTTCCACTCGACTTCAGAATCTAGTACGGCTTGGTACAGTCTTCCATCGGCATCTTGGATGAGTCGAGTACGTAGAATGACATTGGCTTCCACGGTCGACTCCCAAGCCCTCTTCAGGCTGATGAGGTCGACATTAGACGGCAGCCGCACAGGAAAAAATCCCTGGTACGCCCTCCTTTGCTTCAAGCTTAACGCCAGCAACCCAGCCTGGAGGGCGGTCGCGGGATAGATGTCTTGGATCCGTTCAAGGGAAATGGAACAAGAGCTGGCCGCGAGGGAGAGAAGCCGAGCTGTTTCCTTCTCACTCGGCAGGAGAGAAAATGGAGAGACTGTCCATTCTGTGGAATCCTCTTCACTACGCTTCATCTTTTGGGCCAGCGCTGCGAGGGTCGACTCGTTGAAGATGTCTACGACATCCACAGACCAACCGCTTTGACGGGCGTCTCCAACAAACCGGATAGCTGAGATTGAGTCTCCTCCATGCTCGAAAAAGGTATCGTCCATTCCGATATCCTCAAGCGGCACCTTCAATACGCGGCCGGAAATGGATTGGACAAGGCGCTCCATCTCGGTGGCCGGGGCTCGTTTGACTCTGCTTGCCGCCATGAAGAATCTTTTTTCTTCTCGCACAAGACGCGAGGCAGCTTGCCGTACAATTTCTCGTTCCGTTTTACAAGAAGACGATAGAGGAATTTTCACCATGGGGATAAAGATTGACGGCACCATGGCGGATGGAAGCTTCCTGCGCAGTTGAGTTACTACAGCCTGAACCTCGGCTCTGAACGCATCATTAGGCCGGCTGAAGAGTTTGTGCTGAAGGATTTCTCCCTTCAGATCATGATAGTCGCTGATAATTTCGATGAAGGCCATCAAGACGGGTTTTTCATCATTACTCATGGGAACAATCAGATCCACCATCAGTCGCGTAGCCTGCGGGAAACACTCCTTCAAATGATACTCGATTTCCCCCAACTCAAGTCGCTGGCCTCTAACTTTGACCTGCGTGTCTTTGCGGCCGACATAGCGCATCGATCCGTCATCCGGGTGATACTGAACCAGATCCCCTGTTTTGTAAAACCTCCGTGGACCGGATTGGGGTGGAAACCTGCGAACCCACGCGGGGTCCTGGATAAAGGCAGCAGAAGTTTTCTGTTCATTCTTCAAATACCCTCGACTCAAGATTGGGCCCTCAACTAATAGTTCACCAACTGTGCCAATTGGGGCCAGCTTGTCGTGGTCCCTCTGGTCGACGATCCAGCCAATGCTTCCGGTAGCAGTACCTATGTTGGAATGGTCCGTTGCATTCGTGATGGAGGCATTGACGAAGCAGTCAACGGAGCATTCCGCAGGTCCATACGCGTTGATCAGCTTCACCGAGTCAGCCCAGGTGCTCACCAGACCTGCCGTCATCGGTTCTCCGCTAAGCACAAGAGTATGCAAGCCAGGAACATCTCTCGGCTGCAGAAGCTCAGCTAGCGACGGTGTGATATGCATGTAGTTGGCTTGGAGCTCTTTCACGGCCAAAGCAAGGTTGTTTTCCCGCTGCGAAGAATGTGGAATGCAGACACAGCCGCCAGCAAGAAGAGTCGCTAGATGGTCGGAGACACTAACGTCAAAGGCATACGAAGCCACTTGGAGAGCTCGTGTAGTACTATTGATGCCCATAGGCCCTATGAGGGCTTGCATACTCGTAAGCAATGCCGCATGCTCAATAACGACACCTTTGGGAGTGCCAGTGGTACCGCTGGTGAAAACTGCATAGGCCGTGTTACTCGGCTTGACATCAGACGACGTCCATAGTTCGGCTTTTGTTGATTTACGATCCGCCGTCTTTTCCCATTCCGCACGATCCAGGAGGATGACTGCCTTGGTCATGTTCATCGCACCATTGGAAAGCGAGGTAGACGTGAGCAGAACAGGAGCATCCAGCTGACTATAGATACGTTTCAGACGATCGAGAGGATGCGCAGGATCCATTAACACAAATGCGCCGCCGGCGAGCATGATTGCGAGCATGGCAATAGGCGTCCACATGCACTTCTCCAGATACACGGGGACGAGGACATCTGGCCCTACTCCTTGCTGGACTAGAAACTCAGCGAGCTGAGAGGACAAGCTGCCCAGCTCGCCGTAGGACAGGTTACCATCCCATGAACACACGGCGGGTGCCTGCGACCGGCTTTTGAAATAATCTCCTATCACCCCGTGCACCATGCCATCAACCTGCTGAGGGATATATTTGTTCCAAACCTGGAGCTGATAGATGGTCTCCGGCCCGACCATGTCAATATCAGAAACTTTCAGGCATTGCTCTTCCGCTATTTGTAGGATCGCCCGTCCCAGATGATAGGATAAAGTTTCGGTCTCTGCTCTACTCAGTACTTCCGAATCGAAGGATGCCTGGATCAAAATATGGTCTCCGTTCAGATTGCAGAGAAGAGTCAAAGGATACGTGTTGATAGCGGCGATGTTTTCCGTAAACCGCTGAACCTCATGCAGAAGCTTTGGCTGGTAGAAGCTTTGCTGCTGTTGGATGACGAGAAGGTTCTGGAATTGACAGGCGGCGGCAGCGTCTGCTCCTAGAGCCTTGATGTTGTGTAGACCAGTTGCTTCGTACGGGATCATGTCAATGGTTCGGGCCTGTACGTTCTCCAATGACGCCTGCACAGACTCCTCAGGATTTACACGCACTCGAAAGGGGACTGTCGCCATGGTAGGGCCCGTCATCTGCTCAATGTCTCCGACAGGCGCGCTACGTCCGGCAACAGTCGCCCCAAAGACGACATCACCTGAATCGGTGTGCTTGGACAGCACCACGGCCCAGGCGAGGCGGACTATGGTGGAAAGGGTGAACTTCGAGCTCATGGTTGGAGTTTCCAGCCTGTGCTCTACAAGCTGCAGAGTAGTCGCTTTGTCGGTACGGTTGAGCTGAACCGAGGGCGCAGGAAACACGCCGCAGTTCAAATCTGCGAACTGGGAGCGCCAAAATTTGCTACATGCCGATCGATCCACATGGTTCAGATATTCAATAAAGCCTGTGAACGGCCGGGACTTCAAACTCTGGCCAGTATAAGCCGACTCCAACTGCTCAAGGAGAAGCGTCATGGACCAGCCGTCATATACGGCATGGTGAATGTTGAGGACGAAAAAGGCCTCAGACTCACTCGAGACGATCAAACACTGCAGCAGCGGGCTTCCGAGTGCGATTCTGGTCTCCTTTATGGCATTCATGGACTCCTCGAAACCGCAGGACTGTATGATGCAGGTAGGGCCATGCTTCAAAACCACCTGAAACCCACGGACGGACTGAGACTGGATGATCCGTGTGCGCAAGATTGGGTTGGCAGCAACAACCATGTCCCATGCGGCTGCGAGACGAGGAAGGTCGACGCCGGGATCGATACGATGCTGGTACTGCGCCACATAGGAGCCTTGCTGTTTGATAGTGAGACTCATAAGGCCTTCCTGAAGCGCTGTGCAGGGATAAATGTCCTCTATCTCGTCGAAGGATGCCTGGCACTCGGTCATCGCCATCTTCCTGAGCGTTCCGAGCTTCTCTTCGGGGGGTATCAGGCTGAATGGAGCAGCACCTTGAGCGGATGATCGGGGCAGACGCCGCAGCTCCTTGGCAAGACTTGATAGGGTTGGCCTAGTGAATATGTCGGAAACCACCAGGCTGTAACCTGCTGCGCGAGTGAGGCGGACAATCTTCATGGCCGTGATGGAGTCACCCCCGAGCTGGAAGACATTATCACTCACGCCTATCCTTTCCGTCGACAGGTCAAGCGCTGTAGCCCAGAGGCCCTGCATGAGCTCCTCATTTGACGTTGTAGGCTGCATCTTTCCGTTAGCTCCCCCGAAGTCCACCAGGGCCTCGAGTTCGCCGCGAGATAACCGCGAGGCAGCTACTCGAATGAATCGACGGTCAGTCTTTCCAGACTTGGTTCTCGGAATCCTGGAGATCTGAATCAAGAGTTGAGGTATCATGTAGTTGGGGATTGAAACAGGTAGCTTTTTCTGGACTTCTTGCGACAGCGAACGGAAGTTGTCATTGACTGGCATCAAGAACAACCGCTGCCGGTCAGCCTGGCTTGTGTCCGTCTCATCGTTGATAAATGCAATCATGATGCTGGAGCTGACTTGATCGATCGGATGGATTACGTCGACAACGACATTATATCCCGGGGGGAGATGACGCCGAATGTGGAACTCTGCCTCTTCCAGTTCGATTCTGTGACCCCGAAGCTTTATTTGGCTGTCCTTGCGACCCAAATATCGCAGCGAACCGTCCGGATTATAATGCACCAAGTCGCCTGTTCGGTACAACCGACAACCGGCGTAGGGAGAAGGCGTGGGTAGCCAGGATGGTCGAGCAGAAACAAAAGACGTCTTGGTGGCATCAGGCCGACGAAAGTACTCGCGAGCTACGACAGGACCTTCGAACATGAGTTCTCCTATCGCGCCGATAGGCATGGGCCGGTGGATGTTGGATGGATCAACGACCCAGCCAGCACCGCCGACCGCCCGTCCAACTGTGCCCATAGTCCATCGACCGGGATGTACAGGCTGTACGGCGCAGATTGTGCACTCGGTAGGCCCGTACGCGTTGACAAGCCTGACTTTGCTGGACCACGTGTCGGCGATGTCTTGGGGCAGGCTCTCCCCCGTCAGAACCATGGTCCGCACGCCAGGGAAGTCCTTGGGCTGGAAAAGACGAACGAAGGACGGCGTGAAGGCCACCCAGTTGACTTTTGCATCGGAAACGAATGAAGCCAGCTCGTTCATTCTGGCTGTTTGGGACGGGATACAGACACACCCCCCCGAGGCCAGAACGGCAAATATTTCCCAAACACTAACGTCAAAAGTGTACGAGGCGAACTGCAGCGCTCGAGTCTCCCAATTCATGGACAAGCTGTGACTCTGATCACGCAAGCTCGTGCAGAGTCCATCGTGTTGAAGGATGATGCCCTTGGGACGCCCAGCGCTGCCGGAAGTGTAGAGGATGTATGCACCGTTGCTGGGCTGTGCAGGTGAAGCCGGATCCTGGAGTTGTGTGGCAGAGTGCTCAAAGATTTCTGGGGAAATCACAACTTTTTTTGCCGAGGATTGAAAGTCGATGTCCACGGTTGTTGATGAGACGAGGATGACTTCTGGCTCTGCCTCATCAAGCACGGCCTGCATACGCTCGACGGGGGCACTGGGATCCAGGGGCACACATATGCCCCCTGCTCTCAGGACAGCCAGCTTAGAAACAGGCACCCAGACAGACCTCTCGAGACAAATCGGGACGGCCATCTCCGGCCCAACTCCCTGGTCTGTTAGATGTTTAGCCAGCGAGGAGGAATGGTCCCACAACTGTTGATATGTGAGGCTTCCGTCCCATGCGTCAATCGCCAGCCGGTCCGGGTGCGCGACGCACTCTGCCTTGACCAGGTCGTGGATACAGGCTTTCAACGTGGCAACGGGTCGACTATTCCAGTCCATAATCTGGTCCAGGTCTGCGGCGCTGACTAGGTTCATCTCGGACACGGCCACATCCGCCCGGGTCGTAATCTCCCCAAGCACAGCGCTGAAAGTGTGTGTAATGCTGCACGTCAACTCGGGCGGTATCTTATGTCCCCAGTAGGTGAGCGAGACGGCCGCATCACTGCGTCCAGCCTTGACGCTCAAGACTATATCGAACTAATGTAATGGAATCGGTCAGTTCACGTGTGCTTCTCTCGAGCGGTAACGACAGCTAACCTCGGTAGGTTGTTGATCAAGGATCTCGTTGAACTCTATGTTTGCACTGGCACTAGTGGGGATCTGCTTTTGGTAAGTGATGATGGTGTTGAACATTGGTGTACCACGGTTCCCCAGGGCACGATAAATATCGGCCAAAGAGCAGTGTTGGTTAGGAAGACTCTGCATGTACCGATTCCGGCACTCGTGCAAATGCTGCCGAATGCTCAGGTCGCCCTGGAGATCGATTCGGGCGATCAGCATATTGATTAGAGGGCCGACCATATCCTCTACCCCATCTATGGGAACGTCTCGCCCAGATGTCAAGTAGCCAAAGGAAACCGTCTCATTGCCCGTGTAACATTGGAGCACGATGGCCCAGGCCAGCTGCACCACGTTGAAGAGTGTAACACCCTCTTCCTTGCAGAAAGCAAATACTTGGTCAACGTTGTCGATAGCAACATCAAGATCCACAAGCTTATCGACCGCCGGAGCAGACTGTGGAGCCGGAAACGAAGGGAAGTGGCACGGCTCAGTGCCCTCGAGGTAGGTTTTCCAATATTCAAGCACCGTATCACGGGGGACGTGGTTCAGATAGTCCACGTATTGGCTATACAGCGGAGAGTGCCCGTGCAACTGCTCTTTACCATAAGCGCGTTGAATATCCCGGAGCAGCAATTGCATTGACTCGCCGTCCATAAGAGCATGGCTTATCTGAATCTCGCATGTCACATTGCCGTTACTCAGAGGTGTCAGGGCAAGACTCCAGGGGAGTAACGTGCTCCCTCCCAAGACACCAAGAGCCTGGTTCGTGCCGACTTCGATTTCCTCTGGGCCATCCTGGGACACGATGTTGATGGGAAGGGGCGGACTCGTTAACAGAGCTTGGTAATGGGAGCCGTCTTGGCTCTGTACAAACAGAGTCCGCAGTATAGAATGGCTCATCGCCACCTGCCGCCATGCGTCCTGAAGTCTGCGCAGCCCGACTGGAGTCCCATCGCGAGAACGTGCCTCCCATGAGGTACGGGACCAGTAGGCCTTGGGATCCTTGGCTTGACTCAATAACATTCCTTGTTGAATGAAAGAGACTGGATAAATGTCTTCTATGTCAGACACATTGAGGATACCTTGTCGGGATAAAATGTCCGAGGTCAGGGTCTCGAGCTCCTCCGGGGAGACGGACAGCTGCGGGAAGTCGCTGAGTGCCGGCCGAAACGCGAGATTTTCCACTCGCCGCAGAAGCTCGTCCAATGTGTCTTGAGAGAGCCGGATCCACTGGCTAATGGCGCCTTGGTGCAGCACATGTTCCGAATAGACCAGGGAAACAATGAGGGAGCCGCTGGATTTCAACACAGTAAGGTCAAATAGGGCTGGCGGATGCGCTTCGCCGTCATCTAGAGGAGATGATACCCTCCGCAGAAAAGGTTCTCCCGTCTCAGATCTCGGATCGAGGACTTGCTGCTCCTCCTGTTTCCAGCGAAAAATCGCCTCCATCGGGAATGTCTGTCCGGAATAGATGGCATGTTCCTTGGAGGCTTTGCGATAAGCATGCTTCGTTCGGCGCACCATGTCCAACACATCGCCGTCCTGACCCTCTTGCAGTATAATGGGCGCGTAGGTGGTAAACTGGCCAACAACTTGGGAAGTGTCTGCCGTTCGTCCATCGCGTTCGACAAAGGTTTGCAGCCCGTCTCGTTCGGGGAAGGTAGCCCTGAAAGCGTGTAAAACGACGCCCAAGAGCAACTCAGCCAGCTCAGCGCGAAGGGCCTGTTTGCCCCTCTGGGCTAACAAGGCGGTTCTGGAGGAATTTACGTGAAACTCGATGGAAACAGTCCCGCTTGTTTTCGTACTACTTGAATCGACGGATGCCCAAAAATTGGACGGGCACCGCACAACGGGTTGTCCATTAGGTTGCCCGCTTACTCGGGGCTTCGGCTTCATGCCCTCACACCACGACTGGAACGATCCCGTGGCGATGGAAGAGGACGATTCGCCGCCGCCACTCAAACAGCTACTTAGCTCGTTGAGGATGATCCGCCATGAAGGGGCGTCAACAACGATCTGTGGAACCACCAAGAGCAGATGTTGATTATCGTCTTTCTCGACAGTGATTAAATCAGCCAAAAGAATCGGTCCGGTTTCCAAATTAATACGCCCTGGGCGAAGATCAAGTGTGTCTATAGCGGCAGCATGAGTTTGAAAGTGAGAACATTGATACGAGCCCTGGATCAGAGAAGTCACAGTCTGCATTGGTTGGCCGTCTTCTCGAGAGGTAAACCTAGTGGACAAGCTGGGTTGGCGGCGGATGACAGTTTGCAGCCCGGATTCCAACGCCATCAGAGTGATGGGGCTCGCCAGGCGTAGGAGAAGACTCCGTATGAGTAAGCTCTTGTGCTCAAACAGCTCATGCTGTACGGGGGAAAGGGGAAAAGGGAGAGCTGTAGAGGCGGCCCGGGAACCCAACTCGGTGAGGATTCTAGCGTTCAAGCCAGCAATTGAAGGGTATTGGAAAATCTCCTGGGTCGTGATAGACAGGCCCCGACGTCGACAATGGGCGCTGAGCTGCATGGCCGAGATGGAATCGCCTCCTCTGCGGAAAAAGGAATCATGCAGACCGAGCTCCTCGGCCTGCAGTCCTAGTATGTGAGCAAACGATGCTTGGAGCGTCCTTTCGACGTCTGTTTTCGGAGAATAAGGCGTGTCCTTCTGGTGTATCATGTACACCTCAATAGCAGCCCATGGCCGTCCAGAAGCCTCCTCTCGAAGTCGCCTACGATCTGTCTTGCCTGATACGGACAGGGGAACATGGTTCAGCGCGACAAAGGCGCCGGGAATCATGTACGCGGGCACTCGCCCTTTCAGCTCCATCTCGACCTTCTCCATCTGGAGACGAAAAGCGTCTGTGGGCGTGGCCAAGAGCTCAGAGACCGGCGACGCCTCGTCGACCACAGCATCCTGGAGGCGCACGAATGCTACAAGGACGGGCTGCGAAGAAACACCACGGTCTGCCTGGACCACGTCCACAACCACCTGGTCTTGCTCGTGAAGCAGCTCCGCAATATGCCATTCCACTTCGCTCAGCTCAATGCGCTGCCCGCGAATCTTGGCCTGGGTGTCTTTGCGGCCCAGACACTGAAGAGATCCATCAGGCTGGTATTGTGCCAGATCGCCCGTCTTGTACAGGCGAATATGACGGGATTGCTCGCCTCGGAACTGATGCAGCCAAGGCGGGCCAGGCACAAAGGAGGCTGCCGTCAGCTCCTTGTTGCTCAGATAGCCTCGCCCTACACCGGCGCCCTCCAGCACGAGCTCTCCGACGTGGCCGATGGGGAGCAGAATGTTGTGGTCGGCCTGATCCACGATCCAGGCGACACACGCGGCCGCGAAGCCGATGTTGTGCGGGTGTCCATCGCGACGCACGGGAGAGCAAACCACCGAGTACACGGAGCACTCGGCGGTGCCGTACGCGTTGACCAGCAACAACCGGCCGGCCCATTTCTCAAGGTCACTCTGCAGCATTGGCTCGCCGGCGAACTCGAGTGCTCGCAGGCCCGGCAGCGCGTCGACGTCCAGGAGCCGGGCCACGGAAGGCGTCAAGCTTGCGAGATTGGCTCCGTACTGGGCGACGGCAGCAGCAATATCGTTTCTTGTCTGGTCTCGAGACGGGATACACACGCATCCGCCGAAGATCCAAGTCCGGAGGAAGTCCATGATTGTCGGGTCGAACGCAAACGAAGCAAATTGGAAGGCCCTTGTCCGGGAGCTCATGGCCAGAGCCCGCCCCGATGCCTCAGCTGCCGCGCAGAGGGAGGCATGCTCGTTCACCGCGCCTTTCGGTTTCCCCGTGGACCCAGAAGTGAACACGACATATAACGCACTGGAACCCGTTACGGGCGACGCCCTCCACGCCTCAACGCTGCCCCGAGGCCATTGCTGCGACTGCGTCTCCCCAACCAAGACGACGACGGCTTCGTCTACCAGTCGTCGCGCCTCGTCCTGAAGCCCGCTAGCGGCCAGCACAATCCTCGCACGCGCCTCCTGGCAGATCTCGCGCAGACGCGGCAAAGGGTGCGAGTCATCCAGCAGCACAAAGGCTGCTCCGGCTCTGATGACGGCAAGAATAGCCACGGCAGTCCATTTCGATTTTTGAAAGTACAAGGGCACAATCATCTCACAGCCAACTCCTCGGGCCACCAGCTCGTCGGCCAGACCGGAGGACAGTTGATCCAGCTCATAGTAGGTCAAATCACCGTCCCAAGAGCAGACGCTGGGGGCAGACGGTTGAACGTCGAAACGCGTCTGGATCAAGTCGTGCACGCGCAGAGTATCGTCCCGGAGGACGCCTTTGCCATTCCACTGTTGTAGTTGCTTGATGTCACTGATATCGGCTTCGGCAACATGACTCTCTGCCGCGTCTCCATTGACGGCCTGCTGCCAGCGAGAGCCCATCTCGACTGTGCTGCTAATAAAACGCTCCTTTGATTCTCCGTCTGTACACGACTCACCTAGTATGCGATTGTATGTGCGCTTACCTAGACGTCTACGAGGCGTGTCTAAGGATGATGTAGTTTACCGGTGTGATGGGCAAAAAAACACTGCCCCGTTGGTTTACCAACATTAGTACATGCAGCGAGAGTAGGCCGGATGGCAAAAGTACCTCATGAAGAAGGTACGGTTCGTCTGCCCAGCTCTTTGCTGGAATTTACGACGGTGCGTGAATGCATTTCGTTTGACCCGAGTTTCTCAGACGCGGGGAAAGCGCATGTAGTCTGGATCCGCAGGACTCCGGACCCTCAATCACATGAAATAACTTATGTAGCAGGGGTAGCTTTGTCGTGAGAATGACGCCCAGACTCGCAAGTGGTACTTGTGACCATGCCGTGTGCTATTTGGATTTTCTTTTTCTTCCACCGTTAATGATCAGTGCTCTTTATACCGCATCTCCAAATAAAGAGGACTAGATGCATCGGATTCAACGTTTTGAGAATCTGACATATCTGCGGGCGTGTTACATCAAGGGCAAACGGAGTTGGTGTGTAGTCAGCATCCAGCACCTCGCCTGGCGATATTGAAGAGACTATCGTGACTCGATGCTATTGTACGTTGTGATTATATTCTTGTGGCTTTTCAATACCTAGTCTGAAACTATCTACTCGCGCTTGCTAGCAAGTGGCGACACACGCAGAGATTCAATGCAACCCTACGTATATGTTATCAAGGGCACAAGCTCAACTATATATGAGGGCCTGGATAACCAAGACAGACGCCGAAAAGGCTCCGCTGTTGCCCGATATCGCCCTGTTCCCCTGTACGCTCGATTATTTCTCGCCGCTGCCTCGACCCAACTTGCCTCGTGATGGCGCGCCGCGTGCCTCTCGACCTTCCAGAGGAAGCTGTCCAAGTGATCAAGGAGGACGGAGGAGTCATCCTCACGGGCTTCGCTTCGGCAAGCCAAGTCGAGCAAGTGAACCGAGATGTCGACGAAATACTGACGAGCAGAAAGAATGACGAGGTACCGAAGACGTGTGTCCCTGCACCCCCGCCACAGCCATCTTTGGGTAGGCTAATCAAGCCCCGTGCTGCCAGGCATTCAAAGCCTCCTTCAACGGACGGATCTACTGCGGTCTCCTGTACGGACTCAGCGAAACGGCACGGGAAGAATGGGTTCTGGACCCCAATCTCCAGTCGATCGTCAATCACTTCCTCCGTACCGTGAACCCCCCCGGGGTGGACAGGAATAGCGCGCCAGGCCGCAGCACGGATGCCATTCTCTCGCAAGCCAACAGCATCCTCACCCTGCCAGGGGGTGCTGGACAGGCCTTGCACCGCGACGACAGCATCTGGCAGAAAGTACACCCCGGCCAAGAGGCGACGGGCTACTGCTTGGGATCGGACCTGGGGCTTGCGCTATTGGTGCCAGGGGTTCCGACGACTCGTGCGAACGGAGCCACGTTGGTAAGTCTCTTGCTCGGGATTCCGCATTTTGACTGATGAAAGGGGGCCAGAAAAAAAGAAAAAAAATCCAAACAAACAAACCAAACAACCACTCATTCTGGTTCTCTAGTTTGTCCCCGGATCCCACCTCTGGGCCGACGCGCGCACCGTCACTGATGACCAAGTCCGGGCCGTGGAGATGCAGCCGGGCGAGGCTTTCCTTTTCCTGGGCTCAGCGCTCCATGGGGGAGGGGCCAATTCCACTCGCAGCCCGCGGCTGCTGCATGCGATCTTCTTCTGCCGCTCGTGGGTCCGCCCCGAGGTAGGTGTCCCCTGCCCGTCGTGCGTTCTGGGTCCGGCCGCTGACCAGGACCTTGCTCCGCAGGCGAATGAGTTTGCGTGGTGGACTGAGCAGGAGGTGGAGAAGTGGTCTGTGGAGGCGCAGAGGCTGGCGGGCTATGTCACGGACAAGATGCTGGGGATTTGCGACGACGGGGATCCCATCGACGCTCTGCGCCGCCACCGGTGCAGACGAGGGGATTCGGAAGGTGGAGTCGCGGCGGGTCCTCACCTCGGTGATTAGCTCACGGGACGGCTCGAGGCCCGGGAGCCCCGCCTCCCCCGCCGGTCGCAGGGTGGGGCAGCAAAGCTTGGCTTATGCAACAAGACGGATTCTGACATGTGCTTGTATGCAGCTAACGGAAACGGAGCCAACGTGCCGAGCACCAACAAACAGATCAGCGTCTAGACTCTAGGCTCTTGTCTATCACGAGCTCTGGATTCAATCAGAAACAGCAGACTTTTTGCACCCCGAAATTATGTCCGGTTTGTCCCAAGTTTGTTCAGGTCGAGGCCTTGGATTCAACAGACCAGCCGACGACCCTCGGCCGACTAATCTCACACCCATCCCCTGTTGTCCTGACTCCTTGATGCGTGATGACATTTCGGACTGCAGCATTACATCCGATCATGTGGCACATGCACCGATGTTAACAGTCCATCTATCCACGGGTTGCCTACAAGACTCGTATGCTGCCGTCAGTCTTGGGGACTGCAGCGTACACGGGTCGCCCACGATGGCTATAAGAAGCAAATCGTGTGCCGAGGAAGGCTCTTTGGTGTTCCAAGAGCAGCGGGACACTTTTTCAAAAACAGCACCCGGAGAGAGAGAAATCATCTGGCCGACACATCCAATACATATATAGTAGTGGGTCATCGATTTTCCTTCCTGACCAGGTGGGGAACAAGTAAATAATTAGAAGTAGATTTTCTTCCGGCATGCTCTCCCGTCGGGCCCGAGAACAAATTCCCCCGTCCGCATTCAATGTCATGTGGGAAGTCATGAAGGACCCGTGGGATGCGTACGAGAACCCCTCCGGATACGTGAATGTGGGCGTAGCGGAGAATCACCTGATGCAGGCCGAGCTGGACGACTATCTCTCTCAACACGTCGACATGCGCGGCTCCGTCCTGACCTACCAGGACGGGCCCATGGGCAGTCGCCGGCTGCGAGCCGCGCTGGCACGCTTCCTCAACCGCCAGCTGCGTCCGTACCGCGCGCTGGACGCGTCCCAAATCATCGTCACCAACGGCGTGTCCAACGCCCTCGAGCACACGTCGTGGGCCTTTGCCAACCCCGGGGACGCCTTCGTCCTGGGCCGCCCGTACTACGGGGCCGTCAACCTCGCGCTCCGGCCGCAGATGCTCACGCTGCCCGTCGCGTTCGGCCAGGTAGACCCGCTGAGCTTGGAGGCCGTCGCGTGCTACGAGGAAGCCATCGTCGCCGCGCGGCAGCAGGGCACCGCCGTCAGGGGGCTGTTGCTGTGCTCGCCGCACAATCCGCTGGGCCAGTGCTACTCCCCCCATGTCCTCGAGGCGTTCCTCAAGCTGTGCGACAGGCACCGGATCCATCTCGTCTGCGACGAGATCTACGCCCTGTCCGTGTGGGCCGGGGCCCCTTTCACCTCGGTGATTGCGCTCCGTCTCGAACAGTTCATCGATCCCGCCCTGGTCCACGTTCTCTGGGGAGTCTCCAAGGACTTTGGCGCCAACGGCTGGCGTCTGGGATGCATCATCTCCCTCTCCAACCGGGCCTTCCACACGGCCATGAACTCGGTCGCCATATACTCGTACGTCTCGTCCATAACCGACCACGTCGTGACGCAGATGATGGAGGACGACGGCTTCGTCGACGGCTACCTGGCCGAAAATCGGCGCCGCCTGGCGTCCATGTACGCCTTTGCGACCGACTTCCTGCGGCGGCACGGGATCCCCTACGCGCCCGGCGTCCACGCCGCCTTCTTCCTGTGGGTTGATCTCGGCCAGGCGTATCGTGATCGGCACCCGGACCGGGCGGAGGAGCCGGGCGTGGTCGAGGAGCTGAAGCAGGCTTTGTGGGCGCACAAGGTCTACTTGGCCTGGGGGGGCAACTTTGACAGCGAATCGCCCGGCATGTTTCGCATCGTGTTTGCGCATCCCCGAGCCTACTTGGAGGAGGCTCTGCGGCGCATCAACCAGGCCCTGGAGCGGGGAGTCCAAGCCGCGACTTGGACAAGCTCGCTCTTGTAACAGACGGGGCGTAGGCAGGCATGTAGCTATGCTGACGGGGCTGGTTGAAGCTGTCGCAGTGGCATTTTCTCGACGAGTACACGGCATCACGGGGCCGTGTTCGTAGAAACCAAATCAGGGGGCCCCCGTCTATCTCGGGGCCATATCGTCCAGCGGGCTAGCATGCCGGCAAGCGAGGCCGTGAGCCGTCGCACAAGCCTTGGAGACCACGCGTGACCCGTGTCCGGGGACTCAATCTTGCACGGGTGGAAGTTGTGCCGTCACCCTTGAAGGCCAACGGTGGCCGATGTCTACCCTGGATGGATTGAAGCAATGCCATGTAGCACACGGCTAGCTGTCTGGGAAAGGTTCCCAGGGCGAATGAAAAAGCAGCATTCTACGTGTATGACCTGCGGTGATTGTCACCATGGTTGGAGCTATGGTGTTGCCCTGCTTGCGCACAACAACCTCGACGTGTTTGTTCACAAAGAATGTAACGTGTTTTGACGGCAAGTAAGCCAGCGAGACGAGAGAAACAAGTGTATCCCCCCCCCGATAACTAGACTACGTACTAGTACGTCAACTTGAGCTTCTTTTGATTGTACTCCCACGCCGTGATGCTGGCGTACTTGGGCTCTGCGCCGCGCGGCAGCAGCTCGGGCAGCGTGCCTACGTGCTGCGAGCGGTTCGGCTTCCCGAAATAAGCCACCGAGTACCTGTCCCGGACCCAGGCGCCGCCGGACCCCGGGGGCAGGACGACGCGGTGGCTCGTGGCGCGGAACTTGTCGTTGGACCAGCGCTGGAGGCAGTCACCAATGTTGACAATCATCTCGGACGCGCCCTCAAACGGCACGGGCAAGTACTGCCCCGGCGCGTCCTGGTCCTCAATCTCCAGGCCGCCGACGGCGTCCTGGAACAGCAGCGTGACGGTCCCGAAGTCGGTGTGTTCCGATATCCGCCTCGCGCCGTGCCGCAGGACCGACTCCTCGCACCCGGGGTAGTGGTTGAGGCGCACCTCTGACGCGTTCTGGTCGCATATGTCGCTGAAGAATGCTGGGCCAAGACCGAGTCCGAGTCCTAGGGCCCGGAGGATCTCCTGGTGGATGTGGTGGAAGCGCTCGTAAAGAGACTCCATGAATGCTCGGAAATTCGGGATATCCTCTTCGTCTGGCCACCTGTTTGGGTAGAGCTCGTCGCGCGCGGGGCCCTGGTCAAAGGATTCCTGCAGAAACGCCGTCAGTCCGATGGTGTGCAGCTCGTGACGTCGAGCCGGGACGTCGGGCCGAGACGGGTACCTTTACGTCATGCACCTCGACGGCGTCTCGGCTGCCCTTCTCGTAGTCCTTGACCTTGGACAGCTTCTCCTGCCCGACGTAGCTGTAGCCGCGGTGCGGGTTTGGCCCGTGGGGATGCGCGGCTTTGGCCTTGGCCGAGAGGGGGAGCGAGAAGAATCGCCTGTTCTAGAGTACGTGGACGACGGGCCCGGTGAGCATTCTGTTGACCGAGACTGAAAATGGGGGCGGAGAGAGATGAGTTACCCATTCAAACGCTTGACGCAGCTCCTCGTCGCTGAGTCCGTGATTGACGAGCTTCACGAATCCCACGGTGCTGAGGCATTCCACGAGATGCCGGCAAAAGAGGTCCTGCCTGCTCAAATCACCGTGGAGGAAGTCGGCAAAGTTCAATGTACGCACAGTCCGGCGGCAGTCAGTCAGTAGGTCGCCCATGTCTTGGAAACACTGCCCCTAGTCCGGGCGGGCGTGAGGGGAGGAGAGATGGCTTGTCGAGAGGGCCGTCTGGTCTGCAGCCGCGTATTCCATGGCATCAGATGAATCCCCTGGTAGATAAGCTATATTTTCGAAGCGACCGGTGCAGAACTGATATGGATGGAGCTCGGGTGTGGAACAAGATCGGGGAGACCCAGCGAGCGGGTTTGTGCGAGACACCAACGAACGCCATTTTGAGACATAACTTCAACGGTATACTCCGTACCGAGTGCATATATGTACTGGGCTTTTCTTAGATAGCCGTCATCCCAACTCCGTCTTCCGAGACATGTGGCGCCACCACCCGTCATGCAGAGCTGTCACACTGCTCGCAAGGGTGACGACGGCAGTCTATTGGGCGTATCCCTTTTTGCATGAGCCAAGGTGACTACCCCATTCTGGGAGCATCTCAAATGGATACTTGGAAAACAAAATGACGTGAAAGTGTCGCCTGGTTGCGAGATTTGCGACGCGTTTGTTCGTGGCATGGTTTGTTATCCGTATATTATTTTCGATTGGGACCAGGTGTCTTGCTTATCTTGTCAAGCAACGCGTTCCATTACTTATCATTATCATCCTGGCATGTCCGATACGGAGACGCACCAGACCTTGGTACGTTCAAAGGAATGCGTGCGACCTCGGTGACCATCATCCCGTCATGCCCGTCATCCCCGTCAGTGGTCACCCATCGTTGTATCCGAAATCCATATTGCACGCAGTTACGTCTCAACAGGGCAGCAGGCGGGGTGAATGGCTACTATCCTCGCCCCCAGCCGTATACATAGCAGGAATGCAACGGTTTGCATCGGCGGCCCGCGCGGGGTAACTGGCCGCCTGAATTCGACCTTGAACCCAACGTCCAAAATTCAAAGTCGTTACATGGACCGTCCTACGACCTGCAAATGTCTACTCCGCACCATGGTTTCGCTTCCCCGGGCACCACTCCCGCCGTCTCTCACACTGGCTCATATGGTTACGAGTCACATGGCGCGAATATCTGATGCGTCCTAGCAGGGGGGGATCTGATGACTGCCAGAAAGTCCAAGGTCTCACACGTGCTTCAATCCAAGTTGGGCCTCGTCTGTTTCCTGTCCAAAGATCTGGCCGGATGACAAGTGCAAGTGTGTCACATTCGACATGATTGGTCCAAAGCTCAAGGTCGTTGTAGAATAGCCGCTGTATACTCTATATTGTCGCATATCAATGTCGAGAAATGCCATGTGTCGCTCCCACGCGTCCCAATGATCCAGGTCTACGCACGCCCATGTGTTGCCGGAAGCGGGCAGCGGTAATTCCAGCAACACGTTATCCTCTGATTCCTCCGCATCAAAAGCCACGAGAGCGTCGCTGTCCGCTCGCGGGTAAAAGTGTCACGTTATACCACAGTCCACCTATCTATACACGCGCAAGGGCATCGTCGAATACAGCGAGACCAGCAAGACGAGGCAAGTGGCGAAGAAGAGGAGGCCTGGCGGCAATCCGCCGTCGCTTTTGAGGATGAACAGGAAAATGCCTGCCCACAGCGGGGTTCCGACAATAGCCGCCAGCGACTGCATGGTCCGGATGCTCATGTAGAGGCTCTGCAGGGTCTCGGTGTCGGACAGTGCGCTCGTGGCAAACGATCGCAACGAGTCGGCCAGGCCGACGCCCAGCGCGGAGACGGCCACGCCCGAAGCGTACACGCCAATGGACGGCGCCACGGCCATGATGAGGGCCCCAAACACGGCCAGCACCAAGCTGGCGGTGATGACGCAAAGGTCCGTGTCCTGTTTGCCGCGGAGGCGTGGCCGGAGCAGTTGCTGCGAGACGGCTGGCAGGGCGAAGAGAACGACGGCCGAGATGACCTGCTCCATGGACGTGATCTTGTCGACGTTTGCCAAGGTCGTGCGGAAGGTGCTCGAGGCCCATTGCTGCGAGGTGCCCGAGACGGTGCCGGCCAGCGTGTAAGTGAAGAATATGCTCATGACCCTGAGGGTTAGGGGATTCCGGAGCGCCTGTAGGACGAGCTGTAGAGACAGGAACAGATCGACTGAGGCAGCACGGAGAACGGACCGCCACAGGGCTGCCGGGGGGCCATGCGAGGCGAGGTGAGAACCCGCCGCCCCGTCGAGAAGCGAAGTGGTGGGTGACGATGAGTGTGAGAGGGATGAGCGAGGACTCTGCTCGTCATCCAAGATGTTTTCTTGCTCGGCATAGAGGGACTTGTGATGGTTTGGAAGCAGGCAGATCAAGAGGACGACAAGGGCGCAGATGGCAATGACTATCGAGCACAGCAGCCAGACGTGGTGCCGGAGAAGCAGAGCGCCGATAAAGGTCCCGACGGACATCATGCCAATTAGAATAGCGCTCAGAATATTGAAAGCGCCGGTTCTGGTGTCACGCAGAATGTCAGTTTGTATCAAAAAAGGGCAGTCGGGCACAGATAGGCATGGTGCTGCTTACAGTCCGTCTTCCGGGACGCTCTCTGCCATGTACATCCACAACAGGACCTCCCGGACGGGAATCCCGCCTCCAACCAGCTCCAAAAGCCACAGCCCAAGCACCCACCAGACATCGGCCAAGGTATGAAAGTAGACTTGGATGTGCGGTTTGTCAGTTGGTCGAGACGCAGGTCCCGGTACCGGTATGCGAGCCGCAGGACGGGGGCTGCGAATTCACTTACCCACGGCCGTGAACAGGATCATGCGCAACATGTAGCTTGCGGCGTTGATGAGAAGAACAGTCCTCTTTCCGGCGGTCAGGGCCAAGCGAGAAAAGACGGGTGTGGCCAGGAAGCCTGGGAAACACGACGGTCAACCTGGGGGGATCAGGAACGTTGGAAACAAGGGGGAAGCAAGGAAAATAAGGGAACACGGTCTCGTACTGGCCATCAGGAGGGTCAAGTTGAGGGTGCTGGACAAGAAGGCGACCTGGGATTGCAAGTGTTCGGTCTTGCACCTGTCCTCGGGCACGCTGCCGTCGGGCCGGATCACGGCGGGGTCGCTGATGGCGTAGAATGTTCGACATAGAGCTTGCTCGATGAGAAAGGTCTGGGCCGACTTGGCCAGAGCATAGCCAAAACCATCGACGGCCATGACCGTCATGGCCTTCCACTGCGTTGACTTTGACATGTCGCCGGCGGTGAGGATGCGAATGCGCATGCGGACTCGAGTCCAAGATGGAAGTTGGACCTCTGCCTGACGGAGGATCCTCGAGGCAATTGTATACCCATACCCGGCCATGATGCAAGGCGGTGGGGGGGGCTCAGCAGCTGATGGCAAGGCTTGCCTGCAACCTGGCCGCGTGGCCCAGAGGCATCGATCACGAGTGCCAGAGTCTCGGTCAGATACTACGTGGACGGCGACGGCGACGGCGACGGCACCAGGTCATGTCCAGCAGAGGTAGCGGCCTGGGCTTGTCCGTCAGGGTTTGTTTGAATCTCTTGTGTCTAGAGAGTTGACGGAGCCAAGAAAAGGATCTGAACTGGGATAGATTTTGCCGTCCCGTGGTGAGACATGGTCGGATTCCGCGTTGCGACGACAACCAGACGGTCGTATTGGTTGTTTCGATATGCAAGGCTGGCGTTTGCCTGCATGACAGCCTCGGCCCTGCAAACCCGGCGGGCAGCGGCACGAGACGGGGCGGAAAAAGCCAAGTTTCCCCCCTGACCGACGGTACGTGAGCAGCAACCCCCGAGCTATATTTGGGCGCGGCGCTCGACTTTGACGTTCTCAACAAGTTGATGTGGTGTCACAAGGCAAAGGCCCGCTATCCCACGTTGCGTCTGTGATCTATCCATGACCCAGCATCTATCTGCCTGAGGCCGCCAGCCTGCGGATGGAATTCATAAAACCCCTGTTGGTAAGTTATACGCAGCCTCGAACAAGAGGAGGTAGAAACGTGACTTTATACTATGTTATCGCCATTTCATCTTGCTTTTTTTTCCCAATCCACATGTAAAGTGACCTAGGCTCGTAACCTGACCAAGCAAATAAATACGGTTGAATCGTTGCATCTTCCCTATCCCTTGGCACCAAGGTTAGGGGACCCTCTCACTAAAACACACGCGCTAGACCCTCCGTCCCCACCATCCACACGTGGAAAGCTCTTTGGTCCCCGGCTGAGCTAAGCTAAATCGCCGTTGCAACTCAAAATCTTTGCAGGACGCGACAGAGGCGTTGGGGACACGAAGCAATATGTCCGGCGCGGCTTGCAGAATCGACCGACGTCGGCACCTTGTGTCCTGCCGATGCCCACGGCCCGAGCGCAAGAGTCTCATGTCAGAAAGGCCGAGTCCCATTCCTCGTCGCCATTGGGCTGTTGAATAGCACGCCGAGTCCGGGGCCTGCCGTCACAAGACGTTCAGCAACGCCGGCTCCTGCATTCCATCGACTCACCCGTCAAAGGGCCTCCTCTTCTTGGTCCTGCCGTCTGCCGAGAGACGATTCCGCCCGCTGGACTGCGAGCACCCAGCCTTGGGGGGGACGGGCATCAAGGCGTGCGCCGTGTCGAAGAAGACTTGAGCCGTGGCCTGTATGTCGCGCACATCTCCAGCCAAGGCTTCCACGTCGCCAGTGACACGAGACGCCGGTGAACCGCTCGGCAAGCAAAGTGGCGGCCTTTGCTGATACCACAGCACTCACGGTTCGAGCAGGGCGAGAGATTCCGGGCCGGCTGCTTTGCTCGCGGCGGCCGGCCGTGATGCTGCAGAAGGGTTTCGCAGTTCCCGGCGCTTCCGGCCACGGGAACACGGACACGGGATGTTATTTCCGTGCGTGTCGGATCGGAAGGTCAGAACGTAAAGGCCGCCTCGGCAGCTTCGCGGGAGGTTGCTTACTGTGCGCAGAGCGTGCACCCCGGATGAGCGGCGCCATCGCGAGCATCTCCGCCTGGCCTCGCGACATGCTGGGCACGACGAGCAGATGCCGAGACCAAGGATTGCGGGCTTTCAAGGCACGAACAAGTGGAGTTGTGTGAAATCGTGGAAACATGCAGTGTACCTTGGTACGTTCTTGTGCGGCACCCAGTTATTGATACGACTCGACAGCAAGGTGTTGATGCGGTCAAATGGCGGCGATTGCTTATGTTGCTCAGCCACCCCGCTCATCGTGCATTGCTCCGACACACGTTGGCATTATCACACAGAGCAAGTGTCACAACGAAGGGTAAGCCGCCTGCCTCGTCAGCTGTGATGCCCCATCGCGGAGATAAAACGTCTCAACTCCGGAGAGCAAGTATGGAATACCACGGAGCAGCAATGTCGCGATGCTTATAAATAGACCAGCGGCGGTGAGCACGGAATCCCGTCTCTGAAGACGCGTACAAGGCTCGGGCCAGCATCAATAAGAAGCAAGCTTCATACGGCCCCAGCGCCGTCAGCACGACAAGATCACCATCTAGCAAGCAACCCATCCATCGCCCCAAATAGAACCCGATCCATCCCAGACCAGTCTTGCTCCCACCCAGAAATCACCACTCGCTGGCCCTCACCGTCAAGCACCAAGCACAGAAACATAATGACCGGAAACCTCGTCCTGGTAAGCATGTCCTGCTCGCGCCCGGCCACGCTCGAAAAAAGTCCCTAACAACTCCCTACCCTCCCCCCAGCTAACCGGTGCCACCGGCATGATCGGCTTCAAAACCCTCGTCGAGCTCCTCGAGAGCGGATACACGGTCCGCGCGGCCGTCCGCAACCAGGCCGGCTTCGACAGGATCTCCTCCCTGCCCCCGGTGCAAAAATACAAGCCGCAGCTCACCAGCTTCATCGTTCCGGACATTACCGTCCCGGGGGCGTACGACGAAGCCGTCAAGGGAGCCGAGTACATTGTGCACGCTGCGTCCCCGATACCCGCCGCCGTCATCGGACCACAAGCCCACGGGGCGTGCCTCATCCGGCCCGCCGTCCAAGGCACCGTGGGGATACTCGAGTCGGCTCTCAGGACGACGGGGACCCGACGCGTCGTCATCACGGCCAGCGTGGTGTCGATTGTGAGCCCCGCGCGACTCGCCGCCGGTAAAGTCATCGACGGCAAGTCGCACCCCGTGCTTGATGCCTGTCCCCGTCTGCCCCCCGCCCCTTCCTCCTCCCCACGCTGACGATGGGATGCGCACAAAAGAAAACACGTTCGACGTCGCGACGGAGCCCCCGTTCGCGGACGACTTCGCCGCCTACGCCGCCTCCAAGGCGCTTGCGTACCGAGCGACCAAGGACTTTGTCGCCGCCAACAACCCGCCGTTTGACGTCGTCAACATCATGCCCATATACGTCTTTGGCCGCGACGAGACCGTCACGGAAGCAAGTTCCATCGCCAAGGGAAGCAACAGCCTTATCATGGGCCCGCTCCTCGGCCACGCGCGCGACCGCCTCGTCAGCGGGGAGGGCGTGCACGTCGACGACGTGGCAAGGATGCACGTGTTGGCCCTGGATCCCCAAGTCGCCGGGAATCAGGATTTTCTGGCTGCCTCGCCGGGCCTCGGGGGAGTCGACTGGACAGAGACGTTTGAGATTGTCAAGCGGCGCTATCCAAAGGAGTACGCGGACGGCGTGTTCAATTTCGACGGCGTCGCAGACCAGGCCACCCCGTCGCCTCCGGCCAGGGTGGACAGTGCCAAGGCGACGAGGGTCCTGGGGATCCAGTTCAAGACGTTTGAGGAGCAGGTTGTTTCTGTCGTCGACCACTTCCTGGAGCTCACGGGCAGGAAGTAGGCGGTTGCTGGCGCGGAGCGGCTGTACTGGACGGGCCAAGCAGCTTTCGTCGTTGTCTGCTCAGCTCGAGGGGCTAGGATGCAGAACTTGCAAGGTCTGTGATCTGGCAGCCGTGCGGCGCGTGAGAAAGGCACTTGGATACGGGGCACATGGCATTGGGAACAGGAACAGGAAGCCGGAGCTGGCGTTATCTCGCGGTGCCGCAACCGACATGCTGGGCCGGCAGTCCACGCGAACAGTTGACCGTTCGTAGGGCCTGCGCAGAGTTGGTCCGGTCGCCAAAGCTACCAGTGTTCCTGTCTGGGATGCAGGATGCAGGATGCAGGATGCGGGATAGGAGATGGAACGGCACCAGCGTGCTACCATCTAGCTGGACGAGTACGTCTTGGGCTCTTGGCAAAAGCAGAAAAAAAAGTTCAAGTTTAAATTAGTACCATAAAAAGCAGCGACTGAGACTCCAGACGACGTCTCGGCACGCCCGCAGAATCATCAACCCAGCGATTCACACGCCAACGGTCACTACCACTCTCTCTGCGTCCGCACAAGACGGTACGAATTACAAATTCATACATGCACGACTCCAGGCGCCGTGCTGCGCCCGCCTCGCCTCCCTCACACCACCCCAAGACGGCAATGCAGTCGGCTCGTCTCGAGTCTCAATGGTGTCACGGCATCCAGAGCGTCTGCGCGCAAAAAAAAAAAAAAAAAAAAACAGCAAAACAACAAAAAGAAGAAAAAGAAGAAAAAGAAGAAGAAAAGTACGATCCCCTCCGCACATCTTTAATCAGCCTAGGGTCAACCACAAACGGTCCACAGGTCAGGTCATTCGTGTACCCGTGACAAGGTTGCCGTCTTGCCAGTGTACAATGCACGCCCCGCGAACAAGGGAAAACACAAAAAAAAAAAAAGATAAAAAAGAAATGAAAGAAGGAAAAGGAAAAATAAAACCAACAAAAACAAACAGTGCCCGACATCCCAGGACAAAAATCGGGGCAGCCTGTTGCCTGCTGCCTATTGCCTTTTCCTTGCGTTGTCTTTGCGTCTGCCGGCCAGGCAGCAGGGCCCCGCGGCCTGTCGAATCAAGATTCAAGGTGACCCGTCTGCCGGCTGTGAGTCAGCGGCGCGGCGCGGGGATGCCGTGCCGGTTGGGGATGGACGCCCTGGTGCCAGAATGGTTGGTTGATGCCGCGTTTCCTTCTTCATCGGTTGGTTCTGTTGGTTCCTTGCTGTTTGCTGCAGACAGCAGACGCACACAGTCACGCGTCCTGCCGCACCGGCCTTTTGGGCCGTCAAGACTCGTGACCAGAAATCAGGACAATTGATTCTCAAATCTGTGCTGCGCCTTTCCTGCCTGCATCTAGCTAATCCCGAATCTCTAAATGCCCGCTTTTACAGTCTGTTGTCCCGACTTTTCCATCGCCGCTGTCCATGGCCAAGAATACAAATTGTACGAGGTGAACGTGGTGAACGAGGTGGAACATGTCCATGTCCGTAGCTCACTCCCACCGATACACTCCGTCGCTGTACTCGGCGCGGGCTCGTCGGCTGCCAGGTCCGACGGTGGCCCGGCGCCGCGGCAGCATTCGTTGGTAATCCTCCTCGTCTCGCCTGGCGGCCCGCCCTCGGTCCTTTCGAAGCTCCTCCTCCTCAATGTCGAGCCGCTGGACCCTCTCCAGCAGCTCATCCTCTCGGTCTCCAACGTGGTGCGTGGCCTTGGCGGCCGTCGTGGACCGCCTCAGGGTCGGTGGCAGGGGAACTGGCTCCCGCCTGGCGATTTCCGCGTTGTCTCTGGCGATCCGATCACGGAGCCTCTGCTGGCGAATCTCGTCTTCTTGTGCCAGCCGCCGGGTTTCAGTACGAAGCGCCTCGGCGTCGTGGCGACGCCGGCGCGTCTCGTCCTCTTCCGAGGCGCCAAGATACGAGCGTCGGCTGCTGTATGAGCTGGTGGAAGACGTCCGACGACGGTGTCTCTTCTTTCGTCCATCGTCATGGACTTCGATATGAATGTGGGCAGGCTCACGGTTGCGGCGAGGCCGCTCGTCCACAATCATGGGTCGTCTGGACGAGTATCCTCCGAGGGACGTGTCCACAATGAACGGCGCGGCATTCGCAAAGCTGGGCGATGAAGGGGCGGTCCGGGGAAATGTAAACGCTGGAGGCGGCGTTGACTGGGTGGGTGGGTTGTGGACAAGTACGGTTCGTCCGCCTTGTCCGTGGCGGCTGGAGCTGGAGCTGGATTCCATTCTCGGGTCCATGTATACGCTTCTCCGTCTGCAGCAGCTGGATGTGCTGTGGTATGATCGGTCCGAGTCGTCACCCGAGCGATATGTTGGGGTGCAAATGCGTGGAGTATAAAAAGGAGTTGGGGGGTAGGCACCATAATATGGAGGAGCGTAGGCGGCACCCGAGGCCATCATATAGGTGGGAGCAACTGCATGGCTGTGGGAAGCAGACCTCGTACCGTGCTTGAACACAACGTTCTGGGAGCACGGCCGGCCGTGGCGGGAAGACGGGCACAGCGCCGGCTTTCTCACAGTCTCTTTGTGGCCATCTGGGTAAACGTATGTATAGTGATCGGTTGTGCACATTGTGTTTTTCGTAACGCGCAGGGGCGACGGCTTGCGCAAGTTCGCCGCGGCCTGTTGTTGAACGAATGAAAGGCTCCTTTGATGGGCTACTATTTGTTCCTTGGGCAGGGGGTCGTTGATGCCCCAGTGTCTGTGATGAGGTGGGACAAAGGCAGTTTTGGGTATGATTGAATAGTGGCTGTCTTTGATCAGTGATTTCGGAGGACGATGTGAAGAGAGAAAGAAGAGTCTCCTCGGACAGAGAAGCAGTCGACTCGGGATATATGTTGTCTGGCGCGTGTGCGGCGGATGTTTTGCTCGTGTCGGGCTGACGAGTCGATGTGGGCCAGCTGAATACTAGTGAATAGGGGCCGAGTTGGGAAAAGAGATTGTGCCTCCCTCGTCCTGTGGACTTGGTGGTGCCGAATGTTATTGGGAGGGAAGGATGTTTGGAACTGGGCGAGATGGCTGAGGATGTAGCGTGAGGAAGAAAACCGTAGCTGCCTGGAATCCATGGTGGGCGGCATGGCACATGTTTATAAAAATGGAGGACTTTGAGGTGCGTGTAAGTCGCAGACGGCACCAAAATCCGACAAGGGTCATGGTCGGTCGCCTTGCCTTTGACAGGGATCAACGGTTAGGCTGTCTGGCTCGCCCTCGCACACCCCCCGGGTCTTGTCCTAGACAGATCCATTGATGTCTGTAAGGCTGTCCTGGGTCCATGGTGGCTTTGATCGTGACTCCCTTGTCCGAAGTGGAGCGGTGATGACCGCTCAACTGTCCAATGGCGCTGGCCTTGTTCTCGGCATCGTCTTCGACTCGTCTTTGCAGGACGCCCGGCGCAGACATGCAAGGCACACAGGGTCTATGTAAGCTGGCAAATGGTGTCCAATTCGCTGCTGGCCTTGGGAACAGGCGCAAACGCCTGGGTCCTTCAGAAGCTTCCAGGCTGAGGCCGTGGGCGGCTGTGTGGACGAAAAAAGGGACAGCCTGATTTGGGGGCGGCGCCGTCTCTTCCATCGCGTCGATTGGGAGGCCGCATTTCTGTTGAGCATGGCGCTGGTCAGAATCCAAGGCCCTCTGCGCGTCGACATGTGTGTCTCGATGCTGAAGGCCTTTGCCGGGCGCTTCCTCAAGCATGACGGACCCCTTTCGTGGCCACGTCCCGTCGTCAGAGAAGACCGCACATGGCTGTGAGCCCATGGCGTAGCCAAGCCTTCAAAATGTTCATTTGCCGAGCATCATGCAGCTCAGGAATTGACTCACGTCGGCAAGACAGCCCGGCCCGTCAATGGCGATGTGGCCTGTGGGAACGCGACGGACTGAGGCCAGAATGCAGCGAAGACGAAGCCGTGCATGCCGCAGCCTGCAGCTCCTGGATGCCGCGCAGTCTACAGCGCCTTCCAGTGTCCCATTGTTCCTGTCAAAAGTGCGGAGAGGCTCGCTGCCGAGCCGTTGCGACGGGCCATTGGTCCCCGTCGGTTGGCGGGGACAAAGGCCAAGACGTGATTCGCAGCCCACGTGCATCCGGTTCGAAAAAAGGCAAGGGCGTGTAGGCTGAAGTGGTGGATACCAACGATGGTTCACTCGCCGTCTGACTGGTGGAGTGGAAAATTCCCATGCCATGTGCCATCCGCCTTCAGCATTCAGCCTTCATTCAGCCTTGAGGGCAGTGCTTGCCTAGTACTCCGTAAAGTCCACAGAGATCCGCAGTCGTGGTCTGGAGAGAGGAAAACCCCCAAATTGACCACCAAAACCAACTGCCCACGAGACCACAAGACCGCTTGAGCACTTGACTGCTTGCGCGGCGCAGCAAGGCCGAGAAGCCACCAACATCATCGTTAAAGAGGACTTGCGGCCCATTCAGCCGTTGCCTCGTCTTGATCATCGTATGAACGTGCCGCATTTTTTTCATTGTTCCAAGTGCTCCTTGCCCAGAGACGTCATTTCCAGGTACGCTTGATTTTTTATTCATCGCCACTTACGCAGAGTGTCAACGCCGTAGTGTTCGTGGCGCACCACCTTCGCACCATCACACCAAGCTGTCTTTCCTCTCGGGCTGGAATTGGCTGGAGTTGCCTAGAATCGAGGCGTACTCCAGGGTCTCAGCGCGCCTTTGAACCCTGATTTTCCGGGCTTTTCCTTTTCGTCGGCGCCGTCAGATGTCAATGCCTAGCGTGGAACATGGATGTCGGTGCTCTGAGTGCCTATGTGCCTAGCTAGATAGGCTAGTCAGTAGGTCTGAATTCCCATCTCGGGACGCATCGGCCTGTAGGTGGCGAATTGACATGTTGACGCTGCCAAAGTTGACATGTCTTGGCTGAGCAAGGACAGCGATATCTCTGAAACCCTGAGCAGATGGAATAAAAGGTACCATCTAGTTAGTAGTTGTGGAGTGTCCTGTTGCACTTTCTGATGACAAGTCGTTTTTCCCCCATAAAGTAGGTCCATCTCCGTTCGTTCAACCCGAATTTACGGACTGCAATGCGGCAAGCACCAATCCCCCCATGGTCAATACGATCAACCCAAGGCACCGGGCTGCCTCCCGCGCATGGTCCTGGCTCTTGAGTCCGTCAGACGGCTTCGTCCGCAGTCCTCTCAGCCCTCCAGCCACCGGGCGCCGCAAGGCAGGTTTTGTCAACGGCCTGTTCCTGCAGAGTCGTCCTACGGAGTAGACTGGCTGCACTGGTGATTCTAAAGTGTGAGCGACTAGGGCGGGCGTGTAGGATTTTCGTCATCGTCATCACGCGTTCTCCGACGCACGACCACAGCCCGTAGATGGCAATAGAGTGTGCTGGTTTTCGCCGTGGTCTTTTTGCCGTCAGGGCTGACGAATCTGTCGGAGACCGCAGTAGTCAAGAGGTGATTCCTGGCACACGTCAAAGAGTGCAGCCGTGTTTATCTGTCCCTTGCAGCGGAGAGGCAGTGCCCACTGCTGAGTCACTGACCTGGGATCGCATCGTGTCCACAAACTTGCAGCGCCAAGCCTGCTCGTGTGGACGAACTTGACGGAGACTGACGGGCGCCGAGCCGCTTCACAATCCCCGCACAGCCACGCGCCACAGCATAAATCTATGCTAGATCTGTATGAATCGAACAATTTGTGCCGCAGTATAATTGGGGTGTTGAACGCATAAAAAGTCATGCAGCCTGACACTGTTTTTCTATGAGATGAATTCTTGTTTGTGTGGATTTGTTTGTAAATCTCCGCCACAAAAGGATTGACCAATTGTCAAAACTACCTTCCCGGGTGGTTTCCCGCGAGACTTGAACCGCTACAATGCCACCCAAGCAAGCATTGATCAGAAGCGATTGCTCAACCTGCTGATCGAATACGCAATAACAGACGGCGTTCTGCCAAGTTCTTGCACATGTTGGGCGGCTGTCAAGCAACCGCGCAACTTGGTCCATGAAGCTGACGGTGCTTTGCCGACAACCGAGCATCAAGTCGCCAAGTGCCAGTTGCTCGACGGCAGGGAAACGCTCTTGGCTGCCGCATCATCTCATGCCGCCCTGGGCAATGGTTGCCGGCCAAGGTTTCGAAGTTCGGACACGCCGATCCGCGGCAACTTGTACCAGCTACAGCCCGCAAGTGCTCCGCTAGCATCAACGCTGCATCCTCCAAGATCAAGAGCTTTCACGCGATCCTCGACCGCTACCATGTTTGTGCAGCTAAAATCGGCGTGTACAATTCCCCTCTTGGGTATATGTCGTGGCCCCTCGGCAGCGCCTCGCAGTCTTTTCAGATCGATCGAATGCGCGGCGTTGGATGGTGGTGCGGCGATGCCCTCGTCGTTTCGTCGAAATATCTGTTTCAGAAGGTTGTTCGTGGACGAAGGCCGATCAATGTGAGGCTTTTGTAATCAATAGGCCCACAAGGGCTTTGTGAGTGTCGCATTTGAAACAGAAGCTGTAACGGCTTATCATGTCTTGTGAGCTGCATCTTTCTTTAGTGGGGGTTGAACGGGTTGAAGGTCTATCAGCTTCAAAGAAGTCCACGCAGCATTGGCGAGCGAGTAGTAGCCTTGTGCGGAGTAAAACAGCGGCTGACTAAGCACTTGGCTGGCATTGGACCCCAGCCCGGGTCTCCTGACTTGATGAAAAACTACAACCAACTTAATTACCAGCCCTGCCACGAGATATAACCAGGGGGGCGCATTCACACTTCTGATTTCGTCGTCGTCTGCACAGCCAATGTGTCTAAGCACTCCACTATCGGGGGCAAAACGCATGTGTCATGGTTCTGCCCGAGAAGTGCCGTGCTAGAGCCAACTCTCTCTCTGTCGGGCTGGTAAGTGTGAGAGCACCCTTGACAGGGATCATCAATGTGTGATGGCTATGTGGTAGCTTGATATTTTGACTTGTGTATCAGATATCTGTGGTAGCTTTCGAGCTAGCTACCCAGATCAACAGAAATCCTGCGAAGGGCAATGAGACCCAGAGATCAATACCGTCACTCATTCGAGTCGTCCAAGGCTCAGAGCCAATGGACAGGTTTCCCACATGGGGATCGTTCAGTCTCGACAACGCCATTTTTGGGTCGTCTACGTCAGACGACAACGTAGAATGAAGCAATAACCGCCGAGGGCGACTACGAAACGGTTCAAGAGCCTACAGTGGGAGAAAGGCCAAGAAACAGAAAGGATCAACTTTGCTACAGCTAGACATGTCCAATGGATGAAGTTTCAATCCTCTAATGCCTGTCTGTACCGAATATCGCCAGCAACATCGGTTGATCTATCCATGGCCTCAGAGACACCACATGTCAACTTCGGCATTTCGCAGCTCCCCCAGCAGGTCAAAGTCCAAACCAGTCTGTCTGAATGCCACTATCACCAACTCAAAGCACACCTCTAACGACGCAACGGACCAGTCTCTGTCATCGAACCTGCGAATCTGAGGGATGCAATCCTGGGACACAAGCGGATCGGCCCAACTAACCTCAAGCTTGTTCGTCAAGACCAAGCTTTTTGCCAACTCTAACCCCGGGGAGTTTATCAGATGAGCTTGTCCGGGCTTGAAACCCATCCCAACCACCAAGACTCGCGGCCGGCAAAGGGGAATCCGCTTGCACAACCTCGTCACGACTCGCTCTGCGATTTCCCTCGGCCGGCGTGTCATCTTTTCAGATGCCGCTTGGAGAATGGGAAAGCTGTTGTTGGACAGCAGGTAGTAGGGATTGACGGGGATGCAGTGACCCCCTACTCCAAGCCCGGGCACAAAGGGAATGTAGCCAAAGGGCTTGGTCGCCGCCGCTTTGCACACCTCGAACGGGTCGATGCCGTGCGAAACGCAGGCATCCGCCATCTCGTTGACATACGCTATGCACACCATGCGCTGGCAGTTCTCGTATAGCTTCGTCATCTCGGCCACCTCCGGGCTCGACACGGGAGTCACCTCGTCAAAGACCTTTGAGTAGAGCTTGTGCACGGCGGCCAGGGAGCCAGGTGCCTCGTCGTCCAGGCCGGAGATGATCTTGGGTATCGCGTGTGCAGGAGGCTCTATCCGGCCGGGATCGACCCGCTCGGGCGACATGCCGGCAAAGAGCCCCTTGCTCCGGGCGAGCGGCCCGAGATATTCACGGGTCATGCCGACGGCGACGGAGCTCTCGATGACGACCGTTGACCCTGGCCTCGCGGCCCTGGCGACTGTGGCTAGGGCACTGCGAAGGAAAGATGAGTCGATCCGCTTGTCGGGCAGGAGCAGCGTCGGCACTGATATAAGAAAATGCGTGGCCTGGCCCATCTCGGATGGTGAAGCTGAGAATCTTACTCTGCCGTTCGTCTTCACGGTCTTCTTGAGCTCGTCCACCCGGGACTCGGAAATGTCGTATCCAAGAACATCGTATGCCCTGGAAAAGACCTCGACGAGATGCTGGCCAACGTAGCCGACACCAATGACGGCGACTAGAGGTTGAGCTGATGCGGAGATTGGATCCGTGACAGGGCACACATCTTGGCCAAACTCGGCTTCTTCGCTGGGAGGGGTCAGGTCATAGTGAGCGCGATTCTCAAAGTTGAATGAATTGGCGCATTCTTCGGACACGACGGTCGCTGGGACGTGGAAGGAAGAGCTTTCCAGCTCAAGTTGTGAAATGAGAGCACTATTCACCATGATCTGAGTAACAGTCAACTTTGGCTCATGAACATGATACAGATTGTTATTATTTTGCGTCATCGGCACACATATACATGTTATATCTACTAATCTCGGCCTCGCGGTGCATGGAGAAGCGAGAGAGTTTGGCTGGCTTGTTGTCGCCGTGTCATGTTCACTTCTTGGCTCGCACAGAAACATCCAGCCGGTCCTTGAAACCATGGAGAAGGCACTTCAGAAAAGGCTACGTGGGTTGGACAAGGCACAAGAGAAGAATCTTGGTCCTTCCTCCAAGCTTGAAGATTACGAAGAATGCTGCAGGATGGCTTCCGTTTGACTAGGGCTGGGGTTGAAAGTTGGTTGCATCCGAGATCCGGGATGTAGAGTTTTACAGTCCAAATATAGTTTCATACGTCGTGCAGAGGCTCGGTGAGCCGTCAAGGAGTGCTCGAGCTGTCAGTCGATCGGCATGATTCCGATGGTGTCCCGGGCTCGGCCAAACGGAAGGCGTATCATCTCTGCCATCCCCTTGCAAACGATGCGATGTGTCGTGAGATGCATTGATGGCTCGTATAGACTGGATTTTCAATTATATATTAACGAAACACTCAACGGTTCTCACGAGGGCCATTGAGGGCCGTGTAGTACAGTGACTCAGCACACTAAATGCTCATTTTGTGAGTCGCCGTTGACCTGCGGAAGTCCCATACGAGTATAGCAAAAGAGGATACACAAAGCAGCTGTGCTTCCTCCTTTGGGCAGGTCCACTCATTTCAACGTTTGGCTTGTTCTCGGCGGGGAGTTATCGCCTTCTCTTTTCCCGGGCTGCATCCAAGCAGAGCACGACATGCAGCCAACTCCGGATTGTAAGTTGTCGCAGCCGGCCCGGGACATGCCGTCGGTTCCGTTTTTAGATGTTTGAACAACTCACATTGGAATGTAAACAAGCCTGTTCTAGCATTAGGCTTGCGTGTGTATCCATCAGTTCGCGCCTACAGCTGAATTATCTGTACATCGGCCGAGCTGCGGACTGGGTGCAATTGCACCTCCGCCGAGAACGTAGCTGTGAACGAAGGTGTTTGACGAGACTTCGGAGACATATTGGAGTAGTTTCAGACGCGTAAACGATGAAGTTTAATTTTTGCATCTTCATTTGCTGACACGGCTAAGCTGGATCTCGTAGACGTATGGTGCTGATACCGCCCTTGGTCAGCCCTGTCACTCCCACACCGAGGAGGAGCTCAAAGCGACGGAAAGAATGTTCACACTGCTACGTGGTGCTAATGTCGGATTGTATGCTGTGCCACAGCATAGCACTTCTATACTAGGGCCTGTCTATCTACCAGAGTCAAACGCCGAGCCACGTTTGTGACGAAGCAGACTGACTCGACTCACTTCCCTTACTCAGGGTGAGGCCGTAAAAGTACAATTGCCCCCAAACCTGGAACCAAAGACTACCGATCAAGGGTCTCGCTTTTCAGGCTAAGAACCATCATCATCATCATCATCATCATCATCATCATCCTTGCCACTATGGCATCGAAATTCGCCCTCCTACTTGCCACGTGCTTCCACAGCCTGGGAGCCTCCCGGCTCAATCGGCAACCAGCGCCCAATGAGGAAAGAATGTGCGGCCCCGGCGAGGGATCATGCGAAATGGGTTCCTGCTGCTCAGAAATGGGGTTTTGCGGCACCACAGCCGCGTATTGCTCAGGCTCGCAGTGTCAATTGGACTACAGTCATACTTGCGACACGCTGTGAGCATCAACCTGAGCTTTGCAAGACTTTGATGTCCTCTGCTGACCAATTGAGCTTAGAGTCCCTCCCAGCGGTAGTGAAACTTCAGAAACACCCCGGAGACGGGTTGGAAATGTCCCATATGGTAGTTGTTGGCGGCTCTGTTGACAACCGGACAGGTTGAACTAACACGCCGCTAGGGCCTATGATCACGTCGTGCAAGCAGCCGGGGATGGTGGCCTTGACCTTTGACGACGGCCCATACATCTATACGGAGAAGATTTTGAGTCTTCTCAGTCAGCTCAAGGTCAGGGCCACGTTCTTCATCACGGGAGACAACCGGGCCAAGGGGCATATCGATGACCCGGCGACCGAATGGCCTGCTATCTTGCGCCGCATGTACCGCGCCGGCCACCAGATTGCTAGTCACACGTGGACACATCGTGATTTGAACAAGGTCAACGAGACTGTCCGGCGAGCAGAGATTATCCACAACGAAATGGCCATCCGCAACGTGCTTGGCTGGATGCCTACCTATATCAGGCCTCCATTCCTAGAATGCTCTGCCGGATCGCAATGCGAAGATACCATGAGTGACTTGGTATACCACTCCATTTCAGCCAACTTGGACACCAAAGACTACATGTATGACGATCCGGCTCTCATACAGAGGGCAAAGGACCGCTACTCCAGCACGCTGTCCCGGAACTCGAAGGAGAACTCGTATATTGTGCTGGCCCATGATGTCCATGAGCAGACGGTGTTCAATCTGACCGAATTCATGGTAAACCTTGCAAAAGAAAGAGGCTACAAGCTCGTAACGGTGGGCGAATGCCTGGGGGACCCCGAAGAGAACTGGTACCGTCCGGCAGGGGGCTCTTCGAAGATTGCCAGGACCGTTGGGAAGGGACTCTCTTGCTCCGAGCCAGACAGACCGTACGTCGCACCTGTTCCATCTTCCCGGAATACAGGCACCAAAATATCGCCCAACCAACGTTGCGGTGGAAGTACGGGATATGTCTGTCCAGGATCTGGCTTTGGGCCCCTCCAAAGGCACACCAGTCGCCGGCGAGACTCCGTTGCTTGGACTAACCTTGTGATACCAGTGGATCAACTCCCGAGTTCTGTGGTACGGGATGCGACAACGACTTTGGAGACTGCAACCCATCTCCGCCAGGTATTTGGGATACCACGAATGGCCTTTGTGGCGCTCGCTCCTCTGCAACGTGCCTCAACTTTCCAGGGAAGAGGTGTTGCTCGAGATACGGATATTGGTAGGTGTTGCTTCTTCGCATCAAGTTTATTGGTCTTCTGACGATGCGAGTAGTGGGAATGAGAGTGAGTACTGTGGCAAGGGATGTCAGGAGAAATACGGTCAATGTGATTAAACGGCGGTACATGGTGGTCGACAATGGACATGAAATGTGAATCTGGCGGATGTAGTTTGACAGAATTTACATTTACGCTTTTGCTAGCTTCCTTTGACACGCTGTTCTGAAATCAGGAAGCATCCGGCTTGGTCTGCCAGGGGACTGGAGCTGCGAATTTGAGCCACTTCCCATTGAAGCCCCGACTTGGTTCGCCAAACATTGTGAAAATCAGAAATCTTCTCCCATCGAGCCATGAGTCATGACCCGGCAGCGATAATCTGGTTTGCAATCGACTGCGGAGAAAGCCGCCGGCATCCGAGTTTCGCTCGTGGTACCAGTTCGATGCAGACACAAGGCCAATGTGCCGATACACGCTGTGTCAGTTCTTGGCTGCCGTCACTGGCGAGGTTGTATGAAACGGGATCCGAAATAAGACTCGGGTTGCTTTGCAGTAGCAACACGTAACCGAGCACAAGTGCCCGCCGTCTGTTTAACTGGATCGTTTGCAGGCCGAACTCGGGAATCTAACTCACGCCGTAGCACTAGTACAACCAGAGGCCTTTGGACACGAGCTTCTCCAGTGCTAGTGCTGGGAATAACTTCTGCCGTGTAGCCAAGCATGCCTTTTGTGCTATGCCGGAATTCCCACGTCGCACACACGGCACCCGGCCACACCGTCACGCCGGGAGAACCATGCTTGCGTGGAAATCACATCGCGGTGTATGTTTCTTTTATCTATTTCTTTCTTTCTTTTGCGTCTCGCATGCTGCGGGGGCGACGAGGATGAATTTCACGTGCATCAACGAGAGCACCAAGCCACCCACAGCCGGATAACGCAGCAAGCCTGGTTGTCTTGAGATGCAAGGTGGCTTTCCCTCAACAGCTTCTACAGATCATGGGACTGTTTCATGTTCCAGCTATCAATCAGCAATGATTGGCAACGAAATGCTTCCCCATGCCGGCACACCACGTTGGCGGTCACAATGCCAACCCTTGTCCGGAACTCAACAACATGGCCCCGACTTTATGGCCAAGTTTGTGCCGCCCTCGCTCAAAGCTGCCCGCATATTCAGCACGGTTTGAGTTGAACTCGCATCATCTCTGTGCCGACCCTCAAAATACGCGTCCGCGGTGTTTAGCAACCGGGCCGCTGCTGCGAGGGCTATCGTGGTACTAGCAAGCAAGGTCTAGGGGTCTCAAGCGTGGAGGTGCACAAGAAGATGGTGTTCAAGTAGATGAGTGCACTTTGAACTTCGTATCATGACCTGGCGCCGCTTTCATGCCAGCATTTAGCACGACCGTCTTGATGGCCGCCATCTTGGGCATGCATCGGGCTCGCCGCCTCGAACCTGGGGATGCATGGCATGTACAGACGACGCTTGGAACTTGAGCCATACCCCGCCGGCGGATTGTTTATAGAGCGGTATGATTATCACCGGGGCCCAATGTACCAGAAGTTTCATTTACAAACTCGCTGAATCGGCAATCTCGGAGCAGCACTACGTTGAGTTGGACCGTCCAACACGTCCCATCTGGCGACGACATAGCCCATGCCGCTGATTCATGAACAACAGTTTCAGTCCATAGACGGCCCGGATATCTCGTCGCGTTTGCGAGGTGGCATCTGCCCACGATGGATAGTTGCACCCTCGACTGGCCCCTACCCAACAATGTAAGAGGCGTGCCGGCGTCACAGCACGGACTGCCACCACCACCGGTGTCATTTCGACGGCCAGGCTCGAGGCTGCGGGATTCGAGCGAATCTGTAAATCCCGTCCGTCCTGTGTCCCGGACACTGCTAATGGTATCCAGACGCTTGCTCGCGCAACGCCACTCGCAACCGGTTGGCAGACACCGCGCTCCCTGGAATCGGCAACGTCGGTCGATTCCCAGTTTCACACGTCCAATGTTTCCCTCTGGGGAGACGTGCGACAGGAAGAAGCCAAGCTGCGGTGGGATGCAGAAGAAGAGCTCAAGAGGGTATCCAAGGAGCTGCTCCGGCTTCAAAAATGGGCACTAATCACCGGCCTCGTGGTCCTCAACTCGGCCCTCATCACCATCAGCCTCCTCCTACCGCAAGCAGTGTACCTGTTCCTGGCTCTGCTGAGCTGCAACACCATACTCCAAGCCGGCATGGTTGTGTGCATCGTGGCCAACGTGGCATGGACCAAACTTGTCTGCGGCTGTCGAAGCAAGCAGAACACGACGCCTGCAGTCCCGGAAAAAATGGTCCTCCTGCTGCCGTGCTACAACGAGACCAAAGAGGAGATAGCCAGGTCGCTGGACTCGTTGATTGCCCAGAAGGGAATCGAGCAGCATCCGCGGCTGGTCTTCATCGTCGTCGACGGAAACGTACGCGGGCCGGGGATGGAAAAGACAACGCAGGACTACTTCCTGGAGGACATACTGGAGCCCGGGACCTCGAAGCACTTCGAGAACGGGTACCGCGCGAGAGACGGGCTGTTCATGCCGGTCAAGACCCGAGTAGGCCGGTACAAAGACGTGCCGTTTGTGTTTGTAGGGAAGCGGTACAACCAGGGCAAACGCGACAGCTTGTGCTTTGCGCGGTCCTTCCTGTACCACTTCAAGAGGCGGTCCGGCACCGCCGTGACAATCTTCAACAAGGAGCTGTTCGAGCACCTCGGCAACTGTCTGCTGGACAGCGGCCTCGCCGACGTCGACTACCTGGTCGGCATGGACGCCGACACCGTCTTTGACGAGTTCTGCGTCGTCGAAATGGTCGAGACGATCCGGAAGAACCCCAAGCTCGTCGGCGTCTGCGGCCACGTCTGCGTCGACTTTGACGGGCGCAACTTTGGTCTGTGGTCGCTCTACCAGTCGGTCGAGTACTCCCAGACCCAGGGCCTGAGGAGGATGTTCCAGTCGAGGATCACGGGCAAAGTCAACTGCCTCCCCGGGTGCTGTCAACTCATCAAGGTCGACGAGGCTACGTTTGGGGACGCCGTCCTGCGCGAGCGCTTCGGCTACTGCCCCAAGCCCAACGACGTCATGACGCAGCAAATCATGGGCAACTACTCCGAGGACAGCATCCACGCGTCCATCATATTCAGCCTGTTTCCCAAGAAGCAGACGGCGCAGGCGCTCCGCTCCAAAGCCTTCACCATTGTCCCGCAGACGTGGAAGGTGTTTCTGTCTCAGCGCAAGCGCTGGGCGCTGGGGAGCATCTCCAACGAGTTCGTCATGATCTTCCGGCCGGGCATCATCCTGGTTGAGCGGCTGCAAAGCGTCATCGCGGTCATGACGTGGGCCATTACGCCCTTCATCATCTCCGCCGTGGCGCAGCTGATCGCCCTGTTTGCGAGCAAGGGCGCCAAAGTGTTTGAGGATGGGATATTCGTCGGCTTAATCTCCGTCCTCTGGGTCAGATACGTGAGTTTCCCCCACTCGTCGGCACCGGAGCATGAGGCTCGGGGTTAGGGTTACCGCAATCTTCACTGACACCAGCGGCGTCTATCTAGCTGTACTCTTTCTGCATCGGGTTCTGGCTCCCAAGAAACAACTTGGAGAGGCTTCAGTATTTCGTTGGGTTTTTTATCCATTTTCTGACCTCGCCGTTTATGAACATTGTTATCTTGTTCTATTCTTTGTTTTACGCTGATGACTTCAAGTGGGGGAAGACGAGAGAAGTCGTCGCCGCCACTGATGGGGAGAAGGATGACGGGCTTGGTGGGCGAGGAACGCACTGAAGACGATGTGCTCTGAAATAAAGGTAGTGTGTATCATTATTGACCGAGCGAGTTATACATGGCCGTAGGTTTCTTATAAAAGAATGGCCTTGGCCAATCGCCATGCAGCTAGTCATCACGACTAACACGCGCCTTCGTTGACGTTTTCACTCTATGTATCTTCTAGAGGTACGCTTGCACAGAAATGTTCGCAAAGAATTTCGTGCCATTTTGAAGAGGCTGTGCTAGCCGTATGCTCCTTTTTCACATATTCAGTACTCTGCCATTGCGCATGCCGTGGCATTCCAAGTGTTGGGGCGCTTAAAAGCAAAAGTGGCAAGGAGGCCGGCATAGAAGACGAAGAGAAATCAATTAAAAGAAGAGTCACTGGATGAGAAAGGATCCCCGCAATCCTTCTATTCATGCAAATCCTGTGCCGACTCAACACTGTCCAAACTTTTCAACTCGCCGCCATTAGTTCCCAGACACGCGAACCTTAGCGACCCTTCCCGCGGCCTGCAAGGCAAAGTGAATATTTCGGAGCATATTGCGCTTCTCATAGCTCTCCTCGCCGCTTTCACTAATGATTAGCATGTCCTTGGGGGGTATCTTGCTTGTCACGTCGCCGGTGACATTGACGTCGCCCACGATGATGAGGCCAGACTTGTGACGACTCAGCAACACGTTGAGCCTTTGCTCGTCACAGGTGTGCCCGGGGCCTGAGGAGACCGTGGTACCCATGATGACCATCACGATGGTGCCTTCTTGGCCCTGGAACGAGTCCACGGTCGCGGCTGGGCGCATGGGCTGCAGGCCAGCAAATTCTCGTCTCTTTCGGAGTTGCTCAATGGTGTTTATGTTGGCAGAATAAGGCGAGATGACGACTAGATCTTCTGGCCTTGCGCCGCAGATCTTGACGAATTCCACCAGCAGCCTCAGTGCTACTGCCACCTGGTCAGGGTTTTTAATCGACCTAGAGAATTCATCACGGAGGGACCTGGAGCCCTCGCAATGGATAAACACAGGACGAAGCTCGCCAGGCGGACAAGCCTTGATGTCTGAAAACTTGCTCCTGAGATATATCTCGAGCTGGCGACCGTCTTTATGTTGAGGGAGATCAATTTCGCATCCCGGGCCGTAGGTAAAGGGAACATCTTGGTAGACCTCGTTCCATGTGAGGTCAAACTGGCCGGCGGCCATACGCAGCTGGACTCGAAGCCGGTAGATCGGCCAACCCATCGACTTGAGGTGGTGTATGGGCGAGAGCGCCCCATCCCGGGCGAACCTATTGAAGAAGTTGCCCTCTCCGTCCCGTTCGTTCTTCGTCATGACGGCTGGCGGCAGCTGCTTCTCGTCGCCCGCAAGGAGATTGGGCATGCAAGTGTTTCCCCAGACGCACAGCAGGTCGGGCCAATTCATGCCGGCAGCCTCGTCGATTACGAAACCCTGCGCTCGATCATTCTTCCAGGCACAAAAGGGCTCTCTGCATGCCAGGGCCGGCGTCGTTGCCAAGACGTCCGCGACGTGGATAACCGCCTCCATGATGCCCCTGATCTCGTCATCCGTCGCCATCCGGCCATTACGACTATACTGGTCCCAGCCGATGGCGCCTGTTGCCACGTGCCGGAGCCTTGCAAACGTCTTGTTCTGATTTTACCTGTCGCGGATGGCATGCAAGGCTTGTTTGTCGTCGGGACCGAGTTGCCGCACCGTTGGAGCTCCGAGCATCACTAGAGCCCAGTAGGCCAACGACAAGTTCAGCTTCCACTTGGAGTCGGGTTTCCATTTCGATTGAGGAGCCGCGTTGTCGCCGGCACGGGGGTTCCGAAGGAGGGTCTTGAACGCCTTGAGCTCATCCTCCATCTTGTAAGCGCGGATAATGAGCTTGCGATGATACCTGGGTGAGCCGTCTTGTTGTTGTCCGAGCTTGTCGTTGAGTCGTTTCGTCACTCGACCACAAACCACATCCAGTCGTGCTGCAGCATTGTCTACGGAAACGTGGGTAGGTCCAGACAAATACAACTTGCCCAGAGCATCGGCCATTGCAACGGCTCCAACGGCAAGGGCTGTCGTTTTGCCAAACCCCGGCGGCTAGGTGGAAAGGCTGGTCAGCATTCCCATGATCAATGTCCACAATGACAGGTTTTAGAAGGAGAGCGGGCACTCACGGCAGTTATGATGCCCAGTCCAAGCGGTCGACTGCGCAGATACTCGATGAACCGATGGCGGTCAGGGGGAAGGACTTCTTGCATCAAGGCACGCACGAAGTCGCCCTTTCGCACATCCAAGAGCTTCACCGTTGGCAACGGCCTAGGTACCCTGCTGAGGGCACTGTCAAGGGAAAGCTCTGCCAGTGCGGCGGCAAGTTCACCTCCTGCCGGCTTGCCTCGGAGTGTGTCGTAAAATCCAGTGCCAAGAAGAAGATCTCTCTGAACCTGCATGCGGAATCTCAGGCGGTTGACGACTCTCCTCGCTGCTGCCGGCTCGGACTCGCGTAGCTCGCTCGTCAGACCAAAGACGGTGGGATTGAATGGCTCTGCGCCATTTTGGAGTAGACGAACCCCTTCATCTACTTTGCGCGCAAAGTCCCCGAGGTTGGTGTTGAAATCCAAGGAAATGCAATTCTATTGCTCCCTGCCTCCTCGAAACGCTCTGTCCGCAGTGTGCCGATCACGAAACTTGCTAATGTTGGGAATTGGTCCGCGCTCTCTCGCATGCCGTCGCTTTCGAACGTGCAGAACCAGTTCGTGGGCCTTGGTAGGGTGTGCCCTTAAGCTGTCTCCCAAGCTCGATCTTTCAACGATGACTGCGTCCCAACGGCCGATTGAGTCTCCGGGTGAGACGGTGGTATTTATCTTGTCGTGGAGTAGAATTTTGAGCCTTCCATCCCTCGCGAGGCGATGCCAGGCGCTCTTGAAGGTATTTCGGAACTCTTGGGGAGCGGCAACGATTGCAAAGTACACCTCTTCCTCTTCTGCCATGCCATTTGTCGCAGGTATAAAGTAGGCTGACAAGCCCGTTGCGCGAATCTTCTCAGCCGCCCATTCCACCCACATGATGTCTTGGACCTGCGACTGAGACATGACCGTGAGCAATTCGTCCATGGTGTCGAAGGACCTGCGGGGGGCGAACTGACGACCCCTGTGCTCCGTCAGCATCTTTTCGTACGTCCCGGAGCCTTTCCAGCCATGATCCGTCCCGTACGGATAGCTGAAACGCGGTGGGAGGAGGCCAAAGTCCCAGTTTTGACGGAGTCTGTCGTGCTCGGACGCGACGACAAAGTGGAAGCTCCGTTGCTCCAAGAGTCCCATGAGAGTGAGTTCACTGACAATGGGCGCGTTCTCATGCAGCCACTTCTCGGCAATGTGGCCTTTATTGGCGAAAGGTAACCCGTAGCCTTCAACGACAACCTGGACGTTTTCCTCAAGAAAAACCTCAACGAGAGAAAGGTCTCGCTTCTCGTCTGGAAACCGGCTTCTTACGCCGGCATCTGCGGGCGTTATGACGCGCAGGACATTGGTCCGAGGAAACTTGGCCGTGACCCCGTGCGTTTTAGCTGGCAGAGGTTTGCCATGCGACTCGGACCCTGTTCGTGAAAAGCTAAGTGTCCGGCCGTGAGCTGGCAAGAGGAGGATTATACAAGCCTGTACTTACAGCTATAGCACATGCCGAATCCATTGTCCTCGTTGTCGTGGCCGACGGGGAAATGGATGCTGAAGCCCAACCACGCGGACTTGTCAGCCTCGTTTCTGGCCATCAAGTAGCAACCAACATCGGAGACTCCTAGCTGCTTTCCTGCAAATACAGGGCCGTCAACACCGCCGATTAACACTGCGCAGTCTTCCTGGACAACCTCCGTCATCTTCGGTTGCTGGAAAATAGTAAAGCGGTCATGGGAGGCAATCCCGTCGTGAGAATCAACATCCCCTGCAGCATTGTTGGCAGCAGCATCCTGTGAAGCCCCCATGGCGAGCTGCAGGACACGACGAATGAGGAGCAAAGTGGTAGAGAAGGAGCAAAGACAACAGCTGAGCTGTGCCAACCATTTGACTCTGGCGACGCTTGAAATTGTCCAAGGAAACCATCGACAGCGGAAAAAAAAAAGCTAAAAAAAAAAAGGGGGGGGGGGGGAGCCTCAAGGTACCGGAGCCATCACCCAGTCCTACGTCTCCGTTTGCTGCAGCTCATCTCTGTACACAGAGGGCGTGAGCAAGTTTCTCCATTAGTCAATCGAAACTGAAACAAACGTGAGAACGTAGTGATAATTTTGTGACAAGGACAGTGATAACTTGGCTTGTAATACTCCGTAGGTTTCTTCGTACTCAATCGAATCCGGCTTCAGGGATTCCGAGGCACAACTAAACATGCATAAATATGCATAAGCGCCGGTATAAGTATAGAAAGCAGCCAAAATGCTTGGCCGACCTTGGGAGTTGAGGTGCCGGACCACGTGACAGAAATAGAGGAATAAATAGTTGGAGCATTGGAGGCAATGTTGCTATCGAAGCATACTGTCGCGTTCGGGTTTGGGACTTCTGATTTCCATACCTTTGGATAGTGACAAAGTCGTTGGTCCGATATCAACAAAGTTCCTGCATAACGCACCGTTACCCAATCGCCAATCCATTTTCTTGCACAACTTGGCCGAAATATCAAGTTTGCCAAATACAAGCCTCTTAACGTCACCTATCTTAGTCCAGCTTTGTAAAGAAATTCACGCACATGATATTGAGTAAAAATCAGACGCCTTTTGGACGGCCTGTCTGGCCTTCCAATTTCCAGAGGACCTCAGCTACACAGCATCCCTTCAGTAAGCTCCAAATGACGATATCCGGGACAGATGTGATGCTGCAGTAGGAGTGCTTTGTTGAACATTACTTCTATCCCTCATTAGACCTCACAGCCTTGGCAGTGATTGCTTTTTTGCAAAACGAAGAGAGACAAGGCAGTCATTTGCCTGTTTGCGTATTGCAGATAGACATCGGTGCTGTAACAAGGGCTAGTCTGTGTGATCAGGGCTTGGAGCAAATAACTTATATTTACGTACTGTATAGTATTAAGGTCCTCAGTTCTCTAGTCTAAAAGACTTAAGTAGTAAGGACATTATGTATAAGATAGAGCCTATATATATAACCTAACTAGGCAATAAAAGGGGGTCACGCCCTTTATGTCTTATTGTCTTAATGCCTTAGTGCCTAAGCCTGGTAGTGGCTAATAAGGCTATTGTGATAGCTGCAACCTTCGTGCATTGCAGCTAGTCATGTGGTTGAGGCTATTCCGTGCAACAGGTACTGCGTTGGCGAAGCTCGCCTATATCCATTGGGCCCAACGCAAGATACCGGCGAGAAGAAGACTATGTTTTAGGCTTCTCGAGGCACGACGGCAGATGTCGTTACGTTGCTGATATTGCAGCATCGCTCTGAAGGCTTGAGCGAGGCTCCATCAGCATAATTGGACTCTTCTCAACGCTCTCTCTTTTCAATGTCTGTATTATCTTTAGCTATTGAAGAGGCTATAGACTCAGAGTGAACGACCCCGCCCAAACAGTCTCATCGTAACGAGGGCTCCATCACGATGGTGAGGATTACGAGAGCCTGGAGTACTAGATTTACGTGTAATATGGTACGGGCTTGAAGGTGCTTGGTGTCTCAACCTGACCAGCGGGGGCTGAATTACAACAAGATGCCTTTGTGCCACCTAACCGGGATGCTGAGCCATCAAAGAGTTGCGTCAGAGCCTTGTTGGGTCTTTGGGCCTAGATGCCCGGACCCTCGGGCGGCCCGTGGAGACATCACGGGGGCTCCAGCCTTTGTGCATTGATGCAAGTGATGTGGTCGAGACTCTGGCCGCTAGTTCCGTGTGACACACATGAAAATTTTGCAAAGTGATACGGAGTAGTCGGGCAGATGTTCCACCTATGATGATGAGCGAGAGAGAGAGGACAAAGGGAGAGAAGAGACAAAGGGGCAGAGAAAGCGGAGGTCCTGTTGGCCGCGGTGCAGAGTGGGAATCGCAACATTGCGTGGAAGCACTTCACTGAAGGACTTCTGTGCTATTTATAGCTCACTAGTCAAGGCTTCCATGCCTACGGAGTACCTCGCCTGCTTACAGCCGATTGGCGGGTGATTATCGCGGGACGGACCGGGATTCTCGAGCCGCCAGATACCGCGGCAGACAAAGAATCCTCCGCATGGCACTCTGCGTACGAGCCAGGGGTTGGCCAGTCGTGTTGTGTTCAAGGGAACGCATGCGGCTGGGAGAAGGGCGTTGAGTTCCGGACGGAACATCAGCTAAAGCTGAAGTGTTTTGGGCACCAATACTCCTGCTGTGCGACCAATTTACGTGGTGAGCAGGCAGCTGATGTGGTTGCGTAAAGCACGGGCACTGTTATTCCGAACCTACATTTCTTTCGGCTTGGGCACGCTCTTGATTTCGTTGAGGGCTGCTTGCCTTGTATGACCGTCACGACCAGGGTGAAACGACTGCCTTGTAAAGTCTCGTGTTTATGGGCTTGCCTAATGAGAGTTCCACGGACCACAACATGCCAACATCGAGTCGGGGCGTTTTTGGTCCAGCCAGAGTCATCGTTACTGGTAATTGTCAAGTCTATATATGTGCTTGTTGTGGCTGAATCTGCTCCGGCCCTCATGGCGGCTCTGGGGACGAGGACCGGCAACACCGGCTCCATTTGTCTCGGGCGGCCCGCGCGCACCGCCGTTCAGGGCAACGCTTCGGGACGAGCCGCTCGGGCTAAATGGTCCATCACATGGGTGCCGTGGTGGAATGTTGGCTGATGGCGGATCAAATATATTGTCCCCCCTTATCTAGACGCATCAGCAACTGAACCCGAGTCCAGAGAAAGAAGTAAACATACGGGGGCGCTCCGTTAGGAAAACACCGCAGCAAAGCTTCTACTGCCTTCGCTTCGTCAAGCTCGTCGTCCAATGCTTTCGAGATCGAGCGTTGGCTTCGGCGCTTCGAACCAGGGCCTTGTAGAGCAATTTCTTCGCTCGATCGCTTCAAGTTTGCCCTGGCTTTTGAATAGCATGATGAGGGCGTGTCATATCTCTGTCTGGCCTGGTTTTCGACTTCCTCTTCTCCGACTGCTTCCGCATGTACAGTCTGGAGTGAGTGACGAGGATGCGGGACTTCATCAGACTCCGGCGATTCTGTTGTAGGCAGCACATCTTCGAGTCTAGTCTGGTATTCGTCTTGGCCAGTTGAATGTTTACCGCGCAATTGCAAATTCCGTACAGTTGGCTTCTCCTTGGTGTAGGTGCCGGAAATGACAACAGTCTTGTCTTTTCGCGCCGGTATGCCTCTGTATGCAACTTCTTTACAATCAACAATCGTCCGTTGAAGCGCCATGACCTTGAGATAGCATTCTCTGGCAGAATCTCTGTCATTTGGAGACAGTTGCAGCATGCTATTAAGCAGTAATTGTTTGAGATCATCGGTTTTCTTGCGGTCTTCCTCCCTGAGGCAATGGACGATCCATTCACACCAGGTCATTTCCCGAGTGGCGTGAGCCCAGTACGGCCGATATCTCGGTAAGCCAAACAGAAGCGCATACATAACCATACCAAGAGACCAGATATCCACAGCCGGCGAATAATGCTTTTGTTGACTGAGGTAGTTGTTGAGCGATTCCCAAATTTCCGGTGGGGCGTAAGCTTTCGTGCCACAAGCCGTGTTTAAGCTTTCGCCCTCTTTATAGAGACCGAAATCCCCAAGAACAACTGTAATTTCATCAGAAGTACGCCGGCGGACTAAGATATTATCAGGCTTAATATCTCGATGCACAATCTGTGGCATTGATTCATGTAGGTATACTAAAGCTGAAAGAATTTGGCGAAGGATAGATACGCTCTCGGCAACAGTGATGTTTTCGCAGTTGCGCAGAGAGCCCTTTGAAGCATACTCAAGCCATAGTTGTGGAGGATCTGTAATAACATTTTGGACTTTGACAATATTCTTCTATCATTGATGTCAGAATTAAAGCCTTAAAACAGAAAACAAAAGAGGTTGTACTAACATGTGATAATCGACGCAATAGTGTCCCCTCCTTCAGCCACTCGTCAAGGTTTATTTCGTCCTTTTGTAACGCCTCTTTCACGGCAGACTCTTCTCCAGTGCTCACATTCCAGTGGTGAGTCACAACGCCAAAGCCTCCTCTTCCAAGTTCCTTTTTTAGGTATATAGGAGTATCCCACGGCGTGTGTGCCCCTGTGGGTTTTTCTGCGTCAGGCCGAAGTGGAAGATCCAGGTCGCTGAAGAAATCTTCTGTTGTGCCAGCGCCCTGACGGAATTTTCGGACTTTGTCTTTATATGATTCCGACCCATGTGATTCATGCTCAGCAACGACAATCTGGAACTTGACTAACCCCTGTAATTTGATAATTTTCCGCACTTTTCGCTTTGCGTTGCGATCCCCGCCAACTATCCATTGGAAGTTTCGTCGATGACCGGCCCCTTGCCTATTATAAGTGACCTCAGTCCCAAGACGAGAACCCATATCTTTCACTATAAAGCGCCCCTTGTCGTCGAACGTCAAGCTGAATTGAAAATTGCTAAGACCACCAACATCAGGTAGAACAACGTCACACCGTCTGCTGCATCCAAACAGGACCCCATGTGAGGATCGTGGGGTTTTGCTAAATCTAACCTCAATGCAGGGAAGTAAATCAAGTCCGGAAAGCGTTCTATCACCAGCCTCATCTGGTGATACGGTTCTCTCGCGATCGTCACGTCCATACCGAACCTCTTGCCGCGGCTTTTGAAGCAGGGGCAGAACACATAAGCGACTGCCTGTGGTCGCCTTAACAGCATGATTTTCAGAATTATTTTCCTCGTCAATCGGAACAAAGGGATATACACGAGCAATGAGGTCTGTGTCGTCCATAGTGCGGTTGGCGTCTGGTGGGGAGCGAATGGACAATTTGCGACTGCTTGCTCTGGGACCTTGGGGCGCTTTAATGGCATGAGCGGGGAACAACAAGCGCAGCTTGCACCGTTATTCCTTTGTCAAATCCTGTCCAATCGTTTTTCATTGGGCATCAAATGCGTTGCATGTTGTTTGAACTACGGAGTACAAAGAGGAGCCCGGGAGTCTCGGGCTCGGGCCGAGACGCCAGGGTTCCACCAGCCGCCCGACGCATTGATGCCTCAGGCCGCCAGATGGCACTGCACTTCCAAACCACGGGGATTTAAAACAATCGCAATTCCCCCCGGACTCTTGGAACTACACAAGGGCGGGCAATACAACCCATGACACACGCAGCATGTCTTCCCCACGGCCGATGGCCATTGACGATCTAGTCGCCTTGAGCGATGCACAGCTCGGCGAGTTTATGGAGAAGCACCGCCACCACGATGGCTCGATCCAGCTTCCTGTTGATGGCTGGGACAGGTTGTCTAAAGAAGAGCGAGAGCGCCTTGCTGAGAGACTGCAGTATGCTCCCTTGTTTGTCCCTGCGGAATTTATCCCTGCGGAATTTCACACGCTTACACCTGCCTAGATCGATCCAGCGAGCATCGATCAACCACGCTACAGCTGGTTCCCATCAGCTTGACCTGGACAAACTCGACGCGCTTTTGCGAAATACCTCTCCCCGACGCGATTCCTTTTCACAAGATCGACTGCCTCGGAGTGAAAGGCAAACTGAGTCGCCAGAAGAAACCCTTCTCGAGGTGTACCAGCGAAGAGAGACGAAAGCGTACAACGATTTAATCCGTGATGGCGGTCGTGCACTATACCCAATTGACCTTTTAGAGTCGGTTTCACAGGACCCCCATGCGTATCGTGACATGTTGCGCCCTTTCTGGCGGGGCTTTCGACACTGGAAAATATCAGAGAATGACGAGCTGGACGAAGAACAAGTGTTTCAAAGACAAAGGCTTAGGTGGCAGAATTTCCGCATGTGGCAAGTTGTGAACAGACGGATTGAAGACGATAAGGACGAAAAAGACTTTCTGGAATTCGCCGAGAGAGTAAAGCGTAATTACAGGAAGGTGGGCTGGGATAAGTATGCGGACGAGCTTGAAGCTAATCCGACACAATTAAAGGAGCCAGGAGGATTATGGTATTTCACTCAGAGACATCGTGACTGGCAGCGACAACACCAGCGGGAGCGCGGATGTGAGGGTATATTGGATTACGAAAAAGCAATGAAAGCGCGTCTAGCCCGACATGGCTTTAAGCGAACATTTCATCTAGCAGAGGACCCAAAGCAGCAGGATCAGCTGACGACATGGATTGAATACCTAGGCTTTGAGTACTGGTGGCTTGACCGACATACTGCAACGTTTGAGCGCCTTAAGCCAATTCACGATGAAGCTTGGGAGAAGCTGAAAAGAGAAGGGATGGTCCAGGACGACGAGACTCCAGAATTCGTCCGTACCGAGGAATCAGCTTTAGGTTGTCAACGCGATATAGACGACGCAAGGGAGGCTTTACAAGATGCAGAATCTAAAGCAAAAAGGGTTTACCAGAAGACGCAACTAGACCCTAGTCGCCTTAGCATTCCAGCGCAACAGCGTGCAGAAATGCTGGTTAAGGCTAGGGAAAATTTACAAGCGTCACAAAAAGAGCTCGACTTTCTTATACAACGGAGTAACCAGATCTGCCACTTCGTTGAAAGCACTGAATTATATGTAGACGCTACGGAAGATGTGGCCTACCTGACGAATATACTAGAATGGGCTTTGGCAGAGCTAGACGCAATCGACGCTGAGGTGACAGGTGCAACCTCGGACTGCAACTCCCGGAAGAGGAGGCAAGCACCAACTGAAGATGTCGGCTTAGTGCAGTCAAACTCCAAGAGGCAGAGGCTAAACGGTCGCAAACATGGTCCACATCTAAGCAATGAAGCAGTTGTTGAGGCACATGGAAGAGTTTTACGCAGCCGAAGTCGTCCATCAACGGACATTAATCGACAATCTCGTCGAAGCCATAGCCATGACACGAATGACACATATCCTGGCCAAAACGGACTGATCCAACGGGCGGCGGAGCAAGTGCCTGAACCCGAGCCCGAACCTGTGACCCCAAAGGGTACTTCACGAAAGAGGAAAAGGGTCACATTTAAAGATGACCCCCTCGTGCAGTCGGGGCCCACAAGACTGAAGCCAAGCTCTCGGGGCCAGGGCGCAGCTGGCACGACGGGCATGACTCAACGACTAGATCAACATCAGAAGGAACGAGACACAGGTTCCAGCGGCCGGGTGCCTGTGCGTAACGTGCCGTCTCAGCAAATAACCCAAGGACTACGTCGCAGCTCTCGGCTTTGGGCCTTGCGTCCGGAACGAGGAATTTCCTTAGCAGGAGGCGGATCCCGCTTCCCCAGCGACCTAGGAAGCCGATATTTGCCAGTGGACAAGTTGTTAGAGAAGCGCGTTCGCAGGCGAGGACGTGGTCGCATTACGGAGTACCTGGTCAAGTTCAGCGGCTCTGGCAGTTCGCCTAATCTGTGGACATCTGCCTGCGAACTTCCCCATTGGGCCATAAAAGAATTTGAGCAGCTTTGTGGTGGTTGATGTCACTAAAGCAGAGTGACAACTTGAGTTGAGAAGTAGTTGTGTCAGATTGGTCGGTAGGAGTACTTGTGCATATCGCAGGCGTACAATGCTGTATATATATATATATATATATATATATATATATATATATATAGTCGATTGCTGCCTTCCTTCCCACAGTACACCAGACGTATGGATTCCCATTTTCTGATCTAGTGGTAGATCATCTGGTTATGAGCCCGGATTGTGCAACCACCATCTTCACCTGTTCAGCTCGACACAGTTGGCGTTTTTGAGCGCTCAGACCCAGAACAAGTTCAAGCAACTTGGCGAGGCTTCGACGCGGGCATGGATGGTTTGAAAGCCCGACTGCGAGCCGAGAGGCGACGACACCTTTTACATTGGCGCGATCAGCCGTCTAACGAGCTCGCATCTGCTGGACAAGACAAAGGACATTACTGTCTGGTTTAAAACTCTAGTTGAGTTTGTCATATCCCTTTAATCGTGCAAAGGCTTTTCGTGGTCAAGGAATGGGCCGCCGCGCCGGTCGGGGTCGAGAAGTCGGTCTCGAGTTGGGGTCATGACGGCCTGCTGACTGGCATACGGGCGGGCGCGACACGGCATGTTGCCATTTTTTGCCGGGGCATTTCCCGACCAATCATCGCTAGGCGCCCAACTCGCCAACTGAACACGCCAAGATGCACCCTGAATCGCGATGTGATCATCGTCAAGTGACTGTGCCACGCCTGCGTGCGGCTCAGCGGGTACATTCGGCACCAGTGACACCGCCGCCACCACATTGTCAATATTTGGAAGGCCCCGCCGCGGGGCAGAAAACGAGTTGCCTGCTGCAGATGGTTCACCACCACCTGCGTCCGCCGTTTCTTTGCATCCCTTCCAGAAGCATTCATTGGTGGATACCTTTTCTCCCCCCTCGCCCTCTTTTGCCGTCTCTTCCTCTCCTTCCTCACCGCCGCCATTTTCTTTCCCCTTCTATATCTGAATCGACAATTCTCTGCCATGGCTAGCGCACTGCCTCATACTGGGCGCAAGCCTGCCACTGTCCTGTCTGCCACCGAACTCATTGGAAACACCCCCCTGGTCCGGCTCAACAAGGTACCGCAGTCGCTTGGCATAGAATGCCACGTCTACGCAAAGACCGAGCTGTTCAATGCAGGTGGCAGTGTCAAGGACAGGATTGCTTTGCGAATGGTTGAGCAGGCCGAGAAGAGTGGTAGGATAAAGCCGGGCGATACTTTGATTGAGCCCACCAGCGGCAACACGTATGTTTGTTATGGCTTCACCAACCATACTTGATGAATAAGACTGACACCGCGTCGACAGCGGCATCGGTCTGGCCCTCGTTGCTGCCATCAAAGGCTACAAAACCATCATTACCATGCCCGAAAAGATGTCCGCTGAAAAAGTCTCTGTTCTTCGAGCCCTCGGCGCCACCATCATCCGTACTCCCACCCAAGCCGCCTGGGACTCCCCCGAATCGCACATCGGAGTCGCGCGCCGTCTTGAAAAGGAAATACCCAACGCCCACATCCTCGACCAGTATGGCAATCCCGACAACCCTTTGGCCCACGAGCACGGAACCGCTGAGGAGATATGGGAACAGACAGGTGGCAAGATCACTGCTATTGTTGCTGGTGCCGGCACTGGCGGCACCGTTACTGGCATTGCCCGTGGCTTGAAGAGGCACAACCGGGACATCAAGGTCATTGCCGCCGATCCCCAGGGTAGTATTCTCGCTCTGCCGGAATCTCTGAACCAGGAGCATGTCAACGAGCCGTACAAGGTCGAGGGCATCGGATACGACTTCATCCCAGATGTGTTGGACCGTGAAATTGTGGATAAGTGGTACAAGACGGATGATGAGGAGTCCTTCGTACTTGCGAGACGCTTGATAGCCGAAGAGGGCCTCCTCGTCGGTGGTTCATCTGGATCGGCCATGGCTGCAATGGTCCGGGCCGTCAGTGACTACGGCTTCAAGAAGGGGGATGTTGTGGTTGTTGTGTTGCCCGACAGCATCCGCAGCTACTTGTCCAAGTTTGCCGACGACGACTGGCTTGCCGCCAATGGTCTCTTGACTACTGGCAGCGCCGAATCTTCCCTCGCCAAAAACACCACCGGCGGCGATGGTTCCGATCCCTACGCCGGTGCCACCATTGCCTCGCTCCGTCTGAAACCTGTGACTTCTGTCGTCGATACTGCCCCATGCTCCGAAGCTATTGAGACTATGCGTGACAAAGGCTTCGATCAGCTCCCGGTGCTGTCTGCATCGTCCAAGCTTGTCGGTCTCGTCACCCTCGGCAACTTACTGTCGTACATCTCGCGTGGCCGTGCTACGCCCCAGAGCCCCGTCAAGGACGTCATGTTCAATTTCAGCCGTCTGGATGAAATCGTCACCGATCCCCGACAGGGCGCTTCCGTGACCAAGACCTCGGGGCCCAAGCGAAAATTTGTCGAAATTACCCTGGATACGCCACTGTCCACCCTCAGCAAGTTCTTTGAGTGGAACAGCGCGGCAGTCGTGACAGCACGCAGTGGTGACAATGTGTCGTTGTCCAAGCCCATTGGTGTCGTTACAAAGGTCGACTTGCTGACTTGGATGGTCAGCAAGAAATAAATCCGGGCCATGGATTTTTTTTATTTTTTTTATTTTTTTGGCTGGCATGATTTGGCGTTTTCTTTGCGACTGGGGAGGCATGAGGTGATGGTTCCATTGAATGATCAACTAGGTTATGGTGGTAGACTCAACATCTACACAGATGGATTTAAACACATTAGATGAATGCATTTGTTTACCAATTCGGATGCTATGATACGCCTGGTTCCCGGGGCCGGTGAAGATAATGTCTACAATGCAAAAGGACATATGCCTAGCCCACTCCAGTCGTTGACTCGAGGAGGATTTTATTTCTTCACACGCGCTGCGCCATCCACCACCACCACTTGTCAACGTCTGCCACTGTCGTAGTAACACTCCCAGGGACGACGTCGACGCTAACGTCAAACTCGCTCATCTGCTGAAAGGAAAACTTTTCGGAGTCATACTCTCCCAACCATGAATCGTGCTCCTCTGATCCAATCTCGTCGACCCCAACCCCCGAATCCAGGAGCGCCTTGCTCTTGGAAGCCCGGATCCGCGTCAGTTCATTCTCCAGCTGGCTCTTGACCAGGCTGGCCGGCAGCGCCGTGAACAAATCCATCTTGTTGGCGGCAATCAGGACCGGAATCGCGCCCCCCGTCGTCCCCTTTTGGCTCGCCTTGCGCTGCAGATGCAGCAACACGTCGTAGAGGTAGGCGGCGGTGGGGGCGAGCGTCTCCTGCTCGCCCAGCGCGGCGGCATCGACCATGAACACTACGGCGCGTAACTTGTCGGCGTCGGCGAGCTTGGCCATTGCCAGGTTGCGCAGCTTTCCGTGTCCCGGTGTGTCGATGAGCAGGAACTTGGTGTATGTGCCGGTTGAGTCGTCGTGGTTCCTGAAGGAGCCTTTGGTCCTGGCGTCGGTGGTGGCGTTTAATTCGACGGACTGGGTTCGCTGGGTGGTGTGCGTGTCGGCGGGCCTCGTGCCGCGCTCGAGGAGGGTGAGGAGGGACGTCTTGCCGGCGTTTTCGGGGCCGACGAGGAGGACCGTCGGGGCGATGGTGTACGTGGCGGACGAGGCGAGGATCAAGTGTAGCAGGATGGGGCCGCCGACGACGATGACGAGGCCGAGGAGGATGACGGGGATGGACGGCGTGAGGAGCGCCTCGGCCATCTGCGTGACGGTCGGCATGGTGACGGTGGTGATCACGGGCGGGGGAGGGCCGAGAGCGATGAGCAGGGAGCCCCCGGGGGGTTTATAGCTGTGGAGGGAAGTTGACGAGGCTCAGTGGTAACGGTATCGCATAAAGCTGTGGTGGTGTCGAGTGGTCCAGTTGCGCCACAGGTCGATGTACACGAGCCACAGGAAGAAGGGTCGACTGTGGTTGAGCACCATAGCGAGTGGTCCGAGTCCTGACAAGCCGGCTGGGGCTTCGGCCTCGTCTTTCCCGCGCGTGTGGGGGTTGGGTTTGTCTTGGAACACGAAAAGTACGGAGTAAGCATCATCAATATGATTGTGTGAAACGATTTTTGTTTTTCGATAGAGATTCAAGATGCGCTCGGAGGACTGCCCGCTTTGCACTCCGCATGGTTCTATCAACTGCTTATTCTTCAGATCAAATACCAGCACACGGCTGGACTCGAGGCGATAGGTCAATTGGCTCCTGCGCTACGGCCAGGCTCAGCCTCGTTCAGCCCTGCTGAGCACTGCTTCTGACTGGCTAGCAGTTCCGCGGGTCCCATCATCCCCGTGGGAGATAATTTCCATGTTCCATCCTAACAGGCACACGCCGCCTCGGATACAAAGAGGTTCTGTTTGGTCTTTTCTCGTAGAGCTTCTTCTGTGTGCGGCTGCCATGTTCTCTTGACTCTTTTTTTTTCTTCTCCGGCCTTTATTCTACAGCACTAGCTGCTAAATTCAGCACTGCTAGCCCTGGCCGCATTCATTTTTGCTCTCCAGCGCTCACTTTTTGTCAGTCACGACGCTTCGAGGCGCAGCCCCCCAGCCGGTTGCCCATCTCAACCAACGCCCGACCTCACCTTTGGCTTCCCCTCTTCCACGGGGACGCTGCGCCAACCTGCAGCCTGCTGTTCCTCCTGTTACATGAGCAGTCCTGCTAGACTGAGCAGCAAATCCGCTGCGTCCGCGAGTGGTGGCAGCGCGCGCCCCATCCAATTTGCTACCAAGTCTTCTATTGCGCCTCCAAAGCTTCACAACGAAATGGAGATGGGCAGCCTTGCTAGTGACGGTCAGGCCGTCGATGACGATGCTGCCGCCGCCATCAGCCGCGAGAAGGACATCATGCAGTTGGCGCGGATAGGTGATATTGTTGCCATGGAGAAGCTGTTCGCGACGGGCGAGTTCGATGCCACGTACACTGATGACGAGGGCATTACGCCCCTACATGTAAGCACGCACGCCAGCCAGCAGTCCTCCATCGCCCCCGGAAATTTGGTCCTGACAAACCCAGTGGGCTGCCATAAACAATCAGTATGCCATGTGCAAGTTTCTGATCGAACACGGAGCCGAAATCAACCGCAAAGGTGGCGAGTCTGTTGCGACCCCCCTCCAGTGGGCAGCCCAACGATGCCATTACTATACCGTCAATCTGCTTCTCCAACACGGCGCCGACCCTCTCGTCACCGACGCGCAAGGCTACAACACGCTTCACATCTCTACCTTTAACGGCAATACCCTGCTGATCGTGCTGCTCTTGCACCAAGGCATTCCCGTCGACGTTCTCGACACCTATGGACACACTTCGCTCATGTGGGCAGCATACAAGGGCTTCCCCTCTTGCGTAGACGTCTTTCTGCGCTGGGGCGCCAGCGTCCATGCGGCGGACGAGCAGGGATTCACAGCTCTCCATTGGGCCTTGGTGAAAGGGAACCCGGGATGTATCCAGAAGCTTATCGAGTACGGCGCCGACCGATTTGCAAAGACTGACACCGGCAAGACACCTTCGGTGACGGCCACGGAACTGAATACGCAGCCCGCGTGGTATCGAGCCTTGAGGGAATGCGGTTACGACCGCGATGGTAATCCTGTGACTCCTCCGTGGCCCGGAGCCAACTACTTCCTGAAAGACAGGAGGGCCTTCACCTGCAAGTTCCTCTTTTTCTGGCCGTGGGTTATGATCTGGGGTGTGCTCATTGTCCTTTCGTATTCGCCCGTGTTCTTGGGTCTTCCGTTGGCGGCCGGCATCGTGTATTGCGCGCATTGGTGCGCGACGCAGGTGTTGGAGTACGCGCCATCTGACATGAGACACTTCCACAAAACCGTACGTTCTGTCGCGTGGTGGATTCCGTACTCCCTGGTCAACTAACAAATCTCTCTAGCCCTGGATGGCTGGCATTTTTGCCGGCTCCCTGTTCCTCGTGGGGGTGAGCTGGCTCACCACTGTAATGTGGCGCACAATTCGAGGCGGGAGCTCACACGTGATTCTGAATCTGGCGTTTGGCCTTCTCTTCGGTTTGACCACGTTCTTCTACGCAGCGAGCATGCGGTATGATCCAGGATTCGTACCGAGGTTGAATGGCATCGCAGAACAGAGGGCCGTGATCGATGAACTTTTGGCGAGCTGGAAGTTTGACGAGGCCAATTTCTGTGTTACCTGCATGATTCGCACACCGCTCCGGAGCAAACACTGCAGACGCTGCCAGCGTTGTGTAGCAAAGCATGATCAGTACGTGCGTGCAGCACGTTGTCTGTGGATGGAAGTTTTCCGCTAACATTGCACATAGTCATTGTCCCTGGGTCTACAATTGCGTTGGAATCAATAACCATAGACACTTTTTCTTATACCTCGTTAATCTCACGTTTGGCATTCTCGCCTATGACTGGCTAGTGTATTATTGTGGGTTTTGACCTGCACTGGAGATGCAGCGAAACGTGGCTAACTTGATCTAGATTTTGGTGTCGTTTCTGCAGACGCGTCTGGGTCTTGCAACGTCTTTGGTGGCGGCCTCTGCAAGCTCATCAACTCGGACGCCTACACCCTTCTCCTGTCGGTCTGGGTCAGTATTCAGCTCATATGGGTCACTATGCTGGTGTTCACCCAGCTCGTTCAAGTGTCGCGCGCCATGACGACGTTTGAAAACATGACGGGCATTCACACTCGCGAGGCAGCCACGGCGCTCACTTCAACAGGCACGCCCCTGGATCCGGCCCTCGCAGCCGCTGCGGCATCCACCACCTCGCCCACTGGCCACGCAAGCAGACACAGAGGAGGCATGCTCAAGCAATGGAGCCGCATTCTCGGAGTCGACCCCTTCATCGAGACAATCACCGGTCGTGGTGCGGCCACCGGCAGCAACAGACGAAAGAAGAAGAACCCCTACAGCCGCGGATGTGTCTCCAACTGTAAGGACTTTTGGTGCGATCCGGCACCAATCTTTGGCCAACGAGAAAACGGGACGGCTGTCCTGGGAGGGGGCAAAGTGGACTACACGACCATGTACGAGAGCCCTACACTGATGAGTCTGACGGGAATAAGAACGCGCGGCGGCTACGAGGCTGTGGAGACGGAAGAAGTATAGAATATGAAGCCCTGGGGGATGTCTTGAGAGGCGTACGTCTTTCGGCACGCGGCAGATGTCTTGTCTTGTTCTGTGTGTTTGTGGGCCGGGGGGAGGGAGGAGAAGTGGAAGGCGCTGTTGAATAGATGGCCATGGAAGCAGCAGGCGTGCCACGTCGGGTGCGCCTCTTTGGATGCTCTTGCACGACACGAGTGTGTAGTATGACTTATGACTACAGACCTCCCTCGCGGGGTTATTGTATCAGACTATGTTGTATCTTACGCCCGTCTGGCCCCCCTTGGGCAGCGCAGGCGTCGTGTCATGCCCGTGTTGCAGCACAGTGCTCCGATGTGCCCTCACTCGCGGGCCCTACTTCAAATCGGCAAAGCCCATGGTCGCATCGGCGATATTGTGGTCGATATACCTGCCCTGGAAGAAGGCCTGGCCAACAAGCCATCTGCCCCCAAAGGCATCGGACCCGTGCACCGCGGCGGTGCAGTCGTCGCCGTCCTTGGCAAACGCCAGCGCCGCGGGGAGAAGGTCGAAGTTTTTGCCGCCAAACGAGAAGCCAATGGCCGGCGGGGCGCTGCAGTTGTAGTGGCCCGTCAAGCCGGCGCTCGTCTGCACGGCCCGGATGCCGGCCTGCCGGAAGAGGTTGCCGACCTGGTCGGTGGGTCCGAAGATGACGGTCGTGCCGGAGTCGGTGACGATGCTGGCGCCGGACTGCACCGCCCTCCCGCCGGCCGTCACGGCGCCGACGACCACCCACTCGCGCTGGATCGGGACCGTGGTCAGCGCCCCGGCGAGCGCGTGGGTCGCCACGGCGCCGTAGTACAGAGCGCCCGTCTTGTTGGCGTCGAGGGCGATGCCGAAGCGGCACGACGACAGGGCCCCTCCGCTGCAGAGGCTGTCGATGAAGGGGGCGCCGCGGAGGGCGCTGCCGTCCTGGCCTGCGTACCCGATGAGGCCGTCGTGCGGGAACACGGGTGGCGAGGCTGGATAGCGCGCCTCGCCGAGCGTTTGGTCGGCCACGCTGAGATTTGCCGACAGCTGCGTGACGACGTCTCGGTAGACGCTGCCCGAGGTCTTTATTATTTCGTCGCGTACCCCTTCAGCTTCAGGTCATGCGAATGCGGCGCGTGGTGGTCCCGGCGACTTACCGTCAGGGTCCCCGATCCGTCGGGGTTCGTGGTGGCGTAGGAGATTCTGAATGTGCGCTTCGCGTCGACGGACTCCGGCGACGGCTTGTACGAGCCCGGGTTGAGGATGACGTCGGACGACCCCGTGTCGACGAGCATCTCGAGGTCGGGACTCGCCCCGACGGCGAAGTGGGCGAACCAAAAGCCCTGGGTTGCGGGCGGTTCCGGCGGTCAGATCTCGTCCACTGTCACTGCCACTGCCACCGCGAGGCTCTCGAGGCGGGGCGCGTTTACGTGCTACATACCTGGTCGTTTACGAGGGGGCCGTCGTTGCCCGCCGCCGCGAGGCCCTTGATCGAGGCTACGCGTCGGGCCGTCTCCGAGTCGACATTTTTGTAGAAGAGGGCGTGGGAGAAATCGCCAGCCTGCGCGAGGTGCGCGGCAGCCAGGAGCAGCAGCGTTCTGAGAGACATGGGCGTTTCGACGACTGGTTTCCGAGAAGCGTTCTGCTCGCGGCGGCACCTGATGGCTGGGCGCGCTGCCGACACGCATCTTTATACAGGCGGGCCTTGCCGTGTTTTCCGTGATCGGTGTCCCGTGTGTCCCGTGCCGGGGCTGCATCCTACATCCTATGTCGACGACCTTCTTGTTTGAGCGTAATCTGCAACGCCACTAGGGAGACCTTATCCGCGTTGCGACTGGTGCCGAGGGGGGGGGCGGCGCCGGCTAGAGTGCGAGGTTCAAACGATGATGCGATCAGGAGAGGTTGGTTTGATTTTCTTTGTCTAATCTTTTCGTTTTCCTTTTTTTTTTTTAAAAAAAAGCAGATCATGCGAGGGAGTCCATGTACGGCGGTGATGGGATCGTCTTGTGTTTGTACGGATAATGCAGGGCCCCTTTTCGCCCCCGTGACTCCGCGTCGTGTTGATTGCTGTTCCAATTTTGCAGGGAGGTTCGTCGACAGGGCAGACTAGGCCGAATGAGGCAGGGCAGCCCTCGGAGTCTCGGCCGCGGGAATGTGCTCGCAATCTAGATTCGACCCTTGCAGGATTGGCCCGTGACCCCTGTCACCCCGCTATTCCCGACTGTCGTGCTATAAAGCAAGGGATGGTCTACGGAGTACTTTCTGGCGCTAAGCCCAAGGGGTGCTTTACTAAGACTTAATTATTCAGGCAAGGAGGGAAAAGGCCTTGGTCCTCACAATTGGAGGAAAGGCTGCAAACAAAGAAAAGTCAAAGATAGATAGTAGCTGGGAACGCTTAATTAAATAGAGGTATATAATTTAGTGCGGTCAAATACATTTCATTGCAACACCGCGCTCTAGTCCTAAATGTCCTTGGTTTCCCACAGGTATGACGAGGGCAGGACTCACTGGGGTTGGAATGGCTTCATTCATTCCATGTCACAGGGACGTTGGCGACACGGGGGCTACAGTCACAAGACCTAGGGCAGGAGGCTGCTGCATAAATAGAAGCCCGTGGCCGCAAGGACCTTGAACAGTCCGTTCACCGACTGCACATGACTTCTGGACGATGCAGGGGTAACCCAGGAGCGGCCAAGGAAGTTTAAGGTGCGCATGCATTGACAGATGCACTCTTTTCGGGCCACCTCTACACATGTCAAGCATATTTAGACCTTCCGAGGCCAAGGGTGATAGCATTGTGACGTTACTTCTGGCTCTCATGCTTCCAGGCTTCTAATGGCGCTGCACCCACGCGATGCAAACCTCTGCCATGATTTTCTCGTCCGCCAGGCGCTTACTATCTCTATCATCAGGCAAACGATGGGCGCCCACGCAAGTTCAAAACACGGATAGTCAAAACCTTGGCACTGCCTTATCCGCTGTGGGACATGTAACATGATGTCATGGTGCCGACATAGATTGGGTCATGCGGGCGAGCGAGCTTCAGCGGATTCGACATTCAACAAGCTAGCTAGCTAGCTACAGCTGCGAGGCAGGTACCAATCCTCCTATCCAATTCCTTAGCCAGTCATCATAACACCTATCCTTTCTTGTAGATTCGGCTGACATCTTTACCATTGCTTAGCTTGTAGTTCCATTGTATTGCACAACCGCGTGCTCAAACGCCAATGTCCCATTATCGGCTGCTTCGAAGCTCGACAAGTCCAACAGGGCCCTGCAGGACGAGCAAGCTCCATCCTGATCTTCACCAGTAACAATGAACTGAAGTTATGCCCCTAATACTATTGCCGTGAGGGACTGACTCTAGTGGCGTACAAGTGGTGGGTTGAGTCATGGTCCGCCTTGGGAAGCGACAAGTCGATGATGGCTGCTCCCGTTAGTCCATGACAAGGGATTATCCCAAATAGTAACAATGTCTTCAACCATACCCTGTATGTACAACGTGGGAAGAGACGCCGCATTCAACGTCGCACAGTGGCGGGGGTCAAAGTGCCACACATATGTTAATTCGATGGTATGTAGACCATGGCTAGCGGTCCGTTGCCTTACGGAGTACACATGACAAGTTTCTGCGCTCGGCTTGACGTCAGCATTGAGGCAGGTGGGAAAGAACACATGCCTTTGAGATAAATACGTACATACAATGTGGAAAACATCGTCGTAGTTTTACTCTTCCCAGGAAAGGGGGGCGGGGCATGAACCGATAAGGGGGTTCCCCGGCTGGACCCGAAGGTACCAGGGTTGTCAAATCGACCCTCCCAGCCCTGGCCGACCTATTGTTGATTGTCTAACGATGCCCTCCCTATTGTCAAAGGCGCCTGGTACCTGGCGTTACCCCAGTCAAAAGGACCTGGACCTTATCTGGCAGCAGACTTACACGCCGCTTTCGAGCCGGCGAAGCTGCTCAAGGAGACGGGGCTCGTCCTCGGCATCAGCAATGCTCGGACCCGTCGTCAAGTACAGAAATCTGGTCTCGATGAGCCAGACGCATAAAATGCCAGCCACTGCTGCGGCCAGTGGGTACTTGGAACTGACGAAGTTCCACAACAATGCCGATGAAGCCAATTGTACGGCGCGACAGGGCTGGGGACTAAAAAAATAGCGAAGTACATGCATTTTGACAAAGTAGGTCGATTTGAAGGAGAAGAGAAAAGAAGAAGAAGGCAAATGGAGGGCACTGGGTTGATATCCCAAGCATCCCAAAGGCCGCGCTTTCCTTCCGTACACTCGATCGTCTTTGGCAGGAAGGAGGTGCCGCGCCGCAGTGCTCCAAAGCACACCCAGGAAAAGAGGTCAACCGACCCCAGGCTGGCCTCGTATGGCAACCTGCCATGGTATGCGCAGCTCTGAGAGCCCCCGCGAACATCTAGATGGCATCAAAATCTCCTCAAACAAGTCTTCGGGCCAATGCCCTTGTCCGGGGGTGTGGGAAGGCTTCTGTCAAGCTCCAACTCATAATCAACACTGTAGAGCATCAAGTTGTGTGGATCGTAGCGCCGGCTAAAAGTGGGGTTGGGACATGAACCGGCAAGGGGTTCAGAAGGAGGGGTGGGTGGGCTGGACGAGTGACCGTCATGTCATGTCATTGACGCCCTCTTGGTTTTTAAACCACTCCATCTCCCGCCCTAGAAAACAAGACTTTTCCGCACACACTCTCTCTGTTCTTCCCAGGCGGAAACGCAGCAAATGCCCCGTTGGAGAGGACATGGCACGACGCCGCGCTTGCGAGAGACGACAGAATGCGCTCAGTGAAATACCACTTGGCCTACTGGGCCGTTGCCTGCACGGCGGACATCATCTACCGGGCCTCGACCCTGATACTGGGGGTTCCTGAGGCTGTTCTACAGGCGCTCCTGGTCCCTCTTCTGGTCTTCTTCGTCACCCTCGTCGTGCAGGGGCCGTCTCCCCAACCATGGCCACGCCTTTACTACGTCGCTTCCAGTGTCCTCCTAGTCGCCTTGGGATCTCTTTCTCGATATTTCCGCATGTCATCTGCTGGAAGCATGCAGCCTAGTAGCTTCGTTCACTGCTGCGTGGCATTTGAGGTCGTGGGCGTCTTGGAGTCCATCAGACAAGACGTGAGTAGAGAACGGCAGCCCCCTGCAACATGTTCGAACATACGGAGCAGAGTCATGAATCCTAACTCGGTCCCAGAGGCAAGATATCGAGCCTTGCACCGTAGGCATCGTTCTCGAAGCCCCGCATCGCTGCCTGGTATTCCGTCGGCGCCGGGACCGCGGCCAAAAGTTCATCTCGCTCTTGTTCTCCTGGCGCGGCATGCTGGACTTTTACGCGCGCTGGTTCTCCTATCTCCTGACATTACTGGTTGTCACCGCCATCCTGGACCTCTTTCTGACGAGGTCCTATGGCACGAGCGCCTCGTGCCTTTCCATCGTCGCGTACAACTTGCTCGACGCCCACGTGCACATTGGCAGTCCGGTCTTGCTGTTTTACATGGCCGCGGCCGTGGCAGACGTGGCAGAAACGGTGCGTACACCCGCCCACCTTTCTCGTGTCGGTCGCATGCCCCGAGGCAGCAGTCCATGCTAACTGATACTCGCGGCGTCGCTGTCCAGCTGTTCCTCCTTATCCTAAGGCGCCACGGCCCACCCTGGGCGAAAGTCATTCAAGGAGCGGCGCCGCTTGCCCATCCGAAACGGGGCTGGTGCTTTGCTGGCTGCGAAATCTGGCTGACATCAATCTACATGGCAAGCGGTCTTGTTCTGAGACTTTGGCCGCGGTGACCATTCGGCGGCCGGGGCCCTCGCCCCCAACGGCTATTGCCCATGTACAGTAGTGCATCGTGCCTGCGCGGACCACGAAGCTTCGTCGATACAAACAACGGACCCTTTGTGGGAGCCCAAAGTATACCGCTATGAGTCGATTTCAACACGAAGGTTGCCACATGCCATGAATTTTGATCTATTGCTCTTGTGACATGTCATATTCCATTGTGTCCTCTGATTATATCTGTCTGCTGGATGGGCGAGACGTCACAAAGCTCTTACATTACACAAGGCTCACATTGGTAAAACTCTAGACTCTGATGATGATTAAGCGTACACCTCGAACATGTTCAACTTGACATTGACGACAAGCCCAATACTCAAGTAGCGTAATACGCCAGAGACCCTCGCACCGTGGAGTATAGTAGACCACGTCACAAGGCCCTCACCACACACACTCGTCAGTCGCGACTCGCAAGGGGGCCTCTTTGCCATTTCACGCCGTCCCCGTCCCCCACCCGGCAAGGCTAGATGGTTGACAGCAACGGGATATGCTCGGCCGCTCGTTCTGTTGCGGCCCGCACGGCACGGCTGACGATTCGTCTCAAGAGCGGGTGCGCCACTTGACGGTTCAGACGCGTGAAGGGCGCAACAGCCCTCTGGACGGCTAGGCGGGACACGTGGGTAAGATACCCGATGGTATGGGATAGCGCCTGAGACGTCGCGGCCGCGGGGGACTCTATTTCGGCGCCGATGCCGAGGGAGGCAGCGAGGGAGGCGAACAGCGCCTCGCCGGCCGGCGTTGCGACGAAGGTGGCCAAGGAGGCAATGGCGCCCAAGCCGATGGCGCCGAGGATCTCTGCCGTCAGCTTGTCATGTCTGGAGTCGTGCGCAGCCAGCTGGTTGGGCGGCGAGACGGAAGGCGAGCCCTGGTGGTCCTTGTCCTTGTCCTTGTCCCCCCTGTCCGCCTTGCCGTCTTTATCGTCTGCCTTGGCGCAGTTTTTGGATCCGCGTGCAGCGGCCTGCACATGCTTGCAAAAGTCAACGAGGTTCTGGTCTGGCGCCGAGGTATCCGTGCCTTGACCTCGGTCTGCCCCTCGGGCCATGAGATTTACGTGCTCGCATCTGAGGGGTGGCTCTTCAATGTCGTACCAGCTTTGCAGAAGGCTTAGGGCACCGGGAAAGCGTCGCAAGGTCTCATATACCGGGTCACCTGTTTGCTGTAGGGCATCGCGGCCACCTTGGTTGATATGGTGGGAGAGTTGCCACTCGTCCATGTGTTGCTCACGACAGATGGTGTCGACGAACATGTACCACTCCTCCATGTCCGGCTCGTCCTCGCCGGGGAGCCTTGGATCTGTGAGGTCCTCGGGGCCCGGCTGGGCCGAGTGGACCGAGTGGCCCTGCCGGCTCAGCTGGTCCTGCTGGCGCTGGCCCTGGTTCTGCTGGTTCTGCTGGTTCTGCTCGCCATGTTGGCCCTGCTCGTCCCCGCCGGGGAGCAGCGAGAGGTCGAATTCGTCGACGTATAGGCGTTGCTCGGAGCCCGGCTGGCCCTGATGGCCCTCGCTGAGGATTTCGTCGATGCTGATGTCGCCGAGGCCCTGGTTCGGCCGGTTCTGCCGGTCCAGTTCACGGCACACGTCCCTTCCGGCACTTCCATCATTGATGTACCCGGCAATCTGGTTACCCGGAATGATGTCCAACACCCTTCCCACGGCTCGTGAACAGCCCGGGTTCCGGTCGCAAATAGCATTCCGGCTTGCGGCAACCATACCCTGGCGCCAGTTCCGGAATTGGTGCCGAAATCGCTGGAGGGTTTGGGTGATGCGCTTTCCGCAGAGCCTCCAGCGTCGAAGCCTTCTTTCCTTATAAATTTCATTCGCCCTTTTCTTGTCCCCTATTCCGAATCTTTCCCATTGAGCACGCTTACTGTATGTTTTTAAATCTTCACGAGACATTGCTCGTAGTTCAGCCTGGGTCGGGTTGAGGCCGTCCACGTCAGGCAAGTAAGCTTCCCAAGCTATTTGATCCCTAGGCACTGAAGCGACAACCGACTCTGTCTCAGCTAGGAAAAGGGCAGAGTACGCGAATCGCATATTGTCCGGGTCCCATTTCACATCACTGCCCAGAGCTGAAGCAGCCCTTAATGCCCTCGACAGTGTGCTGTGCCAGACAACGCGATCAGGAATCCCGACTCGGTGAACACTGGCTCGCTCAGACGCGGGTACGTAATAATACGGCTTGGCATCGGGCTTTTCGGGGCCCGAATATGACTGCCCTGGTGATGCAGAACTGATATGGCTTATCCAAAGCAACAGGTGCAGGAGTAGGACACACTTGGTGCGGCGCAGATGGACCATGGTGCTCTTGCTCTTGCTCTTGCTCTTGTTCTTGCTTTTGGTTTTCCGTGGCGAATGTGATGGATGAATGGGCTGGTGCTGCAGCTTCAAGTGCCTTGCAGCTAAACGAACCAAGCTTTTCTGCGTAGCTATAGGAGCAATGCTGAGGAATCTATATCGACAGTCTAGTGTCGGGGCAAGCGCCGTGTATATATATATATATGTATATACATATATATATATATATATATATATCTCACGACGGAAACCGCATATCCAGGTCCGCGTCTGTCAATGTCAATGCCCAGCATGAGCCCAAAGCCCGTCCCAAACTGTGTTATCCGGCTGAGCCACGTGTCATTGCCCGTAGCAAGTACATTTATTACACGTGTGCAAATCCAACAGAATCCTGTGCACTGCGGGGCAGTTTTCCTCCGGTTTCGCTGGCTCAAGGCTTGCTGTTGTCGGGGAATCTGGTGACAACTTACAAGGGCCACGGCCCATGGCCGCCAGACCTCGGGCAGAAGCCGTTGCTTGCCCCATTTGCTTTCTGGCGTAATCGTCAATGCACAGATAGGCGCCAGGCTCAAGGCAAACGCGTCCTCTGAGTGAAGCCGCTACAATTCGCATAAATCTCCGTCCATCTCTGTCAGAACCCTACTCGCAACGTATCGAGCTGGCAAGAGACGTTTCTTTATCAAGGATGAGCAGAATCGACCGACCTTGATTTTTAGCTGCAAAGATTAACCTTGACCTTGATTCTGTGGATCACAGCTTTGCAATGCCAAGGAATCAATGGAAGACTCACCCCCGTCACTCCTGTGCAGCCAGACTGGCAAGTCGCCAGGAGCCGGCGAACTATCGGCAGCCTCTCTGTTGCCACGGAGTTGTCCCCGGAGTAGGCGAGCACTCGATCCGCGACCGCACATCCGCATTGATGATGAGGCCCTTTTCTTTTCTTTTCTTTTTCCTTTTTGGTCCCCCTTCGCTGCCGTATATAAAGGGCGAGACACACCAGGATTCATGCATCAGTCACTGCGTTGACGTGACTCCTCGTCCTCACTTGACCGATTCCCTCCCCCCCTCGAAAGCCACTTGCTCTCACGAATATTCACATATTACACACGCCCCGTCTCGTGCTCGCATCCATCCGGCACAATGCGCCCTATGCTTGCCGTCTCTCTCCTCACAGTCGCCACAAACGGCGTTCGCCTTTGGTCCCTGTCTGATATGGTGCTTCCGGGCCGTGGGGAGCAGCCTCGCGCGGCAGTCACTCGTGAATCTGGGCTTGGGCAATCACCCAGAGCCGAGAAGCGCGCGGAATCGGTCATCATGAATAGTAAAACGGTTCCAGAGCAAGACCTCAAGAAGGCAGAAGAGATTGCGAAAACAGCCCTCCGGGACGCGGATTATCTGCAGCGACATAGCAGCCTGATAAAGAACCTCACGGAAGTGTTGACCAGCGGCATAGAGTGCTACGAGAAGTACCGGAGTGAGGACGGCCGGGCCATTGAAGACCCAGGCCGCATCAAGAAGTGCCATGCGCTATACGCCGACGTCGTTTCCCTGCTCCAAAAGGCTCGCGCGCTAGTCAGAGAGCCTGGTTTTCCCTCGAGCTCGTTCCTGCTGGCGCAAAATCTGCCAGACTTGCGGGACGACCGCAAGAGCGAGCAGGGCCCAAACACAAAACAGCTGCAGGAACGACTCGACGACCTCAATCAAGGCCTGGCCAAGGCGGAGGTCACTGAGAAGCAGGCCGGGCAGCTGCGACCCTACTGGGGCAAAGTCAAGGACCTCTCCGTCTCCGTCGACGCGACCATCAGGTGCTACGACGAGTTGAAGAAGAAACTGACCACAGTGGGACGCGAATCCGAGGAGGACGCGTCCAGGGACATGGGGACCTGCGAGGAGAAATACCGGCAGATGGGATCCCGCTTCTCTGACGCCAAAAAGGCCGCCATGGAGTCGGGCATTGTTGATGAAGAAGTCTACTCGCGACTCGGCGTGCCCTACCTGAATGGCGACCCGAAGAGCAGCATGGACGGCAAGACGCAAGAGGTGCGGGAGCAGCTTGAGGAAGTCCAAAACGAGAGGGACCATGTGTTGAAGCTGGAGAAGGACGACGCCGAGGCAGTACGGCGTATCAACGGAACCTTGTACGATGGAGTCTACTCGGCCGTACTTGACGGGCTAGTTGACCTCGCCAAGAAGCACTCCAAGCTTCAGCTGCTGATTGCGGGCAGACACCAGAAATCGGACAATGAGGCTGTAAAGGCCGCAAAGGCGGAGACGGAAAGACTTTTGCGGGGGTTTTCTAGCCGGATCGATGAGCTTGTCGATGGCGCCGCGGCTGGGTAGTAGAAAACAAACTAGTCGTGTCGTTGCAGTTGCGTCTATAAAATGCTACCTCTTTTATATTCTTTTGCAACTCTTCAAGTCCCCCTTGCACTAGTTCGCTGGGCTTACCTAGATTCAGGCTGTAATCCTCGGAATAGTGGTCAATCTTTGAACCATATATTTTGAAGTCTAGTTGGTTGTAATGTAAGGGTCTGGGTTGTGTGCCCAGCATTGAATGATGCGCGGCGCGCGAACGAGGGACTTGTTCAATACGCACATGCCCTTTTGGCCCAACGGCCGGACGGTCCGGCAAACCACTGGGATGACTGCAGCTAGCACCCGCTGCCGCCATGGCTCGTTGAGCTAGTCCGTCACAAAAAGAGTTGAAAAAGAGTTTAAATTACTCTTTGGGGAGAATAGTAAAGCTTTTGAATTCAAGTATATAACTATTTTTCTGTTACACAGAAGAAGAAAAAGTCGTGTTTAAGCGTAGTGACGAGGTTTGAATGAAAATCGTACAATTGAGTCATATTATCAAGTTGTAACAGAAAGGCCGCCTGTTCTTTTGCAAGGCATCTTCGTGATAAACCCCTTGTCGCCGGGGCAACGTATGTGAAGTTGACGGTAGGGCGTGGCAGGTGCCAGGTGGGCCGAAAATCAATGTGGGGCGGCAGCACGAATCAGCAGTGAGCGGCGGCACGACAACTTCGCACAAATAGCCCACCCCTCCACCTGCCAAATTGGGCACAGCAGGTTCTGGAAGCATCGCCACGGCCCGAGAAGCTTCAACTAGCACCCAAAACCTTCCAATCGTCGCGCAGCGGGGCACCGCCCATGCACCTCGGTGACCTCAATATTACGCGACCGCCGCCCATGTATCTCAGTGACCTCAATGTTGCGTGGTTGATTTCTAGACATTTCCAGAAAGCAGACGATTCATCGCGGCACTTCCTTCGCCCTCCGTTTGCATTATAAAAGGCGACCGTCCTCGCACGATGCCTCGCCTCCCCCCTCTCACCATCAGCACACAACCTCTCAAACACTCGGCCATCTCCTACACCAACACCAACACCATTGCATGCAGTGCTTTAGAGCATCGCGGCCCACAGGCATTCTACGAACTCTCCAGCGCAACATAGTCCCCGCCATCGCCACACCACACCGCAAAATGTCCTTCTTCCCACGAGGCCTCTACGAAGCTGACGCTTCCTCCTTCACCCCCCTCTTCCGCCTCCTCGACGACTTTGACAGCTACACCCGGCAGGCGTCCGGCCACGATGTCGGTGGCCGGCGCAGAGGCACCATCTGGCAGCCCAAGTTCGACGTCCGCGAGACGGAAGAGGCGTACGAGCTGCACGGCGAGCTGCCCGGCATCAACAAGGATGCCGTCCAGATCGAATTCACCGAGCCGCAGACAATGTCCATCCGCGGCCGGTCCGAGAGGACCTACACCGAGGGAGACCCCTCGGCCGGCCAGATCGAGGACGTGACCGACAAGCCCGCCATCACCCAGACCGGCGAGGGCTCGCACAAGGCCACCGCCCAAGACGAGGGCGCCGAAAACGCCGTCGACAAGTCGGAGGCCGGCCAGGGCAAGGGCCAGCCCTCCAAGTACAAGTACTGGCTCACCGAGCGCAGCGTGGGCGAGTTCTCGCGCGTCTTCAACTTCCCGACCCCCGTCCAGCACGACGCCGTCTCTGCCTCCTTCAAGGACGGCATCCTCACCGTCACCGTGCCCAAGGCCAAGAAGCCCGAGGCTCGCCGCATCACTATCAACTAAGTAGTCTCCTGTCGGGACTCTCACGATACACACGAATTTTTGGCCCTCGACCTCCCTAGTCGGTGATGAGTAGATTGGTATTCTCTACCAGTCGTTAACATTTGGTGGTGTTTGAATCAGCCCGGCGAGGAATGGAACCTGGAAGATTGCGCTGCTCAAACATGGTTCTCATCATCCTTGCTCACGACTCGCTCTTTAATGTCAGTTCCTGGAGCTGAGATTGCAACTATATAGTCTTAATTCATGCCTTGTTATGCTCTTACCTCGCACCGACCAATCACCCAGTGCTTGCCGTGTTGATCATTGTTCGCCGTGACACCAAGGCCGCCGACCAGAACCTTACCACTGAACAGAGTAGGCAGCGGAATGACGGGAATCACACAACCACCCGCCTCCCGCCGGGGGGAGGGGACACGTCCATGTGCATGTCGTGATGAGTATGTGGAGCACGCCATGGCCGCAGCCGAGTCAAATCGCTGGCGGACGGAAGCCCAGTCTGCGCATGAGGACGTTGGATAAGATGCCGGCGCCGTACATCTGTGGTTGCTAGTTAGGTGGGCGGAAGGGGGACCAAAGCGCCAACATGGCCATGTCGTATTCTTGTCCGATGGCGGGCACAGCACTCGTCCACGGCTTCACGGGCCGCCGTAGATCCGTCTTCATATTTCAGTTGTATTCAGAGTTGGTGGCAGCACACATCGGGCATCGGGCATAGCCTGCATCAACGTCAAGGTCAAGAACTAGTCAAGAGGCAAAGGACCTCGTACAGCGAGTCGCTTTGCAGCCACGTATATTCAAGCAAACCCGCTACCCGCTCAGTACGAAATTGACGCCGTTGCAAATGCCCACGCGGTCCAAAGTGCAACCCATTCGCTACCCAAGACAAGGCAACTCTGTATACGCCAGTCAAACACCGAGACGCCACCCCAGACGTGTCCTATCCACATTTCGTCCAATATGCAAGTCGTCATCCACCCGTGTGCGCCAGCTCTCTAGGCCTCTTGGTCAGCTTCAAAGTCGGAACATCCGTCCCGTTAAGAATCTGCTGTGCACTGCCGCCACGCAGCTCCTGCCAATGTTTCCGCAGCGGCTCTTCGCCGACGACCAGCTCAAAGCCAGCCAGAAAGCAGAAACTAATCTCCAACCGTGCCAACTCGACTTCACTGACGCCGCCGACCTTGGCGACCCTGGCGTGCGGGTACGACAGGTCCTCGAGTGCTTTCATGGCTACTCGTAGCCCGGCCAGGAGTAGCCTGTGGGCGTTGCGTCTCGTCACTGGAATGGCACGTTCCTTGACAGCCAGGCGGTGGATGTAAAGCGACGTGGCGAGATAGACGGCAGTGCTCATGGGGCAGAACTTGTGTAAGCGCAGTAGATACTGGCCCAGAGGGATCGGCGGCTCCCTTTTGCTGTAGAACTTGCGCGTCATTGCGCCATGTTGGAGGTTTACGGGCTGGGAGTCGGCGCCGACGACGATGTACGGCGCCATCTCGGTTTCCGAGTGTTGACGTAGCTTGACGCCGTCTACGGGCTCTGGTGACGTGGTTGGTATCGACGATGCGCCGTGTTGTTGGGCAGCAAAGTGGGCAGACATTGAGGCGCTGTACGCCTGCAGTCTGTTCACGCCGCCGTCACCTCGGTGTGAGGGATTCGCATGGTGGCCTTGCCGGTGGACAGCGGCGCGTTCAGCTTGTCGTCTCATCCGCGTCAGACTCTGCTGGGAATGCGAGCGTACAATGTTGTCCTTTTCGACGAGCATGCCGGTCATTTGGGGATCCGTGGGCGTTTTGGGGGGCGGCGTAGGGGGGAAATCACCAGTCATCCGGACTAGGAGTTCCACGCTGGCGCTGAGGAGGCGCAATGCTTCCTCGGCGGGTAGTTTGAAGAGGTCGTTTTCGTCGGTGACGCTGTCTTGGTTGTCGGCTACTGCGGCGGTACTGGGATCGGACGGCGGAACCGGAGGAGACGGAGGGATCGAGGCTCCGGGTGCAGCATCGGAAGCGCCTTGGGGCATGGGCGCGTCATCCGCGACAACAGTCTGCTGAGTCGTGTCGGTCATGGTTGATTCGAACCGCAAAAGATGGTCGACAGGAGATGGCGACATGGGGCAGCGAAAGGAAGACAATGGTCGCGATCACGACACGACGTCGCGAATGCGCAAGTGACGCCCGAGATGATACAGACGGGGTGAAAACGATGTCTGACGCTTATTCATGATATATTTGTCACAAACGTATTATATCGCAGACGGACAGATTGACAAGGGGGTAAAAAAACATGTGTCAAGTTGCTCTGGTCATTGAAAATAAGGTGGGCGCACGTCGTTGATGGGGATGGGATGGGGATCGTCACGAGGGCATCCTAAAATTGTCTAGTGTCGAGCGGGCCATGAAGGGCGAGAAAGGACAAAAAAGAAAACAAAAGCGCCAAACTCGGGACAAGAGAGCCGAACGAAACAGAAAACATGGAGCAACCCCGCTCTGGATGCGGAAAGCACTTTTACCGAGAAGTCGTGGGGTGTTCTGTCCACAGCGAGGCAAAAAACCCGGCTCCGATCGGCTGATGTGTGGCATGGTGATGCTGTCAAGTATGCACTAACATGGCGCCGTACATCGGAGCGGGGCGCCCGATAGCCAGATACATCCAACAGCTCGATCCATTGTCCACGACTCCACGTCCAACGTCCACGTCCACGTCCGTCTCCATGTTCATCTTCATCTCCAAGTCCTCCCTCCTTGCGAGTTGCGACGCCTTGACCCCCCTGCACCTCGCTCAGCATCCCGTGACGACCTTGCAGTCCAGTACTGCCGTCTGGCCACCCTTGACCTTGTCAATTGCCTCTCTCAGCGAGCCCTCCAGCTCAGATGCTTGCGAAACCCGCGCGGCATGAATATCACCGTCTGCCGCCGCCTTGGCGATGCCCGAGTAATCAGGCACGGGGCGGAAAGAGATATTCATCTCTTCATTCGAAACCCTGGAGCCAAGACCATCAGGATGTACCTGCAACAGGGACCTTCGGGGCGCTTGCCAGCCTGTAGCACCATTAGCCGGTATTCTCCTGCAACGCCCAACCTGCATCGTTGGCCACCCTCACCATTGTTGTTCAACACAATCGTAAGAACCGGGATGCCGTAGCGCTTCGAAATCCAGTAGACAGTCGCTGGAACGCTAAACAGATACGACCCATCGCCGACTATCTGCACCACAAACGCGCCCTTGCCCGGCTTCTCTGCCTCGGCGGCCAGCTTGATGCCCAGCGCAGCGCCGCCAGACCAACCGAGTCCGCCTCCGCCACAATTAATCCAGGAGCCCGGCGTCGTGGGCCGGATGTTGTCGTGGACAAAGTATGTATTTGTCACGGCCTCGACGGCGTAGATGGTGTCCTCCGGGCACAGAGACTTGAGCGTACGACACAAGTGACCTGTGCCAAAGCCCCCGTCTGGGTTCGGCCTCGCCTTGTCTTCGATACTCGCCAGCAGTTTCTTGTACTCGTCCTGCACCCTTTTGGCCGCTCCGCTTCTGTCCATTGATTCGAGTTTTGCAGCAGCGTCGCCCGTCTTGAGAGCCGTCGTGATCTGGTCAATTGCGGTCCTAGCATCGGCCCTGTAGCGTTCCCTGGCCTCGAGGTAAAACACAGGCATGAGCTGTTTCAACGGATCAACATCTACATGAAATACCACGGCATCGTCCTTGGGCCTGCACGTCGTAGGGATCCACGGCACGTCGCAGTCCACAACGACTATAACATCGGCCCGCGACACCGCCTCGCTGACCCCGTATCGCAGCCCCAGCCAGGCCGGATGATCAGCCGGGAAGCACATGTCGCTACCACCAGTGTCCAAGACTTGCAGCCCGGGAACCGCATCGGCAAGCTCGACAAGCGAGGCAGGGAACGCGTGGTTCCTCCCCGAGTACCCAGTGACCACGAGCGGCCTCTCGGCGCCGGCGAGCGCACGGGCAATCTTGCCGACGCCGCTCTCGGGAAGACCCCCGAGTTGGATCGGCTCCCAGTTCTCCTGCTTAAGGCGGTACGGCCTAATGTCCATCTCCATGATCTCACGAGCGCCGCATAGGTATACGGAGCCCTGGGGGGCGGACCTTGCAAACTGCAGCGCCCGGTTGACCATTTGCTTGATGTTGGCGCCGGTTTTGACCTCGCCGGCATATCGGCAGTACTGCCCCAGGATCTGCTTCTGGTCCGGCACGTCCTGCATCCAGTGGATGTACTCGGTCCGGCTGCCCCTGTGCTCGCCGTCGACGGTCAGAGGGGACAGGCCGGCGAAAACAAACACGGGGGCGCGGCCCGTAGATGCGTTGTGGACGGCCGCCCCGAGCCCCTGCGTCCCGACGTCGACGTGGACAATGACACACTGCGGCTTGCCGGTGAGTCGAGCGTAGCCGTCTGCCATGGACATGGCCACCATCTAAGAACCGTCATCAGCAGGCAACTGACGACGGGCAGTGAGAGTGGGAGAGAATGAATTGGCCTCGCGGGCCCACAGCAGCCGCGTCTCACCTCATGCGGACACGTTATAATCCGGGGAAACTTGCCCTCGGCATCCCTCTGCCCTTTAACCATGGCCTCTATGAGGCTGGGGTGATCCGAGCCCAGATTCACGAAGCAGTGAGTGATGCCAGCTTCCCAGATGGCCTCAAAAAAGGCCGACGAGGCCGTGTACACGTCATTCGGATCCGTCATGGCGGCCGAAGACGTCCCCGTCCCCTTTAGCATCGGCTTGGCAACATTGGCGGTGCTCATCTCGAGGCCTTGCTGCCAAGTTTCCGATTGGGGCCTTGCAGAGCTAGCTCTAGGGGCCGGTCTGCGTGGGAGACTTGGCGTCGGGGGTGTCGTGCGCAGCAAGCCCTTGGAAGAAGGATATTCACGCACGCTCCGGATGCTCTCGCCGAGCACGGGGACTCTGGGCCGCTGGCGGGACGATTTGGTACTCTCAACAAGGCGCGTCTTGGAATTTACAAGTCGAGTCGGTGAGAGGCAAAATCGAGTGCAAGGTGGAGAATATCAACAGGGAGCGAGCGAGCGTCAAATTTATAGCTTGGACGCTGCCGCCGCCGCCGCAGCCGGGCTGCGGCCGGTCCGTCACCAGTGGAGTGGGAAGCAACATGATGAACGTCTGCGGAGAACAAAGTCGGGTAGATGTGGTCCTACATCGGGTCGTACCCAACGGCCCACATGTTCCTGGATAGGGACGCAGATCAGCCGATGAACAGCTTGGTGTAACTGTCTGGGTAGTTACGGACTAGTACTCGGCATCGGGAGGAGACGCCAGGGGTTTGAAACCCCATGCAATGCCGAGAATACTACTACACATCTGCAAAGTTGAAACAAGTATCTGCACCCTCGAAAGAGACGGTATGTAACGTTAGTTACAATGACTACCTATCAGGACCAAGAACTCCCACACAAGCTGCGCAACACCATTGGCCACGACTCCCATGATGAATTCGCCTGAGGCAAGCGCAGTGCGGCAGTGAACAAACGGGCCGGCTACTGCGCAGGTCGTGGCCCGCTACCGGCTCTCCCCTGGCAGCTCAGAGCCCAGCAGCCGACTTGTCGTTGGTGTCGGTGACTCTGGACCTGGTCTTGTCGGCCGTCTACTAGTACTTTTCGGCTGGATCGACGCTCTGAGGGTTTTGGAACACATTGTCGGGATCCCACTTTTGTTTGATCTGGCGAAGTCGGGGGAGTCTGGCACCCCAGTACGTCTGCTGGGCCTCGGCACGTCCAAGTTCGGGGTCGACGTAGCCGGCATATCGAGTAACGGCCTGAGACGAGCCATTCTGGATGATTTGGTGGATGTCCTGGGCAAACTTCTTGTTCTTGTCGCTGAGCGAAAGGCTGATGACGTAGGACTGGTACATGATGAGCTTGTCGCGGTGCGGGTACGAGGTAGAATCGACGGGGACCTGGTTGATGGCGCCGCCCTCGGAGTCGAAGATGATGGTCCACAGGGGGGTCCCGGCGTCAGCGCTGCCGGTGTAGTTGAAGAGCCGGGCGATGGTGTCGGGGCTGAGGGCGTCCTGCTGGCGCAGCGCGAGCGACTTGCTATAGAAGGGCGTCGGGGTGTCGGCGAGGCCCAGGGCGGCCTTTTCGGCAATGTGGGCGAGCGAGCCGAGCCAGTCGACGAGCTTGACGTGCACGGAGCCGCCGGCGGGCATCTTGGCGGGGATGCCCGTGGCCTCGTACTCGTGCTTGGTGCCGAAGAAGGTGGCGGTGATGACGGCGCCCAGGGGCTGCGCGATGAAGAGCGTGGAGAAGCGCCGGTCGAGGCCGGGGTCGTTGACGAGCGCCTGCCAGGCCGCGTACACGGGTGCCATCTCGTGCTGCTTCCCGAAGCTGAAGCTGTACGTGTGCTCGACGACGTTTCCGGGCGCGGGCTGGGTGCGGACGGTGAAGCGGGTGACGACGCCGAAGCTGGCGCCGGCGCCTCGCACGGCCCAGAACAGGTCGGAGTTTTCACGCTCGCTGGCCGTGAGCACCCGGCCGTCGGCCGTGACGACCTCGACGGCGAGCACATGGTCGAGCGCGGTCCCCCACATCCTGGACGACGGGCCGATGCCTCCCTGGGGTTGCGGTTTCGCACGTGTCAGCACGGGGGACGTGGTCTGGTCTGGCCTGGTCTGCTCTGCTCTGCTGCCATCGGGTGCCTAGTACTTACAATGGTGGCGTGGCCGCCGGCGCCGACGCCGGGACACGTCCCGTGGGCCATGGCCCGGCCGCCGTTCTTTTGTAGATGCTTGTCGAGCTCGCCGAGCCTGATGCCGGCGCCGAACGTGGCCTGCCAGGTCGTGGTGTCCATGCTGAAGTTTTTAAAGTTGGCCATGTCGATCATGAGGGAGCCGTCCTGGCCTCCCTGGCCAAAGTTGCTGCGCGACAGCAGCATGTCAGTCCGCCTCGCCTACGGTGCCGCCCGTCTCTTGTCTCTCCGTGGACTCGTGGACACACTCACCCGTACGAGTGTCCGCCAGACTTGGCTTGGACGTGGACATTGCACTGCACCGCACACTTGACCGCCGCGGCCACCTCGTCGGCGGTGTTGGGCCGAATGACGGCGATGGGCGTCACTTTGATAGCCGCGTTGTAGGGCTTGACCCACGAGGTCTGATAGAGGGGGTCACTGGGATACCCAGCACAGCCGCCGCGGCCGCTGCAGACCGTGTTCAGACACTGCTGCAACGGAGAGCTCTGCCCGTTGCCCATGGTGTCGGAGGCGTCGGATGCGTCTGTGTGCCCCGGATGACGGCGCGGAGTCGGCCAACTTTGCCGCCCGAACAGAGCGAGTCGGAAGTCAGGAGTCGCCTTGGGGCCAAGAGAGATGCCCGCCCGTCGAGCTTGTCCTCGCAAAGGAGCGCCAATATGGCGTGGCTCGTCACTTGAGCCGGGAGCAGGTGTGTCTGGTGCTCGCGAGGCCGACTTGGACCCGGGTACGCAGGCGAGGTTATCCACGGACGCCGCAGCACAGGGTGGGCGGCTACAGATGACGCAGGCGAGACAAGGACGAGGATGGGCGAGACAAATATATAGACTACAAGTCTACTGGGAGGGTTCAGATGCTGCACACGAGGTGGGGGGACTGAGCCGGGGACAAGGCAGAGCAAGCGCTCGGGTAGCTGCACCAGACCTCACCTCTTCACGTTTCCTTGGTGACATGTACATGCAAGCTGCTGGTGATGGGATGGTTGGCAGGGCCAGACGTGAGTCGATGGGCTCACAGCTCGGCACGGCGGTGCCGGGGAGAAAGCCTGTCCGGGGATGAAGATGTGACGAGTGTCGAGCGGCACAAGGTCTGTCCGTGAGTCGGGCTGGTGCTCAGGGAGCAAGCCCAAGTACGGAGTACGGCGAGCGAACCATGCCAGAGGCGAGACGAGATGGGACGGCAAACACAACTAGTCTCTCGGTAGGTATCTCGACTACAAATGGCCTCGGCGCGGGGGAAACATGTCAGTCAGTCTGTCCCACAGACCAAGAGATGGGGAAAAGGGGAGTGGCCCGCTAGCTGGTCCCCTTGTAGTCTACGTATTAAGCTTTCGCTCCGCACGCTGGCCGGGTTGGTCGCCCCGTCCGTGGCTTCGGACGAGGAATCGTCGAGATTATCAGAGACGATCTACGGCCTGCTACTCCACGCGTCGGAGAAGCAACGGCCAATGTGGGCAAGCCTCTGCATGTCACGCAGCTTTCTCAGGTTCAAGACCCCTGTCAACACCCTTGGAGGAGAAGGCTGATCAGGGCCCTCCGGTGCAACCAACAATCTCTTTGTCCCTCGGCACCTGTCTGGCTCGTCGTCTGCCCGCCGCCAGTAGGCGTCATCATCCCCTCGCAGCTCCTCCATTCGTCTACACGGCCGGCAGGGGCTAGCCAGTCGGAATGGAGCGTCAGGGGCGTCAGGAGCGCACCAGTTGCACCAGTTTGGCCAGTTCATGCCCGGCCCTGGTTGATCTCTCGAATTCGTCTCTTTCCCGACAGGGAAACGTGGCTGTCCACCAAGGATGCTTTTGCGCGAACCTGGCTTCGTTTTGCAGCGGCCAGCTAGCCGGCATCATTGACTCATGACGAGTCCTGAACGACGACGCCGGCCTTTGCGGCGCACAGCTGTGGCGAATGGGAGCCGGGCGCGAGAGAGCGCGACAGTTTAGCTTGTTCTGTCGTCCGGCTCGATACTGTCTCGGGCTGGGCTGCGTGACGCGAGCCGGGGCAGGGGCAAGGCCTGCGAAACTCTATCGCGGACTAAGATTTGGCACCGAGCCGTGTGTGCCGTCGTGTTTCGATCCTCCTCTCCTCTGCCGGCTCGCCTCGTCTTCGGAGAGGTGAATTGTTCGTCATGAGGACGTCTCGAAACCAAGGAGAAGGAGGTCAAGGCGAAAGAAGTCCCTGAAACGTTTGCTGAGCGACCCGACTTTTCCTGCCCGCCACGACCCAAAAATGCTCGTCTGTCAGGTACGAGATGTTTTCTCGCCGCGAATACGCCTGGCAGGTTGATGCCGGGTGGGGTGAGGACAAGAACAGCAAGAGAAGAGCGTTGCTGCTCCTTATCGGCGACCTCGCCATCAGCTTCCAAGATGCGGTCGTGCCCCCCCTCATTCTTCTGGGCTGACCGACATGGCCAGGAGATATAACGTCGAGGTATGATTCATCAGCCGCTGCCGGCATCGTCACGCATCAGCTGGCGCCTTGGTTCCTGCCGCCATCAACTCTATGCTCCCGCCTCCTACCGCCCCGTCCGGGCAGCCACTACGTTTCGTGCACGTGGCTGCGCAATGTTGTCGAGGCTTTGCTTTGTGTTTTTTTTTTTGGCGTCTGTGGAGTACTCGTCTGCGGGGGAAAAAAGGAAAAAAAAGAAAGAAAAAATCCGAGCAGGTACCCTGTTATCTGACATGATCATTTCCGCTGCATCATTATTTTCGGATACTCCCCTGACCAGTCTTCCGGTCAGCCTACTTGTTAGAGTTCAACGGGCATAATTTGCAAGCTGGGCGTCGGGGATGCGGCGCCAAGTCTGTACAGCGTCGTCTGCTGCGAATCAAGAGGGCCCCGATGGCGAGTGAGTGATGCTAGCAAGGACAAGGACTACTGGTGCGATGATGAGTCATGTCGGGCCGTGTTTCGCAAACACAGCGAGCACGAGCAGGGAACTGGCTTTTATTTTAAGCTTTGGGAGGCCGCCCAGGTCGGCGGTTGTCCGGTGGCCAGACGGGGCTCCGCAGCCGAGACGGGATACAAATCCGGACCATTGTCTGCGGGCGAAAGCCCAAATCGTCCTGTGTCGCTCCACGAAACTGAACCTGTGGCAAGTGACGGCCGCAAGAGAGGGCAGGACAGCCGGTAGCATCGTATCGTCCCGTATCCTCACGTAGAGCCGCCCGCCGAGCTTCTTGGATGCGCAGTGTTTGCAGCCCAAGTCGACATGGCATGTGGCATCGACAAGCACGCCAGACGCAAGACGTCAGAGACGGACCAAAGGCAAAGCCTCTCCGCGAAAGAAACGGTATTGCATTCGATAAAAGGCACAGGCTGCTATGCTAGTAGCGGTTCCCAACATGTACAAAATAACCATCAAGAAAGCCGTGTCGCCACTTCACATCTCGGCCTGCTCAAACTCCGTCCGCCCCGAATACCGTCTCGCATCTCGCTGATACTCCTTGTAACAGTCGGCGCATGCCCACAAGGCAAACCCAGCCCTGAAGACTCTGCTGGCGGTCAGCACCTTGTCTCTCGGCAAGCGACGTCGACCCGGGCGCAGGACGGGACTCAAGACGGGACTCAAAGACGAGACTTACATGACGACCGTCAGGAGCCACATGCCCAACCAGGCCATGGTAGACTTGTGCAAGTCGATTCCGCCCCCGTCGACGGCCCCTCCGCCCTGCACGTTGGAAACAATCATGAGCACGATGCCGCCGAGCGTGACGGCCAGCGAGAAGACGTCGTACATGAGCGTCCGATGGGGCCTCGTGGACGCGAAGCCGAGCGAGCCGTCCGCAAACGCAACCATCTGCCAGCTATCGTTGAGCAGGGCCACGACGGCCTGCGGGCTCCCCACGTCGTCAGCCCGGCTTGCTCGCTCGCTCGAAGCAGCACCAAGGGGACGAGTGTCACTCACGCCAATGATTCCCGGGGCGACGGCGCCGCACGTCGCCGTCCACGTCTGCGCGACGAAGCAGAGCACGACAATGGCCGCAATGTCCGTGGTCCAGGCGAGCCCTCGGGCGAGTGTCCGCGCGAGCGTCGGCCACGGCCAGCTCGGGAGGTGCCATTCCGCCATGAGTTACGACGAAGCACCAAGCACCAGCACCAAGCCCTTTCGTTGTCGTGCCCGCGTCACCATTCATTCAGTCGTCTCGGCTGGTGTGGTTTCTGTCGGAGCGCGCCCGACGCGGTTGGCCCGTGGTCAGTCGTCACGGTGTTGCCAGACGGTTCGGGCTGTGACTGCGAGTCTGCGTGCGACTCGTCCCCTCTTGTGGCTTTGGACGTCTGTACTCCGTACGCCGTCCCGAACTCGGTGCTCCGTACTCGGTACAGCAAACAGGATTCATCATTGTTTTCCTGTTTCCCCGTCCCCCCTCTGCCTGCTTCCTGCTCCCTGTTTTCTCCGCCCGCGCAGACAGTCGGCCGGTTTTGCTTGGCGCGTTGGCCGCACGTGAATTGTGCTTCCGGGATGGACAGACGGGCTTGTTAGCTGTCCTGCTCGTCTTGCTCGTCTTGCTTCTTCGCTGGAAACCAGCCACGGCAGGGATGTTGGCATGCTACACGTTGGCCGAAGGCCTTGGGCCTTGGCAAGGCACGAGCCTGGGAGCCCATTGGCGAGCGTCGTGCGTTTTTGTTCCGGCTGGCTTGGCGGCGACAACGTGAGCCAGGGCAATCCCCGCCCACACGAGGTGATTAGTAAGGGCGAGCGGTACGTCCTGTCCCAGGCGGGGCAGGGCGGGCCGATCATGGGTCTGGGAAGTCGATGAATAAATTCAAGCCTATCGGCTGGGAGCCGCACGAGGCGTCGAGTCCGAACTTTTGCCGTCATCACGGAACTGCAACCGCCGCGCAACGTCGACGACGGCGAAAGAACTGCAGCGACACGGTCTGCCCGTCTGCCCGTCTGCCCGTGTGGTGCGTGGTGAGCCACTGCGGGCGGTCCTGACGCGGCGGCTGCTGAAAGAGGCACGGGAGACGCAAAAAAAAAAAGAAAAAAAAAACGTGACATCGACAACATTCAATAAATACATCAGGCGCTGCCCAAGCGTCAAAACTCCAGTCAAAATGCATACTCTTCAACATGCAGGTATATGCCCTGTGCGCCTGTTCCCTTGTGCACCGCCCGCTCATCGCTCAATTTGCCAACGCAGTTTCGCGTCCTCGCCACGATTTCCTTTCCTCCGCAAACCACCACCGCCGTCTCCCCCCATGCCTGTTCCACAGGTTCGCGGAGCAGGGCCTCAATGTCCGGCCGGGAGGTGTACTCGCGCACCATGTGGATGCTGCCTGCGCTGTTGCGAGACGCGCTGGAGCTCGAGGTCCTCCTTCTGGGTCGTAGCCCGTCTTCTACGGACCTGCCAGAGTACACGTCGGTTGCCTCTTCCTTTGTCGAGCCACTTGTTGCTTCGTCCCTGCTTCCCTGTCCGAATCGCACTAGCGGCACTCCGGAATCCGCGTCTGAATAGCTGCCCGTGATGGAAACGTGCAACCTCACCTCGATACCCTTTTCTTGCGCGCTTCTGGCAGCATCTCTAGCCCTTTCCACGTAATATTCCATCTCCTCCGCCGTCCTCGCCGTCAGTGCCATTTCCAACCTTCGCACACACGACGCGTGTTCTGAGTAGGCCACACTCTCCATGATGGGCACCGTGAAGCTTGCCCCCGTCGAGGCCCCGATCAAGACAAGCGTCTCAAACGCTTCCCACTTGGTGGTTACTCCGAACGGCCCCAGGACGAATCCAGCAAGCGTCTTGGTCGGATTTCTGACTGCAAAATTATGAACACGCTTCGAAAACCCCCCGTGAGACCGGATGATGAGCTGGACACTGTTGCAGCAGCACGTTCCCTTGATCTGATGGGCACATGCAATGGTATAAGGGTGGGATTCCAGCAAGCCGAGCCTAGGAACCCAAAGGTAGATGTGCTGACCGGCATGCCACTTGAAGTGAACGTCCTTTATGGTCAGCACGGTAACCGAGTTGCCAATGGCTCGCAAAGAGATGTTGTGTCCCCACCGCCTCATGCCTTGGCAAGCCGACTTGTTTGGCCTCCACCTGGTATTCTGCCAGGCCGTCAAGGCCACCCTCGCCGCTCTGTCCAACACCAGGAACGACACCGACATCCACAGGAGGTGCTTTGCGCTGTCTGGGATGTGATAACTCAGAAGCACCAGCATGGCGACAGATGATAGCACGTGTTGTATGAGCCAAATTTCGTACATCATCCTCCGGATGGGCACAAACCCAACGACCACATTGAAGAGCAGTACTCCCCACGCCCCGAGTCCATACTTGACCAGAGGCATGATGGACAATTCGTACTCGAGAAAGTCTGCCCGCACCCACTCAGTCCAAAAATGCCAGCCGTGAACTGTCGCAGTGATGAGCATGGTTCGTGCAACCCACCGGTGAAGCCAATTTAGCCGCTCGTGACTGCTTCCAATCAGAAAGCCGACTATGTTGAATTTCATGGACAGGAGGAATAGAAACGGCAGCTGCATTATGGTGACCCAAGCGTTGCGGTAGCCGATACGCTCCCAGAAATAGACATCGTCCTTGACGGCATTCCAGGACATGAAGTAGATGATCATGGCCCAGTAGCACAGCAGAATGAATATTCTTCCCAACGGCGGAGGGGTAGCCCATCGAAAGCCGACTCTCGAGACGTAAAACTGGGGATGGCTTATCTCGCGAGTGATGGCGGCTGCGGTGGCCCACGCTTGGCTGATGTGATTATTCGGTCTCGTGGCATGTTCTACCGAGGTTTCCTTGCAAGCCTTTAACCTGTCTCGAAGCCTTAGCACGCACATAGTGTGAAGACGAAGAAGAAAAGAGACGGCACGTTGCGCTATACCTTTGTTTGCCTGCGTATATCTCGATTCCCCGGAGCGCAGTTAGGCCGCCAACCACGACGGCAAGAATATACCAGTAGTCCCTGGCAAGGGCGTAGTTGTAGTCCATGCCCAAGCCCGCATCATGCATGTGCATGTCTCCCATGTCCATGACCAAGGGGGATTCTGGTTTACGATACCAGAGATCGAATAGCCTGTAAGCTTGATTTTGTCGAGGATGATGGAGGAGAGAACGGGAAGGCTCCAGGTCGGAGTCTGCGGCGTGGTGGAGCGTCGGCGGTATGCCGTAAGCCTTCCTTCACAGACTGTCGGGAGCTAGCTCATCTGTTCGCGCCGCGAATTGTACAATCGTGAGTCGCCTCCCGGGGCCCATTGGCTGAAGATGAAATTAGGTCGCCGTTTGAGCCAGTTGGAGGTGGAAAGAGGTCTGATAGCGGTCGAGCAGGGACCCGGGAAGGAGTGGAGTGCAAGAGCGCCGTCGATCCATCAGCCATGTAGCGCAGCATATCGAGGCATCTTTCTTTCACAGTGACGTGACGGGGCCCTTCTTGTCGGCCTGGGTTGAGAAATTGGCCATGGCCGCTACATTTATCACCATGCCACCGATACTTGTACTTGTGCGTCGTCATTGCCTCGTCCAAACGTTCCTCCCGGTCCAGGCCATGTGGCGTGGGCTTTGGCCCGGCCTGCGCTGGTTTTCTCCAGCCTCACGAAACAAACTTGCTCAAACGTACTCACTTGCATTGGATGTGGCGACTCTGATTGGACCGATTCACGTCGAATCCGGACCCTAGTCCAGGCACGACGTCAGACCCACCGCTGGCTCCGGCGTGGGAGTGTGCTGAATCTGCCCCTCAACACCGAACCATCGTGGAATGCTTTGACCTGCCTCTGGGTGCCAAGCGCTGAGTGATTCTGCTCATCCGGCGGAACACCTGTGCCGTTGGCATGGATCATCGTGGCGCTTCCCTGCAGCAGCTCGTAAGGCTTGGTTCCGCAATGCTGGACTGTTGGGCTGGGTTCGCTTTCGACGTGTTCCGCCCTCGGGCAAAACCATCTGTCAAAGTAGCACTGCGTGGGTGATCCGCAACTTGTCAGAGTTCGGTCCAGGATGTTAATTGCCTTCTCCGCACGTGCCTAAGCTTTGGGCTATAAGGCTGTGGCTCCCGTCCCGTCTTCAGACCTGTCGTCGACATACTTCTCGTCGCCTATCTTTCCAATCTTCTGCTTCACCCGGCTTCCGCTTTCGCTGCCGTTTGCCGATCCTGCCATCATGAAGTCCTTTGTATTGTTGTCGGCCCTTTGTGGCTTGGGGTCTGCCCACTTCCTCCTCAACTACCCCGAATCCCTCGGTTTTGAAGACAAGAACGAAGATCAGGGTCCCTGTGGCGGGTTTAAAGCGGATTTTTCCAAGCGCTTGCAAGACTTTCACGTAGATGGTGATGCCATCGCCGTGAAGCTCACCCATGCCCAAGGCAATTGGCTCTTCCGCGTCACCACTGATGAGAAGGCCGAGTCTGGCTGGGAACAGACCTCCCCCATTGTGCAGCAGAGCGGGTTAGGCGACTTTTGCAAGCCTGACGTCGTGGTGCCGGCCAAGTACGCCGGCAAGAAGGGCATTCTCAGTGTCGTTTCGTCTGCGACAGATGGTCTCCTGTTCCAGGTGAGCAAGCAGGCCACGTACTATTCCGAGAACACACTAACCATATATTCCGTGTCCTGCAGTGCGCTGCCCTCAACTTTGTCCAAGGCAAGGGTGACAAACCGTCGGCCTGCAGGAATTCGTCAAGCGTCAAGGTCTCCTTCACCGATGATGCCAAGCTCACTGCGCTCGTGGGCAATAGCTCATCAGGTACGGCTACATCCGCATCGGGTTCTGGATCGCAGACTTCGGCCTCCTCGACGGCTACACACACTGGAGCTGCATCGTCGCTTCGTAGTTGGTACACCACCGGCGCAGGATGGGGTGGTGCGTTGGCTGTGCTGAGCCTGGCAATGCTTGGCGGAGCCTTGATGATTTAACCAGGTGGACAGAAATGGACGGGTATGCCATCATTATGGCCTAGCATGCAGCGATGTAATAGATATTGCTTTGCCTCCTTGTTGCACTTGAAAGTCGTGTCGAAGCGTGACCCCGCGTGAGGGAGCCAAGACCAAGCGATGATGCCCCCCAAACAGAGCCTGCATGTTTTCAATCACGGCCGCCCGCAACTCCCACTTGCACACGGTGCACCAAAGTTTACTACACTACTTGAGTATCTAGGTACATACATGCTAAGAAGGTGCCATGCTAGTGGCTGACTATTGGCAGGAGCAGCGCCGGTGCCTTCCCGTCTTAGACGATACCAGGGGCCATTTCATAAGGCAGCTCCAAAATTTGACTTTCCCTGTTGAAGCCATCTCCAAACTAAACCTCGAGATCCTTTGTCTGCGCTTAAGCCGTCTTTGTTTTTGTCCACCTCCGCGGCCTGGCCCCGACACTGCTTGAGCCCAACCCAATGGGTGCATGCCGCAACTCCACACGATGGGGATCTGCGGTGTCGGGTTCCTGATTGCGCCGTCCTGAGCAACTTCTCCGCATCCATCCTACTAGCACCCGGCTTCGGCTGTGACAACATCGTGGAGTCGCCAGCATTCTCCTTCGCATCAATGGCGAAGCGGGCTGCTCTGGCTTTCAGTCTTCCTTTTGGGTAACTTTTTGAGGCCTGAATTTTCCAGTCTCTGTCTCTTTGGCCGGATCTCAGAACCTGCCGAGTCAATTGGCGCGTGGCGCGCCGCCGGCACCTCGACCTACCCGGCCGCTGGTGATGGGCTATGCCACATAGTCTTGACTTGGTTAATGTTTATCAAAGTGTACGCCGTGGTCAGGAACGCTCAAGCCGTCGTAACACGGTCGACTTTGACTAGGCTTGCAAGACCTTTTCCCCGAGGTGGAAGCGGCTGTGGGAGCTGCCCATGCCGGTCAGAGAATATTAATGTCTAATCAGCCGTGTTGTCCTGATCTTATCTCCAACTCTTCTGTCTATTGCCTCTACCACAACTCAGGAGCCTCTGATACTCGCCACGTCCTTGGTACTGAATTGCTAACAGCTATTCAAGCATGCACGCTGTCGTCAATGATGCCAGGCCCGATTCCGAGACCTTGTCCCCCGGCTTTCGCGGTGCTGGCAAAGTTACATTTGGTGGTATTTCTTTCGCACCAAATCTGCACTTGTCAGATGCCGATACTAGTATCTTAATCAGTCTGAGTGTACTCTCAGTCGCCACATTCTTTCTCCATGTACTGCGACATCAACTCCGGAGCATCTTTCCTCGATGCCTTCAACCTTTTGCCGTGGAACAAGACCCTAGGACAGACAAACGCAAGGCTTGGACCCATTGGACTCTGGTTCTGGCCTTCATCTGCATTTCTGGCTTGGTTTTGTCGGTTGTTCCTGTTTGCCTGGCCCCGAATGAGCTCCGAGGCATCCTCGATATTGTTCCATGGATGTCGGCTCTACTCATCACGGTCCTGGACCGGCCTACCAGCACACCTCGGATTCTGTTCCTGCAGTATTTGTTCATCTTCAGCTCCGGTATTGGAACTTACTCTTCTCAATTCTTGGAACACAATCTACGGTCCATTGATCCGTTCCGCATCGCAAGACTAACTCTTTCTTTTCTCGGCGTCATTGCTATTGGTAGTATGCCGCTCCGAAACCCAGCCTGGGATTCCCAAGATATTGGAAGCTCAAAGCTGCCACCATCTCATCATGTCCGAAGCCCAGAAGATAATCTTACACTCTTCAAATTCTGGACCGTGACGTGGGTATATCCACTCGCCCGCGTCTGTCGCAAGAAAGAAATCACGGTCGAAGACGTTTGGCAACTACCCCTCGAGTTCCAACACAAACGTCTATTTCTGGCCTTCCGCGAGATTCAGGGAAAACTTCTCCCCTGTCTGATCGAAGCAAATGGCCTGGATTTGAGTATTGCCACCAGTCTTGCTGTTGTTGAGAAATTCTCCGAGGTATCCACCATTCGCCTCACCAGCCGCCTCTACAGTGCGCTGGACCATGGGAACCCAAACGAAGCCAACTTTTGGTGTGTGGTAATGCTATGTCTGGATTTTGTCCGACAGGTTTCCAAAACGACATCTTCTTGGTACTCTCGGAAGGCCTATGAAAGGTCTAGGGGTGAGACTTTCATTGCGCTGTTTCGCAAACTTCTCACACGAGCCGTTCCAGGATCAGATGTCACTGAGAAAGGTCCACAAGAGGACGGCGCCGACTCCCTGACGGAGACGGATAATTCTGGACGAGGAGGGTGGTTTAGTTGCTGCAGCCGACGCAAGCAAAAAGCTTCATCATCTTTCGCAACAGCAGCCCCTGCATCCAATGCGAAGGTGGTCAACCTTGTGCGGGGAGACACCTACGAAATTTCTCAGCGCTTCTGGGATTTCCCAAAGCTTGTGTCCCAGCCCATCAAGGTTATCATGACAATTTACTATCTCATCGACATCATGGGTTGGCCGTCGTGCGTTGGCTTTGGACTCATGATCATCTTCATGACCATCAACGCACTCCTCGTTCGCAAAGTCGTGCAACTGGAACGTTCTAGGACCGCACACTCTGACAAGCGCGCGCAAGCTGTGGCTCACTTTGTAGAAGCCAGCAGACCTTTGAAACTCAATGGCTGGACAACTTCTTGGAGTGCTAGGATATTCCAATTTCGAGCCATGGAAATGCTGAAGCGACTGCAGATTGCACGGGTTACCGCAGCGATATCTACCACCAATGTCGCTGGAGGCTCGGCCTACCCCTTTGCCAGTATCTGTTTGTATACCTTGATTCTTCGACAAGGTCTGCCCAACGACGTCATTTGGCCATCTTTACAGCTCTTTCATCAATTGGAGACGAGCGTCAAGGAGGCTTTTGATCTAATTTCTGCTTATTGGAAGGCAGTAATACCCGTCGAGCGTGTCAATAAATACATGGAAGAGCCAGATCGGGACGACAATGATCTCGGAACTACCGATACTAGGGATATCGAGTTTCGTGGCGCTTCATTCGCTTGGCCCTCTACGAGCCATTTGGTTCTTTCTCGCCTCAATCTTAGATTTACCACAGGACTCACAGTCATTCGCGGGAAGGTTGGTTCTGGGAAGTCCAGTCTGTTGCTTGCAGCACTGAACGAAATGGAGCTGCATGGTGGTGATCTTCTTCGACCAGACGAACCGGTTGGCTATGCGCAACAGCTTCCATGGTTACAGAATAAAACAATTCGAGAGAACATCGTCTTTCATCAACGCTTCGATGTCGCCCGATACCGGCAAGTTCTGCATGCCTGTGCGCTTGGACCCGACCTTGCAGCTTTTCCAGATGGCGATCTCACAAAGTTGGAGGAAGGCGGTGTTGGGTTGTCTGGCGGCCAGAAAGCGAGGGTTGCTTTGGCCAGAGCCGTATACAGTCCTTGCAGGATTCTTCTTTTGGACGATCCTCTTGCTCCTCTGGATCATGACACTGCGAGCAACATCGTACGTCGATTCTTGCAAGGGCCTCTGGCTAAGGAGCGCACAATTGTCATGGTCACTCACCGTGACGACTTGGTACTGCGCATTGCTGATCAAGTCATTGATATGGACAATGGGGCCGCTAGGACTTTGTCGCAATCGGAAATCAAAGATGAACTTGAACATCCCTATCATGCTACGTCCCAAAATACTGTGGTGGAGGAGCATGAACCACATCACGAGACCCACGAAGATGAAGGGGCAGATTTGCACGAGGCACCGGAAGAGCCTTCAGAGACGGGTAGCGTGCCTCTGGCAGTCTATTTGAACTACATGAGGGCCGGTGGATGGTATACGTGGGCATTGCTAGCCCTGTTCTACGGAATTTCTAGATATTGCGATGTTTCCGCAGCATCGTTACTTGAATCATGGGGAAATGAAACGGCAAAAGACGGTGTCATCTCTGGCGAAGTACACTGGAACCTCCCTACTCCCGAACGGTTTCCGCAAATCTGGCTAGCTGTGCTCGGCGGTCTTGGAATGGGTCAAATTATAGCACATTGTACGGCTCAATTGCTGCTTGCTCAGATCTCTGTCAATGCCGCTCAAGGCATTTTCAAGACTGCTGTCGACCGAGTGAGCAAGGCCACGTTCCGCCACCACGACACTACGCCTACTGGCCAGCTCAAAAACCGGCTCATCTCTGACATGGGCATGGTTGACGGTGGGATTCTTGCACCACTGGAAGGCTTTGTCTACAATTTCATTGCTCTTGTTTTGAGTATCGTCGGTATTGCGACACACCAGCCAATACTGCTCGTTATCCTGGGCACTGTGGCTATCCTATTCGTTTACTTTTTCAGAATCTACGTTCCAGTTTCACGCAGTTTGCGACGCATGGAAATGAGATATCTGACCCCCATCATTGCCAACATTGGCGTGATGCAGGACGGTCTTGTCACTATTAGAGCGCTCCGGGTAGAAAGTCGTTTCCAAGACAGGCACTTGGACGCTGTGGATGACTTTCAGAAGCAGGACCACTTTTTCTGGAGTATGGCTTTCTGGATCGACTTTCGCCTCGGTATATCGTCTGCCGGCACTCGAGCTGCTCTGGTTTTTTTCATGATTTGGCGTGGAACGCCAGCAAGTGCTATTGGATTTGTGTTGACACAGACGACGGTTGCTATGGGATCCATCCAACAGCTCTGCGACAAATTTGCCCAGCTTCAACTTGACGCCGTGTCCCTTGAGCGTGTCAGCGTACTCGACAAGATCCCGGAGGAGCCGAGTGGCGAGGAGGAGCCACCTGAGGAGTGGCCCAGGCCATGTGACGACGTCAAATTTGAGTCCATGTCCTTCAAATATGCAGAAGGACTGCCGAATGTTCTCGAAAAGGTGACGTTTCAGATTCCTGGAGGAGCTACATGCGCGGTGCTTGGAAGAACGGGGTCGGGAAAATCAACCATAGCCAACGCGCTCCTGGCGACGGACACGGCGTCGGAAGGCACAGTCAAGATCGGCGGTGTAGATGTTGCCAAGGTCAACCGCACCGCTCTTAGAAATCGTGTCACATTCATTCAGCAAGACCCCACGCTGTTTCCGGGAACTCTGCGCGATAATATCGACCCGGAGGGTAAATTCTCAGACCAGGAGTGCGAAAATGCGATTCAAAGTGTTCTTGGGAAGGAATGGGGATTAGCGTCGCAAATCGACGCGGGCGGCAAGAACCTCAGCCAGGGACAACGGCAGTTGGTTGGCATCGGACGAGCAGTGTTGCGCAAGAGCGGGCTCGTCATTCTGGATGAAGCAACAGCGTCCATAGACCGCGGGACTGCGGCCACGGTGCAACGAATCTTGCGAGAGGAACTGTCCAAGAGTACAGTCATCACCATAGCTCACCGGCTCGAGGCTGTCGAGGACGCAAATTGGTGCCTCCGTCTTGAACGGGGACAAGTCTTGAACTGTGGTCCCGCAGAGAACCTCGGCAAGAAGAAGAGCGAGGAGAATGACGACAAGTAAGGTTCAAAACAGACGTTTGTTGTCTACTTGTCAACCAAAGGACAGCATGGCGCACTTGGTCCGGCGACGGGTGGTGGACCATGTATTTGACTGGCGACGACGACGCATAAGGCTTTCTGTCACATTGGGCTGGTTTGTCATATTGGAGGCATTGCGAGAGCTTGGTCCGCAGATGGCTGCGTCTTGGACACGTGTACGTGGACACGTTGTTCTTGTAGGCTTGCGAGATGCTAGAGGTACGGAGTAACCAGCTCACCTTGGAGACCATGGCGGCGGGGCAACGTGCTGACTTCGACCAGTTGTCACGAATCAAGGACTAGCCAGGCTTGTATCTGGCACGAAGACGATGCCCAGACGGGGGACAGCATGGACAGCATATATGTCGAGTAGATATCGGTATATTCGTTCCCGGCCTCAAAACATGAGCGTCAATCTCTCTTGCGGGGTTCCAAAAGACAAAAAGGGCCAAAGCCAAGACCAAGCTCCATCATTGGATCTTGCGGAAGCGCAGAGCCATGAGGGCCGGAATCTGCGTAAAATTCGCAGACGACTCGGGCCGGTCTTGAACCGCGTCCGAGTCGTCAAAGTACAGCTCCTCCATGTTGTCCATGACCAGGCCAGCCCTGAAGAAGGTTCCCAGCAACACGTCGAGCGGACGGTGAAAGTAGAGCTGCGCGCGACGGCCATCAGCCATCAAACATGGCGCCACGAGCCGAGGGAGGGGGGGAGGAGTGTGTATTCAGATTATTCCAGACTCTCGCGGTTCTTACCTGGAACGCGGGTTGGCCATTTGCGGCGACGCCCCGCCACGGCGCCTTGCGTCGATACTCGCGGACGATCTTCCCGCGGACGTTGTAGTACTCGCCGGTAGCTTCGTCGGTCACGACATGGACGAAACGCGTGGCGCCAGACGTGAAGAAGACGGGGTGCAGGAGGGTCGCGAAGAAGCTGGCGCGCACTCGCACTCGGCGTCAGCGAAACTGCCACCACGACCAACAGTCGGACTCTCTCGGACAGGGACGGACGGGGGCAGGGCAGCAGGGGAAAGGGCAGCAGGACAAACGCACATGCCGCCCGTCTTCAGGAGCCTGGGCAAGGCATCCGCGAGCGGGGCGAGATCGGAAATATCCATGAGGGCCATGTTGCACGTCACGACGTCGAATCCGCCGGCCTTCGGGGGGGCAGCACACGGTGATGAGCACGGACGGACATGCGGACGACGGAGACGAGGCGGGGCATTCTCACCGCCGCTTCGGAGCCGACAAAGCCGTCGAGGGCCGCGGGGAGCGTCAGGTCCAGGGTCTGGTAGGAGATGCGCTCGGCCTCGGCGGGCGAGCTCCTGCGGGCGGCGCGCCTGACCATGTCGGGACTGCCGTCGGACGCGACGACGGACGCGCCCTTAGACGCGAGCCAGCGCGCGACGAGGCCGTTGCCGGTGGCGAGGTCGAGGCTCCTGCAGCCGGGGGCTACGGGGACGAGCCGCTCCAGAGAGGGCTCCTGGAGCTGCCGCCAGTACTTGTTTCCGTGGCGGCCCATGGCGGCGTCCCACCACTCGGCGTTGTCGTTCCACGAGGCGTGGATGCCGCGCTGAGAGGGGTTGTCGGAGGACTCGGAGGACTCGGCGGCCATGGGGCGTCTGGCGGCACACAAGATGGAGTTGAAGACGTGACGGACGGCTGGTGGTGCGCGCGGCGCCTTTTTCTTTTTTTCTGGAAACCGTCCTCGATGGGGCTGTAGTTTGGCGTCTTGCACGGCAGCGGCTTCGGCTTCGGCTTCGGCACCGCGACACGACAAAGTGTCGTATTGCATCGCAGCAAGCTGGACGGACAATGGGATACACGACGGTCGCGGTCAATGACTCCAAGACATGCTCGTCCCCAAGGTCGCGTGGCACGACATGCTGGGAGAACATGCTAGACCACGTCGCACGGTACAGGACGTACGTGCGCTCTCCCAAAGCACCGGGACCGCCCTTGAAACGTGGGACAACAAACACATGAAGCGCAGCAGGCCGGGTTGAGGCATGGTTACGGAGTACGGATACACGTTCTTGTAATGGACGTGGGCATGGAACACGGAACACGGACACGAGAGACGACACAGACGACAGCGTCCAGGCAGCCAAGTCATCCCCGCACAAAGGTCCAACGCTCGTGTCAAGATGGGAAACCGAAAAGCTGACTGCATGGGCGAGTGAAACATGCGTCACGTCATCCATCCGGGGGCCGCGATTCCATCCCCCACCGGTGACGACAATGGGCTTGCTTCTCCGCCGCCATCGGACGCATCACATTCGTCACATGGGTTCAATCCTGACTCGGCTGGGCTGGGCGTTGGCGCGGTGTGCCCAAGGAACCGGCGACGTCGCCGCCTCTCCGCAGCAACTCTGCGGAACAAAGGCCGTCGTTTCTCGTTTGTCGTTCCTCACTTCTCCTTTCACATCTCTCGCCTCCCGCCTCCCGCCTCCCGTTTGCTCGTATTTTCGACGATGCAGGCGCCACTGCCTGCTGCCGCAGCCGCCGCAGCAACGGCTCCTCCTCACCAGGAACCCTGACGGCTCGTATGCCGCACGACCTTCGTATTCTGCCACCCGGGTGCTGCAAAGCGTCGAGCGAGCCTCACGCTCTTCTTGCTCTTGCTCTTGCCATTGCTCTTGCTCTTGGGTCCACGTTGGACAGCAGCCCTGCCACATATAAATAACGTGTGCTCTGCCGCGAGAAAAGAAGCACAGAAGCACAGCAGCCTGCAACTTTCCACGAATTCCCTCGACACGCACATCATTTCCCTCACTCTTTAATTATTTTTTCTCCTCCCCAGGCCCTTCTTGGCCCTTCTTCTCCACCGCTTTGTCCTCGTACGCCATCATGCATGCCAACATCGTCGCCGTCGCTGCCGCCGCCGCCGCCCTCGTGTCCACGTCGAGCGCGCTGGCCGTTCGCAACAAACACGTCGGCGACTTTCGTCTATTCTCGCAGCCCGGCTGCTCCAGTATCAATCTTGGAATCTGGACCGTCTTGGATGATGACGTTGGCGTATGCTCTAACATGAGGGAGCAGGATGTTGGCTCCGTCTCTGTCGTGGACATCACCAGTCCCTGCACATGTCAGTTTTGCCCTCGGGTGCGCGCACGCGTGTGTATGTGTGTGTGTGTGCGTGTACTGACCGTGCTGAGTAGTGTTCTTGTACGAAGATGGGAAGTGCTCGGTTGGCCAGACGGCGACGGCGCAAGGCCACTGCTTCAATGCTTCTTCTCCTCAGACTTGGAACTCGTGGAACGTGCAGTGCTAGTCTGGCGCGCTTCGTCTACCTCTTCTTCTGCTGCTGCTGCCTGTTGGACACGGCTCGCCATTTCATTTCGCTTGCCCAGGTCCGCCTGCGTTCCCGGATGTCGTGTGTTTCGGTCGATTCGTGCGTTGCTGGTGGCGATGACTGGGAAGCATGGCCCAATTGTATAATTCAGTCGGTCTGGCTTGCGGCGTGGGCACGCATTCCGACTGCTACAAATAGTAATTAATCTACCGTTGGTCGGCAAAAGCAATAGATTGCCGCTCCCATGTACACGTACGACATGCAACACGCACACGTGGGATGAACGTTTCTTTGCCGCGCCACGCAGCACGTCTGACTGAACTTGCTGACGTGCCAGTGACTAGCGACGAGCCAGAAGACGCGTAATGCTCGCCATCTGTCTATCCATCTTCCGGATGTGTCCTCGCTGCTCCTCCTCCGCCCCAGCAGAGCATCGATTCGGCGGCATGTGTCTGGCACTGCGTGGGGCATCGCTCCCGTCGATCAATCGGCACTCGGCACTCGGCACTCGGCACTTTTTAAATAGAAGCTCGGCGGCGGCGTCGCCTCTTCAGCCCGCCGTCTTTATATGTTTTTTTTAGAAATACAATGTGGCGCGTCGCGGGGCCAATCTCACGCCTGCGGCCCCGGCCGAGGCTGGTCCCCGTCAGCCAGGTGGGTTTCGAGGCACAGGCAAACCGCCGCCTGGGGAATATTGGCTGGCAAGAGGCGTTGCGGCGGTGCCTCGACGACGGGCGACAATGGTATACATGGAAGGTGTCTATTGAAGCGCCACGGAGTTGGCGGCAACGCCAACGCTGACGTCGTGTCCAAGTCGTTTGTTGAGTCGCAGAGTTGCGACGGCGAGCATAAAACAGTCGAGTCTTCCTCGTGTGAGATTGTGTGTAGGCGTACTCGGTGCTCCCAACAGTCAACAGTGTCATCAATCAATCACGCACCTCGCAAAACAACAGAGTCGTTGATTTCGTTTGCTCTCGACATCCCGTGGCCCAGCCCCGCGCCCAACTTCACGCAGACACACCGTCCCCTTTGTCGCCATGAAAAAGCTCGCCGTTGTCGCGTTTGTCAGCGGCTCTCTGGCCGCCTTTTTCGAGGCGTCCGGCCTTTCCGCGCGGGATTCTGCCGCGGTTGCTTGCTCCGACGTCGGCCGCAAGACTTGCGGCGCCGTCTGCATCGAGCCGTCGGACACGTGCTGCCCCGACGGGTCGGGCGGGTGTCCGGCCGGTTCTGTCTGCTGGCTGGGGGACAACGACAGGTACGGCTGCTGCGTGGCCGGGGAGACGTGCGAGGGCCCGGGTGGCTCCGACATCACGACCGTCGCCGCTCCCGGGGCAACCGACGCGAGCGCGGGGGAGACGGGTGCCGCCGAGGCCACGGAATCGCCGCCGGCAGCCGGCTCTGGCTCTGGCTCCGGCTCCGTTGGCACCGCGACTGCCGCCCCGAAGGCGACTGCGAACGCGACTGCGAACGCCAGCGTTACGCGGGCCGCTCCCACCGCATTGAGCCCTTCCGTTACGGCTGGCGCCGCGGCCAATGGCCTCGCTGGCTCCGGCTTGCTGGGCGTCGTGCTTGTCGTTTTGTCTGCTCTTGTTTAGATGCGCGTCGGAGCTCTGGGGGGGAGGCAGAGGAGGAGAAGGTTTACGGGTCCTGACAAGTCGAGTTAAAGGGTGGATGCCAGGAGGTAGATGCGATGGAAAGATGCATCCGTGGAGTCCGTAGTGTATATCTGGTACACGGCGCGTTGAATCAAGTCTTTCGTATGGGTGCTTCACCTGGTGCGATGTATCGTGTCAAGGCTGATTGTCCGAGCCGTGTCACTGTTGCCTTGGATTGAAGGAAACAGCGCGGCTCAAGGACCAATGAAACCGAGGTGAAGCTGGAGTGGAGCCGAGCTTACTAATATAGGACCGTCGACGGTGCGTCTTGGAGATCATGTCATGCTCAACAGGTGCCAGTGCCGTCCCTTTGCGGCGTGACTCAACCGTTCAATGTTGGCGGGTCGACGACGGGTGACGGGGCCGAGAGACCGCATGCAGCATCTCTTGGTGAGTGATGCCGAGCTTCCTGAGAAGCATGTAAACTCTGCGTTCCACCGCGTTTGCGCTAATCGCCTTTCCCTCTCGCAGCTTCGCCCAACCACATCCGTCATCCGTCTCGAACGTCGCCGATGGCTCCCATTACCAACCCCCCCGGGCTTCTCCAACTGCCGTCCTCGGAAGCAGACCCATGCTCTGCTCCAAAACGCCCTGCGACGCCAGGGTCGGCACCCACGGCGGCGGCGCGCACCGCCATTGTCGTCTTCTCGGGAGGCAGCGCGGCCAATAGCCTCGTCGACGTGTTTGAGCGCGTGCGCGAGGCCAACAAGACCTCGCTCAGCTACGTGATTCCAATCTCAGACAACGGCGGCAGCACGAGCGAGATAATCCGCGTCTTTGGCGGACCAGGTACGCGCATCCCAAGAGAGCCATCGTCCACCGGCCGCTCGACCAGGCTGTATGTTGTCTGACAACGTGCACAGGCATCGGCGACGTGCGCTCGCGACTCGTCAGGCTCATCCCAGACAAAGACGCCCCCGAAACGATTGCCATCAAGCACCTCTTCAATTACCGCCTCGCCAGCACGTACGAGGCCGCGCGGGCCGAGTGGTTCGAGATCCTAGACGCCACGCACCCACTCTGGACCGACGTGTCGTCTCCCAAGAGAGAGCTGATCCGCTCGTACCTCAACAGCTTCAATCTCGAGGTCGTCAAGCGCATGCGGCCCAGCAGTCGGTTCGACTTCTCCAAGGCCAGCATCGGGAACCTGTTCCTCACGGGCGCGCGCCTCTTCGCCGGGAGCTTCGAGGCCGCCATTTACCTGCTCAGCTCCATATGTGCCGTCCCCGACGCCGTCTCGGTCCTGCCGGCCCTGAACACCAACTTTGCCCACCACATCGCCGCCGGCCTGCAGGACGGGACCGTCATCACGGGACAAAACGACATTTCGCACCCCAGCTATCCGACCGCCGCTGTCCCGGGCGCGGGTGCCGCCGCCTCGAGCACGGGCGCGCAGACGCCAGCCGTGTCCGTGGGCCACGACACCGAAGAGCACGACCGGATCGAAGACGCCAACCTCCCCGGGTCGCTGCCCGCCCTGCGCAGGCCAGCCATCGCATTCTCAAAGGGCGAGGGCGAGGAGCTGCCGTCGCGCATCGACAGGATATGGTACGTCAACCCGTACGGCCAGGAGATCCGCATCCCGGCCAACCCACGTGTCCTCGAGGCCGTCAACGCGTCGAGCACCGTCGTCTACTGCATCGGCTCTCTGTTCACGTCCATCATCCCGAGCCTGGTCCTCAAGGGCGTGGGGGAGGCCATTGCCAGCCCCGCGGTCAGGAACAAGATTCTCATCCTAAACGGCGCGATTGACCGGGAGACGGGCCCGCCGGACAATGCCTTCACGGCGCTCGACTTTGTCGCCGCCATTGCCAACGCCTGCGCCGACTCGCGCGGGTGGCCAAGGCCGTCCGAGGACGAGTACGGCCTCTACGTCACGCACCTCGTCCACCTCGAGAGCCCGGCTTCGCCAAAAGTGGACAGGCAGAAACTGGGCCAGTTGGGAATCGACACGACGCGAATCTACGGGCCCAGGGGTGAGTCTGGCCGCGGCGCCCGCTACGACGCCACGGCCCTGGGACAGACGCTCGAGACCATTGTCGGCAGAAAAGACGCTCGCGCGGACAAGAGTCGTAGAAACACGCTCGTCGGCTAGTCGTGTGACGGCGCGGCATGCACATGCACAGCCCACGCAGGGAAGCCGCTTCAGAAATACAGACATTCGCATCGTATTCAACCGTGTATACGTGTAGAAGAGAAACCATGCGTGCGCCCGCGCCGCACGCTGCATGATGCATGATGCATGCTGCATGATGCATGATGCACGCGCGGCCCTGCTACGTCTTGACATTCGTCAATGTGCCATGCCCAACCCCAATCACGCCCGTGCCGTCGTCGTCGTGCTACCCCAGAATCAAGAGACATGCCATGACGGCGGGCCACAGGGCCGACAGCAATATCGCGACGAGGACCGACCCCGCGCCCACGCGTGTCCTGTCCTTGGGCCCCCTCCAGCGATCGACGAGGGCGCAGGTGGTGAAGATCATGGCGCAGGCGTAGAGGACCATGCCCCATATGGCGAAGAGGAGGACGTCGGCGAAGCGGTCCGTCGCGCTGAGGACCACCTTGGAGGTGTCGGGGACCAGGGCTGACGATGGATTGTTGTTGCCCATGCTGCCTTGGTCCTCGGCGCCCGAGGCGGCTAGTTGGAAATAAAGATGGCGGACGTGACGTGCGTCTCGGAGACGGGCGAACGGTTCGGTTCCTCTTGGTCCTCGTCGGCAAAGGAGTGCAAAGTTGTTCGGCAGCTGTTCTCGCCAGCGAGCAAAGCGGCTCCCGCGAGCGACTAGAGCATCTGTCTCCTGGACTATCCTGAGAAACGAGCCGAAGGAGCGCGAGCGAGGCGGACAAGGGAACGGGCGATGCTACACTACGCTGTCGAGCAGGTAAGTGAGGCGGGAACAGGAGCGGCGGGAGCGTGAGCCTGGCAGTCCCGTCTCGTCCTGCCAGCAGGATCCCGCACAGATATCACGTCCCGTCTTTGCGGGCACCAGAGGAAGACGGCTCGCAGGCGTGGACGGGCCCGGCGCTCTTGACGACGAGGGAGGACCCCTGCCGGATTCGGAAGGGGTTTGTCTGCTGCTGCTGCGAAGGGCGGCGCTAATAATAACCGTCGCAGCCCCGGCCGCCCCGGGAGCCGTGACACGACTGAAACTTGACGCACGTCAGACGCCCGGGCCGCCCGTCTCAGCGTCGGCCGCCTCTGTAAGGATGTTGGAACGGACCGTGCCTGGCGACGTCGACTCTCGCTCGCATGGACCTGATGGATGGATCGCGTTCAGCTCCGAACCGGCGACTGCATCTCGCCTTGCGGGGCCCGTACAGCCGCTGCCTCGACGTGTCTGACGCGCGCCCTTGTTTCGCGACGCCGCGCACGGCACCTTGGGCTGCAGAAGCTGGACTCGCACGCCGGGGCCTGACACCAACGCAAAACAGGCCTCTTTGTATTGTCGGCAAAGAAGACCCTGTCATGCGGCGCGTCGAGCAGCAACTCTCGGGCATTCGTGTGCCCCAAGTCCGCCCGGGATGCTCGCGCAAGACGTGGCCGCTACCTCTCGTCGACCCCTCAGCTGGGTGGGTCCCTCCCCCCGCCACCTACCTAGGTAGGCAAGCTACGCAAACGCAATTGGCCCGGATCGGGGAGTGAATGTGGGGCGGGCCGGCGTTGTCGGTCGGTCATTCGTAGACGCAAATGGCCACTGTCCGGAACCTCCGCCCGCGCACATGTTTAAACCCAGACATCGTCTCGCCTGCTCTCTCGGCGCATCCCCGAACCCTTCCGCCGGTGCCTCGCCACTGCACAGCAGACGGTTGCAAGCAGCTCCAGACATCGCCTGCCAGACCCCTTGGACGTCGGGTCCCGGGTCAAAATGGCTCGCGCAGTAAAGTCGCTCCTCACGCCCGCCCTCTTCAGCGAAATCCAAGAGTTCTGGTTCCTCAACTCCACCGCCGAGGCACGCGTCATATCCCCGCCAGAGAACGTGAAGCGGTGGTTCATGGGTGGCGAAGCCCTCGACAAGCAATGCGCGTGAGTCGGTCAAGCATTCTCCACAGATGACGTTCGTGTTCGTGCCCTCTAACCGTTGGGCCTTGAAAAATATCAACACAGCGAGAAATTCCTACCAACCCTCGAGGCCCTGCGCAAGTCGGGCGCCAGGACGGGCGCCGAGATTCTCGACGCCGCTGAGCCGACGGAGCCATGCGGCTGGATGAGCCTCCTCATCCTGCTGGACCAGATGCCGCGGAACTGCTACCGCGGTGCCTCGTCCGCCGTGGCCTTCAACGAATTCGATCCGCTGGCGCGACACGTCGCGCGCGCAGCCATTGAGCGCGGGCTGCCGGACCGCAACCCGCAGATTCGGTGGCAGTTTGCGTTCCGTAGCTGGTTCTACATGCCGCTCATGCACTCGGAGGACTTGGCCGATCACGAGCAGGCCCTGGCCGGGTTTCGACGGGCGGCGGCAGACGTTGAGTCCTTGGCGGGCGAGCACGAGGCGTCGACGGCGGACGCGTACCACGCGCGAGCGTCAGCGGTGGTCCGGGGGGACGTCGAGGCGGCAACCAAGATGGCCAGGACGAATCTAGAGTTTGAGCAGATGCATTACGACATTGTCAAGAAGTTCGGGCGGTATCCGCACCGCAACGACGCGTTGGCGAGGGAGACGACGGCAGCGGAGAGGGAGTATCTGGAGAACAGAGGTCACGCGTTTGGCTAGCCGCCGTGTGTCGAGGACGAGGGGCTTCACCGGTCAAATAGCACGTTACCACGCAGAACGGAGGGCATAAGTTGAGCGGCTGGTGCTGCCTGCCTGCGTGGCCCTGCACCTCGGCCGTTGATCATCGGCAACAGGAGGCGCGGGGGCACTCCAGCGCGCAATCGATATTGATTGGTTCCCCAGGTCCGTCGCCGGCTCCACCTCCCGATGTCTCCAGATGGGACGTCCCCACTGCCACCAATGTTCCGCTTCCCTCCCTTGGTCTTCATCACGGACATTTGCCTTCATCAATCACCGTCGAACCGTGTCCCGCCACCGCCCGCCATCGTGCCTCTAGCCTCGTCCTGCCAGCCAGCTTGTGTTGGCGCCCCCGGCCCCCGCCGCGGCCCCGGTAAACAAACCCACCACACGCCGCAGTCTCGCTCGAACCTCGCCCTCTCCTCGTCCAACCTCACGCCGCGACCCGACGCAAAGACAACAACACAACACACACAGCCTCGCCACGCGGCCCCGTGCTCCCCGTCGCGACAAGACGCAACTGAAAGATAAGACGCCCGCCAGCCCGGCCCAGCACGCACGCACCGCGAGACCCCACCGCCATGGTCAGCACGCGCTCGTCCTCGCGCGCAGACAGCGCCGGCCCCGAGTCCGCGTCCGCGCCGACGCCGACCCCGTCAACGCCCACGCCCACGCCCAGCGCCGCCGGCCACCACCACGCGCCGCCGCTCCCACCGCGCCGCCGCCCCCGGCTTCCGGCACGCCCCGACCCGCTGGACGCTGCTCTGGATGGCCGTCTCGCTCCCCCTCGTCGTCTGGGACACGGGCTACGTCCTCGGCCGCCCGCACACCATGGACGGCGGCGCCGCCCACTGGCCCCTCTGGCTGCCCTACAAGCTCTACGGCCAGGTCGACCACGTCTACGGCTGGAAGGCCTTCCACGCCCGCGACGGCTTCACCGCCGCCCAGGGCCTCCTCAACGTCGTCGAGACCCTCCTGTACGCCGCCTACCTGTGGCTGTGGTACTCGCGCGGCGAGCCCGCCGCCCACGGGCCCAGGCTCGTCACCGGCCGCCCGGCCGCCCGCGCCGTCCTGCTCGGTTTCAGCTCCGCCGTCATGACCCTCAGCAAGACCCTCCTGTACTGTGAGTCGCGTCGTGCGCGCGTGCCCCCCTTGACCTGTTGACCTGTTGACCTGTTGACCTGACGGCCCTGCGATAGGGCTCCACGAGTACTTTTCCGACTTTGGCAACATCGGCCACAACGATCCCGTCCGTCTCATCTTCCTCTGGATCATCCCCAAGTACGCCCGTCCCGTCCCGTCCCGTCAACCGTGACCCCTGGCCGTGCAAAAAAAAGAAGACCCTACTAACATGGCTGCCGTAGCGGCGCTTGGCTCGTCGGATCCGCCTACATGATCTGGTCCATTGGCGCCGAGATCCTCGACGGGCTGGAAGCTGCTTCGCCCGCGACGAAGGACTAAGCCCCTCGGAGACGGGGAACCGGCCGGGCTTCGTCAAAGGGGTCCAGGAAATGGAAAAAAAAAAACGCAGTCGTGGCCTGCGCAAAAGAGAGGGCGGGCACAGCATTCGTTGGGTGCGAAAACATGTGTTATGCGTTACGGAATACCCCCGTCTTGTTATGAGTTAGAGTTTTTTCTAGTCTTTTTTTTTTGTTAAGTGGTAGTGTACATGACTTTTTGCGTGCGTCCAGTCCAGTCGGTGAAAGCATGCTCAAACTCCACAAGTGCCGCATGTCCCGCGTGTCAAACAACAAGAATTGACTTTAAAAGGAGAGAAAGAGAGAGCGAGAGAGAATGTGCTAAACCATGCCATTGCTAGCCTATGCATACATGCGTCGTGTTGCCGAATCGGGCGGGTATGTAGTTGCGTGTGTGCCTTGCGCTATTGTATGCCCGCACACTGGGTATCAGACGTTGAAAGAAATCAAAAAAAGACAGCCCGGCCGGAGCGAAAGGCGAGAATGGAGATTGGTGGAGACGCTGGACGTGTAACAAGAAAAAAAAAAAAAAAAAAAAAAAAAAAAAAAACAAGAAAAGAAACAAACGTGCAAATCGAGAAAACACAAAACAAAGAGACCGAGGTATCCCCCTCACCGGACTTCTGTTAATCCCCCCAGATCAGCATACTGCTCCCACGCGTGCGGCGCGTCTGCCTCCACCCCCTTGCCGTCGAGGAAGGCCTGCATGGCCGTCCAGTCGCCCGAGTCTCTTGGCAAAACGTACGGCTCCTCGTCAATGTCGTCTTCGCGAATGGGCAGCGGCATCGAGCGGCCTTGTTGGGTGGAACCGTTTTGGCGGCCGCCGGCAAAGATGCTGCGGCGTTCGTGGTCGACCAACTGCCCGAGCGCTTTCGCGGCGTGCGTGTAGCCTTCGAGGGCGGTGCTGATGGGCCGCCGCTTGAGCGAGTTGGACTTGGGCACGGGCGGGCTGCCGCCGTGATGCGTGGAAGAGTCCTGGGTGCTCCATCGGCGGGTTTTGGGCGGCCTCTCGTCCGGCGGGTCGGGAAGGGCCGGGGAGCTGAGCTGGGACTCTGCCGTGTCCACGAAGCTCGCCGAGCTGGGTACCGTGCTGACGTTGCTCGAGGTTGTTCCCGATGCCGTAGACGCGCTTCGGCCGACTCCAGGGGCCGGCGGTGGCGGGGCGGCACGGGCTTCGAGGCGGACCTTGTTTGTCCCGTTGCCGTAGCCGTGGACCACGATTTCGTGATATAGCGGCTTGCCGAGTGCAAGGGACAGCGGGCGGGCAGGGGCTGGCGCGGCGCTTTGCTTGAGTCTTTGTACCGACCTGCGGATTGTGGAGCTGCGGCTCAATGCTTGCTTGAGGGAGCTCGCTCGCGATAGGGTGGTCGGGGTGTCCGGCATGGAAGGCGGGAGAGACGCTCGTCTTGACCTTGGGGGAGGCGGCGGAGGCGAGGCATCTTGCTTGTGAGTCAACGCGAAGTAGTCAATGTCTGGCTTGATTTCGGGCCTTTCCACGGCAGTGGCCATGTCGCCGTTGTGCAGCCTCCCGAGGCGGCTCAGTGCCGGCTCGGTCTGACTGCGAATCAAGCCGCCATTGTTGTTGTGTTTGTCCTGCCACGGTGGCAGGGTGTCCTTGGCAAGAGTCACCGGATATCTCGCGCTTGGATCGTCCTGCACGCCGGCGGGTCTCTGTGTAGCGTACCGAAGCGTCTGGTGGACAGCATATATCATGATCCATCGGACCTTGCGTCCGTCGACCAGCGACAGCCTCTCGTTCTTATCCGACTTTTTCCTGCCAAGGGCGCACTCCTCTTCAAACTGCCTGTACGCACGAACAAGGCTGTTCTCCGAGGCATCTTGCTTCCAATTCGACGCATTGACCAGCGCGGCATGTCCCAGTCGGCGCTCGTCTGCACGTTGCTTCGGACCCCGCGGGAGCCATGCCAAGCGCCTCGGTCGAGGCGGCGGATCCAGTTGCGGGAGTCTGGGGAGCGGGTGCTTCATGGGCTCGTGGTGGCTATGCGTGTCGAAAGATTGGATGAGCTGCAGGGTGCAGATGCCGCCCACGGCAACGGACGGCATGGCTTCGCACGAGCTGTATGCCTCGTCGACCAAGAGTTGGTACAGGGCTTTGAAGTCCCTGGCCATGACCCGGTATACTGCTGCGTCAAACGGGCGCGGCGGGTAGTGGCCCAGCCTCGTGCTGTAGAAGGAAAGCAAGAAACTTCTGAAACGGTCCAGGTGAGCACGCAGTCCGAGTGGGATGCCCAGATGCGCCTCGGAAAGCTCTCGGTCGAGGAAATTGTCCAGCATGTCCGACGTCCTCTGGAGGCGCGTCTTCACCTCATTCTCGCTCTGGAGAATCAGCTTGCGAGTAGCCGAGCTGATGTGCTGCGACACGTCAGTCAATATTGCCAACAGGCGGGTTTCCCATACCAGCCATTGGCCCGGATTGAGGTGACGAATGACAAGTCCCCGGATCGAGGGCCGACTTACTTGAAACTCCAGTCTGCAGGGGAGCATGTCCCTCATTCCCACGCAGTGTGCCAGGGCTCGAAGATACAAGTCCCGGATGCGGAACGTCTCGGCAAGTTGCAAGACCGCCAAGGCATGCGCCGGCTGACCGGCCAGGAAAAGATAGCCCCTTTCATCAAGATACGCCATCATGTCGGCCGTGTTATCCACTTTCCCTCCGGATCGATATTCGTGCATGCAGCTCAGCAACCCAATCAAGGCCTCGCCGAGGGTCTCTCCCACAAGCGATCGCCCAAGGAGCCATGCGAAAAAGTTCCTCAGCAGCACCCGGTGACGTCCAACTTGTTTCCTACTCGCGTTGGGCGGAGCGGGTATGAAAAGTTCAACCATTCCTGTCGGATTTGAACGGTACCAGTCGTGTATCTCACCCGGGGTGCGTGGAGTTCTCCCCCCGCGCTCGCCAGGGCTGTTGATGACCAAAAACCGCGCTATCAGGGGATAGCATCTTGTCATGAGGAGTAGGGAAAAGGGCAATTTGAACACGGGCGTCTTCGTCACATGCCCGTCTTTGGTAGCCTCCTTGCTGTGGAGATGGACAAGGCAGTTACTGTTGCTGATCCAAAGCTCACGATCCTGTAGTCTCGTCACACACACGCGGTCAGTAGAGCCGGTAGGAGGGCGCAGGACAATCGTACCTTCTGTGACCCGTCCCAAGCTGTACAGGAAGATCCTGCTCCGTCCCACTTCTTCAGCCTGGGGCTGGACGTGGAAGCGTTGGGGTTCGTGGCATGACAACGAGAGCCATGACTTGCACAATGGCGGCGACTGGCCGGTTCTGGGACAGCGTCTGCCGTCGGTCGCGGCGGTGAGGGCATGATACTCCAGGCCCTGGATTGCCTGGTTCAACGGAATGGCGTGTTGGGCGATGAGGCCGAGGCGACGTGATGGCTCCTCGTGGGAAGCAAATTCGAACCGCCGTAGGCAAACGCTTAATGGGCAAGCTGGAGCAGGGACGTCTCCCAACGCGCCGCCATTGTAGAAGGGGGAGCAGAGCTTGGCCGTCTCAAGAGGCGTGCGAGTCTGCAATCGACTCGTTGATTGCAGAGCCTACCAAGTCAATGGAAGGATTGCGAGCCAAACCTCCGGCCACAGCACAACCCGTGGGGCTGGGAGACGAAGGACAAGGAAGCGGTGGTCCGAGAAGGCACGAAGCTTGGGGAAGAAAGTAGGTCGAGACGCAACGGCAGGACGGCAACTGGGCCGGCAGCTTATTAGGGCGACTTGGGATTTGCGTTCCCATGCTTGAACGGGTCAGGATTCCAGGAACGTGGTGCCGAATACGCTCGCCACTGCCCAACGCCCCGTCCATGGATGGGGTCGCCGGAATTTCCATCACGATGCCCATGTCCGGCCCATGCAAATCCGTGGACCGTCATGGCCCGGCCCACAGCATCTTGGCGGCAAATGAGCCACCCGTTGAGTGAGCGTTGAGCCACTGAGCCGTCGACGCATAGTGCATTGTGCCAGGTGCAGATTGCAGATTGCAGATTGCAGACATGGCGCCGGGTGGCCAGTGCTCGCTTGTACGGAGTACAGCTGCAGCATGTCATCGGCTGGTCGGGCATGCGGGCAATTGCGCACAGCGCCCACAAGGCGCTCAAGTACCGAGTACCGGTTGCAGCCACGGCCGGCGCTGATTGCAGGGCACGGCGACAAGCGCCTGGGGCTAAGTCTCTGGTGAGCTGTTTGGCGCTAGTATGAATCAGATGCATGCTAAATTCAATCATCATCTCAACCGATGTACGGATTCCGTCATGGCCGTGTCACTCACTCACTGCAGGCGCTCAGGCGCTCCATCAACGGACCCCGGCTCCAAGGACGGCCTGCCGTCTTCGGCATCGCCAGGCACGCCTTTGTGCGACTTTGTGCGGTGGCAAAGGGGAGTTTCGCTCAGGCGGACTTGAAACGTCAGAGGACAGAAAGCGGCCCACTGCCATGTCTGTCAGGGAGGGCATTTTTAAGCTTCACCTTGCACATCACCGAGACGATTTGTCCCTCGGCCACCCTCCACCAGCCACCAGCCTCCCGGCCTCCCAGCCTCTACGTGTGGGGCCTCCTGGCGGCGAGCGAGGACGGGAGCTGAAAGCAGCCCACTCGCGGCACTGCGCTAATCCTTATTTCGCAGGACGCATCCGTCCAAGTACTTGAGTAACTTACTTGCTTACTTAAGTAGCAGTACTCCGTACGTAGGGCACGTAATCATAGCGCTGGCTCAGCTCGATTAAAGCATCCTACAGAGTGCTCCGTACTAGTAACCCAGGTTCCTGTTTCACTTCCTGCCTAAGTACTCGGGCGCGCAAGTAGGTGTGGTGCCCCGTACTCGGCACATATGGTAGACTCGGCCTGCCTCTTTCCAACTGTTGCGCCCGCAACCCCGGGCCATGGCCCCGTAAGTACCTAGGTACTTGAGGACAGGTGTTTTGCATAGGTACTTAGGTACCTAGGTAGGTACTCCGTACTTGTGTACTTCAGTAGGTATATTTATATTCTTCACTACGCTTGCTTTCCCGGCATTGACCGCATCCCAACAAAGACTGCAGAGGCAACGAAGGCATTGGTCAAGCCAAGCCATGTTTTTCCAAATGGACCAGGCCGCCATGACGTGATGTCGATTTCTTGCATGGACTCTCCGCACATCCAGCAGCAGCCTCAATCCGGCGCCAACGAGCCAGTTCCATTCCAGAATGGGAAACGCCCAGTCGGAGAGTCCTTGCTTGAAAACCAGGGTTGAGGCGGGCCAAGAAAAAAGCCGTCATTGTGACGAGGTCAATGGATCGAGATTCTGATATCACCTCCGGAGTCCGGAGCACTGGGTACCCCGTCCCAAGGTACCCCGTCCCAAGTGACCATCATGACTGATGCTGATGAGGGCAATGTGGCTCTTGGTAAATGTAGAGATTGCTGGTGTTTTACCGTCACCACGATTCCTAGTCGAGCTCCTCTGTCTTTTGAGGTAGTATTTCCTACTACTCTGTAGTCATCATCCTTGCTCCATACACAGGTGGCCATGGAATCGGGACCAGAACAACGGCTGTTCAGTCACGTGACAACGGCCGGCCTGTGAGTCCTGTCCGAGTTCGTCGGAGTCGCGGAGCTCGCCTTGATCCGTGTCGACGGCTCGTCGGTGGAGCCGCCGCTTCAGTTGCTGTAGCCAAGTTCACAACTTGACAGCCCGTGTCGCGCTCACGCGTCTGGGTACCAAAACCGAAAAAAATGCAATCGATTTCTGGTCAACGCCCACAACGAACATAGACATATGTTCGAAAATGGCGTGTCCAACTCCGTACATATTCATCCAGTGCCCATGTTCAGATCAGTCAGTCGCCGACGGCGCCAATGCCTCGGAGAATGAGCATCTTGACGATGACGAGCGAACCTTCGACCCACGCGCCCCGCGATCAAACTACAGTTTGTACCCGCTGGGGCATCTGCTGTACTGCGAAGATTGCCAGCAGATACGGTGTCCGAGGTGTGTTACAGAGGAGACTGTGACCTACTACTGTCCGAACTGCCTGTTCGAGGTTCCTAGCAGCAACCTGCGAAGCGAGGGCAACAGGTATAGCCTGCGAAGCAAAGAGTTTGGTGCCCGGTCGAGAAGCTAACAATGCAACTCTAGGTGCACTCGGAGCTGCTATCAATGTCCAACATGTATCGGGCCGCTGCAGGTCAGCGCGATGCAGCCAGCATCTGATGCCAGCAACCTGCTTCCTCCCGAGGGCCAGCCAGCCTCGACCAGCGGCCCCTACGCGCTATTCTGCCAATACTGCAACTGGTCCTCCACTGATATCGGAATCCAATTCGACCGACCGAGCGGCATCCACTCGCAGCTCGGCAAGCTGAACAACGGCGGCACCCCAAAGATTACCATCAGGGACGTCAAGGAGAGGCGGAAAGAGAATCCAGACGAGGCGCCACTCCCGGACCATCAGGTCGACCGCGATCTGCAGTTTGCAGCCTTGAGAGCCTTTTATCAAGATCAACTAGCGAATGCGAATCCGTCGCTCAACAACATGCCGCTGCAAGGCGGCGTGGGGTTCTCCTCGCCGGCCGCTCTGTCGAGGATAATGTCGCTGTACACCGGCCGCAGTCATCCCGGGCGGATGCAGCAGGGCCCGGCGGAGATCATGCGCGAGGCACAGAGCTCGGAGGAGGGCTTCAAGCTGCCCCAACTGGACGAGTCAGGCTTGATCGAGAAGTTGACCCGCGGCGGATGGCAAGCCACTACTTCCTCAGAGCAGCGTGCCCACCACGTCTTGGCAGGGCGCTTTCAAGATGAGCTGCGGCCCATACCGTATCTGCTGCGTACCAAGCGCTCCAAGCGCTGCCCCGTCTGCCGCCACATCATCTCCAAACCCGAGAACAAAGTCACGTCCACGAGGTTCAAGATTCGGCTCGTGGCCAAATCGTACATCCCCACCATCACGATCCGTCCCATGCACCCGACGGCGGCGCCTGTGCCTGTCACATCTCGGCCGGCTACCAACGACGAGGCGCCGCTGAGACCGCTGAGACCGCACCAGTACATCCTGACCTTTAAAAACCCGCTCTTTGAAAGCATCAAGGTGACGCTGGCGACGCCAAACACTACACCTGGAAGGTTTGCCAGTAAAGTCACCGTTTTGTGTCCCGAGTTCGAAGTCGACGCCAACACTGACATGTGGGACGACGCTTTGAAAGACGAAGGCAAGGACGGGGGCCGCAAGAGAGACGATGGTGCCGCCCAGGGAGAAGTGGCCAAAATATGGGAAAGGGGCCGCAACTGGGTAAGCATTATACTCGAAGTCGTCCCTGCATCCCTGCGGCCGGAGCATCAGTTCCTGCTGGGAAGGGACAAGGACGACGTGGACCATGGTCCCTTGAAAGAGGACGAGGACGTTCTGGAGATACCCATGTTTATACGCATCGAGTGGGAGGCGGATCCCCAGCATGATGTAGTCCCGGCGCTTGGAAAGGACAAGGAAGCCAAAGAGAAGAGGGAGCTGGCATATTGGTGTGTTCTCGGCGTCGGACGCATCAGTCACGAATGAAATAGGCACAGCGCACATTTATTCTGATACCCCGTATTGAGCAGATGGCTGTTTTTTTCCATGGGCACAACAGAGTGGTCGGTGATTGATCAATGAGTACCATGAGGCAGCTTGTGTCATTATCAAGCTACCATAATCATTAAGACGCCAAAAGCCCCCTTTTTTGTTGACCAACCATCAAGTTGTGACAGATGAAAGCACACCCAGCATCCTACCCCCGACACCACGATTGCCATGCCAATGCCTTTTTTTTTTTTCAAAAAAAAAAAAACTACTCTTCAGTTTAGAACTCAGCGCTGGCGATCTGAGGGAACTCAAAGGTCACATTGCGACCAGTGAGGCGGCGGTACACCTCGGCGTAGGTGTCGAGTCTGTAGTCAACGCCAACGCGCTCTTTCTCGTCAAGAACAACCTTGAGCTGTTTGCTGCCATCCTCCTTGGTGCGGATACGCTTGCCAACAATCTCGACGGGGAAGCACAGGTCGGCCAGGATGGCATCGTGGACGGCGGTTAGAGTGCGGGAACGGGGCCGCTTCTGCTTCTGGGTGTTGCGGGAGCGGGCAGACCGCTTCGGGCGGGGCAGGATGCGACGCGACGCGAGGATCAAGACGTGGCGGTCAGAGAACTTCTTCTCGAGCTCGCGGGTCAGGCTGTATCAGATTAGCACTACTCCTCACGGCAGTTGTGGAGGCCCAGAAAGGAAAGGGAAAAAAAACAATCATGATCAACTTACCGCTGCTGAACACGGTGGAAGCCCTGCAGGGAAGGGACGGGGACAAAGATGACAACAGCCTTCTTGCCGTGGCCGACTTCGATCTAATCAAGACCCAAAGTCAGCATGCGAGCTCCAGGGCGTAGCCTTGGACCGCTTCCCGTCCTGTTCCACAAGCCAATTGTACGCTGGTTCCGGCGAGCATCCCCAAATGAAGCTTGTAGGAGTTTTGTGGCAGGCTATTTCTAGCCTGGTACAACGTCATCTTCCAACACGCCGTCGTAGCCAGTGATGGCTCCAATCGTCTTTAGTACTTCAGAGGATGCCGGTCGTAGCCATTGTATGGTTTTCTTTTGGGAACAGGATCTCGAAAGGCGCCTGGGCCGGGGATCTGATCTTCTTGGGTGTTCAGGTTCTCACCTCGCGGGCAGAGACGAACTGCAAAGGTCGCAGGGCAACCTTGAGGTCGGCAGTGTTGGTCTCGAGATCGTAGAGAGCTTGAGCAATGCTCTGCTCAAGCTCTGACGGGTTCTGCCGCGAAGGGCTGTTGGCGGCGATCTTGTTCAGGGCCTGGGTGCTCATCTTGACGGGTGGTGCACAGCGATGATGGTTGGAGTAATTGGTGGTGAGACGGGTTCAGAAGTTTTGCACGAGTCGAGCTGTTCGCTAAATTGGGGCTTTCGTGCCCTGATAAAGGTGGGGCTTCAAAATTTTGTGTGTGGTCACGGGCCATTGCACGTGGGTGGTACGTGCACGGCAATCGCGGCAAGCAGACCACGCACCGCACACCACGATGCCGAGCCATGCCCGGAGTACAACAGGTGCGTTGACATGGGTGCCGTATACTGCCTTGGATGGTCAATCACTTTCATAATGCTTTCTGGAGCCTGCTGGGCAAGCACGGAACGGATCGCCTCCTTTATCTCATGTTTGCCACGTTAACACATGAGTAAACCGGAGACCTAGGCTCACGACCCAGGGGTCGGGATCCTCTTCATCATGAAATATTTTCAGCGTCTGGAAATCCAGTGCTGGAGGTTGAGCCTCGTCTTCGAAATGCCTGACAGCAGCTGTGATGACAAGGATGCTGGCAGCTGTCAACGGATGGCACGACCCTGCTGAGTCACTGCTCCTTCCTTTGGAGTAACAGCTCAAACGGCACCTGTTATTCATGGAGAAATACAGTGCTCTTTCCAGTTCCAATATTCTTCTCCTTGTTTTTCCACCTCGATAAATGTCGTGCTCCAAACTCATCCTCTCTCCATCTCATATCTTTTCCAACCTTCCCGACTTCTGTCCCTCATTAAGGTCCTTATTCATAGCCCCCTTTCCTCGATACTTGAGCCAACCTTTCACCTCACTCCTTGAGGCCCTCGCCACGCCAGACTGTTGCACTGCACGAACCTATGATGGGTGCCTCAATGCTGCTTCTTGCCCTGGGCGTGGCTGCCACGGTGCTGGCTCAGGCCGACCACGCCATCGACTCCTTCGCATATCAGGGATGCTCTTCTGTGGACATGTCATGCTTTACACCACCTGTTCTTTTGAATGATGAGCCTACCACTCCGGAAATGTGTCAGCGGGCTTGTCAAGGCCATCAATTCGCTGCCCTGTTTCCAGCGTGAGTTTGACGAACTCGACACTCCAGAACCTGTCCATATCTAACGCCTCTAGTGATTGTCGCTGCGGGGATGATGCCAACGTGATCAAGGCCCTTGACGAAAGAGCCTGCAATAATCCATGCTTGGGAGATCCAAAGCATGGCATGTGCGGGAGCATTTGCCCAGCTGAAGGTCCCGGAATTGCGAATGTCTACACGAAGACGGCGGCAGCCAGTCAGCAACCTCAAGTCGTGACCATACATACCACTTCCACCCTCGCTCTTCCAATCACTTCGGTCAGCTCTGAGGATTGCACCACGTCTGACCAGGCTCCAGTGACTGAACAGCTCCCAGGAGGTCTCATCACCCCTGTTGGAACAGCGCCTGGAATACCTACGACGTTCACTTTCGTGTTATCTACCAGTCCCGCAACCTCCAGCGGAATACCTCCCAGCCCAACGGAGCTAACTACCTCATGCTCCGAAGAACAAAGCTCAGCGGCTGAAGAACCAACTGTGGCACAACCAAGCACGACTTGCGAAGAAGATCCTGCCAGTGTTACTGCAAGCTCTGCCGTGCCGGCACCATATGGAGCAAGCACTGCCTCGCCTCCAATATATACGTCGGACGCCAGCACTCCTGAGGTCCCTACTTCGGCAGTCGGGCCGGTGACATCGCCTGTTGCATCTGCCCAGTCATATCCGGATCCATACACCTCGGGGAGTGAGCAGGATCCTGCGGCCACAGCTAGCAGCATCCCAGGCCAAAGCCAAGATGATCCAAACCAGCTTTCAACAAGCACTGTCTGGTCTCATCCTTCAGATGTTGCCGACCCAACCGGGCAACCACCAATTCCAGCTCAAGTGCCAGGCTCAGATTCTACCCACAGCATGGTCCCGCCGCTGGCGACCATTGGAGGCTTGGCTTTTATTGCGGCAATTATCATGTAAGCAAAGTAAGAGAATGTCCATTCTTTTGCCACAAATATACGACATGCAATGCGGCGGCAGCGAGCATCTCGATTAGTTCTTTTTGGGCCAGTTTTGGACGTTGGTTGATAGCTGGAGTGAAAGTTGAAAGCCACGTAGTACCTCTGAGTGGTCACCAAGTATATATTATAAAACCACTGTCTAATGTCCGTCACAAACTGTACCTAAAGCCAAAATATACCTGTCCTGTATTTTGCGCCTGTTGTTGATGTGAGTTTTGTGCTTTAACTTGAACGTGCTTCTGAGTAGTACTCAAGAATAGGGATGACTCTGTGTCCAGTAGGTAGGAAATACTTTACACTGGTGTCTGTGAGGCCCGCGGAATGAGAGAAGAAATGTTTTCGATCACCAGCAGCCCCCAACGCCCAGATATCTTTGAAACTATCACATTAAAGTCGCAAAACGCCAAAATAAGCGTGTTAAGTACTACGCTTCGTACGTTTGTCTGTTCAGGGTAAGACAACAGGTCTGCCCCAACATCGGTCCTTGATCACCAGTCGTGCAGCGAGCGTAGCGGGGCAACCAACGGTTGGTCTGCCCACCCCGCGCCCCTCCTTCCCCCAACCCACGTAATCAGTAGTTAATTCGCGGAGCGGGAATTGTGACGACGGTCCATTCAAGCTTGCATTGACCCCCCGAGAACCAGTTCAAGATGCAATCTGGAATTTCAGGTAGACACGATCTGATCCAGCCGCGCAAGGAAAGCTGCTGACGCACAATTTATAGCTTCGGAGGAGCTCCAAGCCGAGTTCAACTCGCTGCTGACGTCGCCGTCAAGCTTCGGCGTCATTGTTGGCATTGAAAAGGAGGCGTTGGTACCCATTACGACTCTTCCATCCAAGGGGTCATCCTTCCTTGAAAACTTGTCGAGTTTACAGAGTCACCTGAAGCCCAACGTCCCCCTCTATATGCTACTTCGCCGCTACGATGACGTGCCCCGCCTAACGGCAATATCTTATGTCCCAGACGCTGCGCAGGTACGACAGAAGATGCTGTTTGCATCCACGAGACTGACGCTCGTGCGGGAGTTGGGGTCGGAGCATTTCAGAGAGACCATGTTCGTGACAAGTGCGGACGAACTGAGCGAAAACGGGTTCGAGAGGCACGATGCACACGCCCAGCTCGCGGCTCCGTTGACAGAGGAGGAACGCACCCTGGGAGAGGTCAAGCGCGCGGAGCAGGAGGCGGGATCTGGCACGGGAACGAGGGAGATCCATTTGAGCAAGAGCTTTGCCATGCCCATGGCGGAGGACGCTGTCGCCGCTTTGAAAGAGTTGGGCCAGGACGATGGACGTGTAGTGACCATGCTGGTGAGTCGGAGGGAGGGCACCAAACCCAAACCCAGGGAAGCTTGATCTGACGACGGGCTCGCAGACAATCAACCCCGACAGCGAATCCGTGGAGTTGCTCCCCGAATCACCCCGGCCAACGTCGATTGGCGAGCTGGCCGGGGCGATTTCCACCACGGAGCCCCGATTCACGTTTTACAGATTCAGACACAGACACGACGGCACGGAGCAGTCGCCGGTTCTCTTCTTCTACACATGCCCACTGACGCCCGGCAACAAGTCTATCAAGAACCGCATGCTGTACCCATTGATGAAGCGAGCGGTGCTGGAAATCGCCGCCAAGGAGGCCGGCCTGACTCTGGAGAAGAAGTTTGAGGTCGAGGAGCCGAGTGAAATAACGGAGCAGTCCGTCATGGACGACTTGCACCCCAAGACTACGACCAAGTCGGGGTTCAGCAGGCCGAAGCGGCCTGGCCGGTAACTGATTCAGCCCACGGAAGCGGTGCGCACGCGCTTTTAGACGGTTACGACTATGACGATGGAAGGAGAGGAAGAAGGAGAGGAAGAAGGAGAAGAAGGAGGGAAAGAAAGTCTAAATTTACTACGAGCAACGGGGACATTTCCCATCCGAGTGATCAACTGTGCAAAATTCCCAAACGTCCCCGGTTGTGCAAACGTGAAAGCGGCACGGACCGCAAAAGATGTGCAAACAGGAAACGAAATACATAAATGACGGCAAGGAAGAACAGTAGCATGCCTAACGTTGCAACCTGCATCCTGTCACGACGGCGGGCGGGCGCGGCGCGTCTCGACTTCCAGGGGGCTGCCCCTATTGTCTTTTTTTGATTTTCCTTTCGTTCCTTCTTTTCTCTTGATTATTTTATGAAGTTTTTTCTTGTCCAAGCACAACTTGTGGCTGTGCGCGCGCGGGGTGAAGCACGGGCCACTCATCACTCCTCGTAGGTGCCGCCGACAAAAGACAGGTTGCTCTTCTCGATGCGCTGTCTCAGGAATTCGTAGACGGTAAAGGTGACGGCCTGGCCGGGGGCGACGCGCATGATGCGGGGGGTGATGCCCTTGTAGAAGGCGTGGAAGCCTTCTTGCCTGCGCGGTGATTGTCAGCCGTCAGTGGGAAAAAGAAGTTGGTTATGGGAATAAAAAAAAAAGAAGAAGAAAGAAAAAAGAAAAGGGCCCGCGCACTTGAACATGTCGGCGGCAATGGCCGTGATCCTCGCCCAGGCGCCGACGCCCGGCGGGGCAGGCGTCTTCTGCAGGCGCGTCTTGATGGTGTCGATGGGGGCGTTGCTCAGGGGCCCCATGGCGCCGGAGACGAGGCCGATGAGGGTGGTCTGCCAGCTGGGCAGGTTGGCGGCCTCGTACTGCGGCTGCCACTGCTTCAGCCAGGCCTTGAAGTAGCTGTAGGCGGTGAAGTTGACGGCCTGGTTGGTGCCCTGGCGCAGGGCGGTCAGGCTGACGCCGCGGTAGAGGGCGCCGAAGCCCTCCTCGCGGACGACGGTGTACAGGGCGTGCGCGGCGTTGCGGTACTTGGGGACGTCGAGCGGGTCGGCCATGGAGTGGTGCTGCGCCTGGAGCCGGATCTTGATGACCTCCATGGGGGTGACGACGGCGACGGCCTCGGTGACGCCCGCCGCCAGCCCCGCCGCGAAGGTCGCCCGGCCCGACACGACGCCGCCCGTGGCCTCGTCGGCCAGCAGCTGCTTGTAGGCCTCGAAGGACGTGAAGCGGATGGCCATCTTGGGCACGATGCCCGTCAGCACCGCGCCCAGGCCCTTGTACAGCCCGAGCGGCGTCTCCTTGCGGACGATTTCGACCCCGGTCTTGACGAAGCCGCGCTTGGGCGCGCCGGGCTGCCGCGCCCGCCGCGAGAGCTGCATCCGGACCTTGATGGTGTCTGCGCGGGTGCGAGCCGGGAGTCAGCCGTCAGCCGTCAGCCGTCAGCCGAGGAGTGCAGAGACGAGGCCAGAGGCGGCCGGACGTACCGAGCGGGTGGCAGGCGAGCGCCTCCATCATGCCGGCACCGCCGCCGGCTGCGCGACGACAAGTCGTCCGCGTTAGCACTGCGCTGCGCTGCGTCTCGGGGTCGCGGCCACACACGAACCGATGAGGTTGACCGCCGCCGTGGGCGGCTTGCGATTGCCGTCGCTTGCGGGCATCGCGACGTGCGCTCCCTCTCTGTTTCTTTCTTTCCTTCCCTGCTTCTTTCCTGCCGCTCGACCCTGCGACCCTGCGACCTGCGACTCTGCTTGCGCCCACGTCAGTCAACGCCGCCGTCGTGAGCGAGCCCCCCGCAGCGCGACGAGGGGCAGAGATGGAGAATACCTCGGGAGCAATGCCGGAGCAGTAGAGACGATGAATCTCGCCCTGAAATCGGGGAAAATAACGAAAGCCTCAGAAACACTTGCAAGGAGGGGTGAGCGAGAGAAGAACAGAAACGAGGACGAAAACAGTCGCCGCTGCAAAGGCGACCAGAGTCACGCGCAAGACGTCGGGGCGCCTTGGTTTTTGACATATGATTCCGGGCCTGCGCCGCCGTGGCGGGGCGCCATCGGGTTCGATGGCAGTGCGGCGCGCCCAGGCGCCACGATCTGGTCCTTTGCCTCTTCTTCTTCCTCCTTTGTCGGGCCCAGGCGCCGGTTCCCCCCTGCTGCAGTGCCGGGCGGACGGACGGACGGGCGACGCTGCTCCAACCAACCAACGGCTGCCAGCGCTGCTGTTGCGTCGCTGCCCGCCTGCCTGCCTCCCCAGCCGGAGGGCCACAGCCGCGCGCGCAGCCGAGCTTGTGATCTTGGGCCAGTCGGCCCCGGCCTCCAATTGGCCAGACGGCTTGCCGTGCTTTACCGAGGTCCGTCTGCCTCCGCGCACTGCCCACCGTCCACCCTTGGACCTTGGAGATTGATAACTCGGTTCGGCCTGGACTGACGACTTTGGTCCCTTTCCCGAGGGCACGGCTGGACTCGTGCCAGGTCAAGTCCAGCCACGCGGTCGGCCTCAGCCCACCGGGTGGCAGTGAGTCGACGGCCCCGAGACCGGCTTGTCTTGTCTGGATAGAGTGCACGCTCGTGCCCGCGCCTGATGCGTGTTCAAGATGCTGCCCTGCAGCCATGCTCCCAGGCTGCGTCTGTTTCGGAATTCCTCCTCGGCCGTGGCGCCGGTCGCCGAGATCACACTCGGCCGCACCCCCTGGCCCTGGACCGCGATCTAGAGAATGCAACTGCAACTGCAACTGCAACCACACCTCGACGCAAATCAAGGGCCAAACCGTTCCTACGTCGCGTCTCATGTTGAGCACACCTGGTATTCCCGACACTTCATCTACTAGCCTGACATGCGCCGGGTCAGGTGCCAAGTAACTAGCATCTGTCACACCGTACACAGGCGCTGTCTGTCCTTGACTGCGTCTATTTTGGATCCCCCAAGGGGTGCTTCGTAGGCGCGACAAAATGCCGCCGTCGGTCGGACAAGTCCATTCATGTACAGTGTAACGAAGAGCATCTGTATCTGCAACTGCATCTGCATGCGGGTGGTATCTCAAACCAAACACCTACTATACGCCGGCAATACCTGTTGCGGCAACAAGAAAACGAATTGCGATCCGACATGAAGCCCCCCCCCCCCCACCAAAAAAGAACAACCATATTGGATCCAGCTCCGTATAGAATTCATGACGGCGTCCCTCGTTCTTCCAAAGTCTCGCCTTCAAAGCTGTACATGCGCACTTCGCCGTCTTCGCTGCCACTGGCCATGCGGCTGTCGCTGAGACCGACGCAAGTGACTGGTCCCGCGTGGCCCGTGAAACTTCGCTCGCACTTTCCCGACCGAGGCTCCCAAATCTTGGTCATGGAGTCGTTGGCGCCCGTGACGACACGTAGCGTGTCGCCCACCAGACCCCAGATGCCTTCGACGTGGCCAAACATGCTCCTGATGCATTTGCCCGTGACTGTGTCCCAGAGTCGGACCGTATTGTCCAGACCACCCGTCAGCATGTATCGCGGCGGCAGAGGTCTTGACGCGTCGTGCGTGAAGCTACAACCAAAAGATGCTCTCGCGTCGACTGGCTGCTCTGGGGTCGGTGTCGGCGTCGCGCTGCCGTCGCTGTGTACCGAGGTGGCGTCGGCCTTGTCGTCGCCGGGGACTCCGTCCGGCTCAAAGTCCGGTGGCATCAGGAGCACCTGCTGCACTTGGCCGACGTGGCCGCGGAGGGTCTTGATGCACTGCTTCGAATCCAGATCCCACAGCTTGACGGTCATGTCGTCGGACGCGGAAAACACGGTCCTCGACGGCGAGTCAATTCGGACGTGGTTGACCCAGTCTGTGTGGCCACGCAGCGAGAAGGTCTCCTTGTTGCCAAAGCTGAAAATCTTGACCGTCCTGTCGATCGATCCAGAGGCGAGCGTGCATCCGTCAAAGTGGACAGACAGGACGCCCTCGGTGTGACATTGTAAAGTGCTGAGACACTCTCCAGTCTGCCAGTTCCATATCTTGATGGTCTTGTCAAAGCTTCCGCTAATCAGCTTGGAATCGTCAAACTGCAGACAGCGAACGGTCGAGTTGTGACCACGAAGCGTCCGAATGACTTCACCAGTCTCAATGTTCCAAACCTTGATGGTAGTGTCGTAGGAGCCCGTCGCCAAGACGTTGTGGTCAAATTGAAGGCAGGTGATTCCGTTCTCGTGTCCCCTGAACGTCTTAATGGTACATCGGCCAGTCTTCCAGTTGAATCCAACCTTGAAACGATCACGGTACACATCCTTCCACGGGCGGAACTTGCGCTCGCTGTCGAGATGAGACCGGGAATTGCTGGGACCGTCAAGCCGCGGTCTTTTGGATGGCCCGTCGTCAGCGCTGGGGTTGCGTCGCTTGTTCGATTCGGGAGAGCCTGCAGCGTGGCCGTTTGTCTCAATGGAGGGCTCCGCGCGCTCTGCTTGGTCGTGACGGCGGTGGGCAGATTGATGTCGGCTCCACGCCATGAGCTTTTTCTTTTCGAGGAGCGGCAGACCCCAGCCGCATTTGGTGCATTTTCTATCAATGTGTTGCTCGCACATCCTGTGCCACACAACGTCATCATCTGCCAAGCTGCGCCATCGTCGACTGACCTGGGCAGCTTTGCACAGCGACACGGTATCAAGGTGACTCAGGATCTTGTACGATAATTCCGTCGGTAGGGCGGCGAGAAAGTCGATCTTGAGTTGTTCATGAACTTCGCGGGAAACCGTGGACAGCTGGGGGAAGCAACATTGCGTGATGATCCCCTGCAACATCAGCTCTCGCTGTTTCGACGGCGCCGCGGAGAAGAGCGACCAAACATGTGTAATGGCTTCCTGGTCGGCGGTGGGAAGGCTGTTGAGTTCCTGCGAGTGAGTCAGTCATGTGTTCCATGCCGTCTTGTCCAAAGCGCAAGGGGCAACCTACAGATTGGATGAAGCCCATCTTGGTCTCGTCCGCTGCCCGGCGACACTTTGAGTCGGGACGATGGCGGTAACAGAATCTGGTATTGGGATCCTTGACGCGAGTCCACGTTGCCGGGCCTTTTGCGCCAGTCTTGGTGCTGTCTTTTCCAACCGGCGCGTAGAGTCCAGGGATGTGTTCCTTGAGGAACGGGCTGACCGTCTTGACGACGAGTTCAGACGCCATCTTCTTGAGGCGAGTATTGTCCTCTTCTTGGGGCCTCAACCGATCGCAGCTGTCTCGGGAGGGTTGTTGGGCAGGAGGAAGGCCGGGCGAGAGGGCTGTCAATGATTGTGCGGAATGGTCCGTCGCAGTGTCGTCCCGACAAGTACTGGACGAAGAGAGGTAGTGTTGATCATGATTTGGAGTCAGCGCCGCAGACACATGCTGGCGGTGGCCGTTGAGGTGCGCAGACGTGTCCATGGAGGCGAGAGGCCGGGGGCCGGGTCTGGGCGCAGAAAAGACTAAATACTGTCGAGGCCGCGCAAGGCCATGGATGTTTCACGTCGGTGATGCGTGCCAGGAAAGTGATGGCGTGCTCCAGGAGAGGCGCACTGCACTGTAAGCAGGAGGCGAGGTGGCAGAAAGGCGGAATGTTGGATTACGGTTCGGCTGCTAAAGTGACGGCGGCAAGAACCACGAGGTTGTGAGGGTCCTGAGGGGTCCACTTGCTCCAGTTCCAATTTCCATTTGTACAGACAGGTGTCGGATAGCGGGGGTCCCGCGAATCAAACCAAAGTGGCAGTCGCGAGCCTCTGCCGCGCCTTCCTTGCCTCGCAAGCGGCTCTCGGGTCCCACCGACCGCCGACCCAGAGTCAGGGAGGGACCCAGGGCCGGATCCGGCACGGGCAGACAAGACGCGACTCGAAGTTTTTTATCTTTATCCTTTCTCCCTTTCTCATCCATCTGCCAGTCTCATCGCCGGCCCCTTGTGTTGTCAATCAAGTCAAGTCTTGCACGCTGACAGTCGCTTTCGTGCTCGATTCTCTTGACTGTCAGTCCTAATGTGCCACGCGGTGTGCACCCGAGCCTCGCACAGGCCGTGGCGGAAGCCGCAACTTCACGCTAGCGATGGCGTGCGTCGGGAAAAATCAAATGCGCTTCATCAAGTCCCTTTGTCATCTCCGTACGACAATTGCGCCATCATGGGCAAACAAGAGATCAGCGCGCCAGTCTATAAAAGGGCACAGGTGGGGCAGCTGTTTAAATTGGACCAATCACATGCGCATGGCAAGCTCAAAACGGCCATGGATCATGTCTGAGGAAAAAAGACATCATGTCTCTCGCGACAGAGCTTTGGCATTTCCCGTGTCCCGATTCACAAACATCTCCCCCTGAGACTTCGATTGATGCACGGCGGCATTCAGTGACGCTTGCTGAAGCTTGCTTCATTTGACAGAATGCTGGTGGCCTAGGTTCCAAGAATCCCAACATGTCCATTTTGCTGGCTACCACGCCAGCATTTCATCTCGGCGACGCTTGCTATCAAGCTAATGCAAGACGTGCGGAGTGCGCCGTACTTGACAACCGATTCTCGACGCCCTGACATGATGACGTTGCATTCAGGGGCCAGCGTATGACATTCCGGAGTCTCGGAGAACCGTGGCACCGTTACCAAGGCTCTGCGTTGAACCTTCCGCTATCACGACGGACGCCGGGCTCAACTCTACGGCACGTGCCTGTCTGCTAGTCATAAAGATGGGTGAAACGTCGTCGATGGCTAGATCTCGTGGCATTCTGTTCCATATCATAGCGGTTGACCTGCCCAGTCTTGTCATCGCCGGATGATCTTCCTCGGCTTGGCGCATTTGTGTGACAGTCCTGGATTTCGTGTTGCTGTGCGTTGGCCAAATCTCTGAATGCGCGCACATCCCTGAAAACACCCAGGTATTTCATTTACCGTTGACGGTCCTGGGTCTGGCCCGGTTCGTAAATGACGCGAGGCGGTGAAGGTGCACTGAATCTGTCCAATATCCCTCGTGCTGATATCCTTTTGCGCGGCAGGGCAAGTAGAGTGTCTTTGACTATATTTTCTAGCGTCGTCGATCCGAGATTCTGTCGGATGTGTGTGATGTTTTCGAGCCAAAGTTCCATTGGTCCTGATTTCGCGTGAATTTCCGCAATTTGCCACCCAGGATAACGCTCAGTCCTTTCAGGCAATGTAAATTTTCGCAGCAAATACAATGTTGTCACGCACAACGTAAATGTATCGCTTTGAAATCCTCTAGCAGAGTTACGCTGCAGTTCGGCGGGACATACCAAGGAGTGCCTCCCCTGCAAGGCAAATCACCAGCAGCAGTAGCTGGGCCGAAGTCGATGAGGACTGGTCCCCGCTCACGCTCATATAGAATATTGGCTGGTTTGATGTGATTATGGAAAAAATACCGTGCCACGCAAAGCATGTCGAGTTTGACGCATGGCTTGTCAATACGCCTAAGCGAACCCTGAGTATTGCGAGACCTCGTGTGGTGCAAGTCGGCAGCATGCACATCATGGAAGCAGGCCAAACTCTGGCAACTGCGCTGCTAACCTCCTACGGCTTCGCGTAGTGGTGATCCCTGTGGTGACGGCGGATGCGTTGTCCTCCAACTGCGATGATTGTTGGTACCGAGCTGAAGCTCTCTTGCCGGGGGTCGCCCGACGCATGGCTGAACCGTTCCGCTCTGCCTTCGTGACCTTTACATTTCGCCGTGATAATTTCGGCATGATGCTTGTTCCTTGGTGAGGTTGCTTCTTCTTTTCCGATGTCGATAATTGCGAGCTGCGAGCGATATCATTTGGCGCAGGCGAAGGCTCAACGCGTCTGCTCGCTACGAGGGCTCGTGCCAGGGCATGGCAATTCGATGCGTGCGAGACTGCGAGTAGGGAAGGTCTGGCCGGTCACTGGTGATGGGGATGACGGAAGGGGAAAAAACTGGTCAAAGGAGAGCTGATCAAAGGGTGAAGGGGTGAGCAGTGAGCACGCTCACTTGAGTACGCTGCCCCTCAAAAAACGTTGTGCGTCGTGATGAATCGTGATGCAGCCAGCAGCTTCGACGATGGATGCCCAACGGCTCGTGAAACTCGACGCCTAGGGGTGGTGCATGGGTGGAAAGGCCGTCAACTTGAGTAGTCCAGCGAGGGAGCGTATTTTTAAATGGTGCTCGCCGTTTCGAACCACTTTACATTGCACCATCACCATCCGTCCCTACTAGTAACTACCCAGAAGAGCATGGAGTCGCGAACCAACTCCTTCTCGGGAGCTTGCCAAGCTCGTGTGGCGGAGAGGCTCAGGGTTGAGCTGCAGCAACACGAGCATGGCCATCAGCTACTCATGGCACCTTTGCAGAAGCTATCTCTGAGCGACATGCCGAGCGACGCCCGGGTTGTTGTCCCTCCCACGCCTCGCGTGTCCTCCCAAAACTTTGCATCTTCCGCTGGTGCAGTTCATGTTACACCTGAGAGTTTAGTTGTTGTCCAGCAGTCTTCCAGAGAGGCCTGGTTTACGTCACAAGTGGTCAGCACGCCTGCCGCTTTTTCTGTGATTCGGGGAGCGATAGTCTTGTTTTGCAGAATGTTGGCAGCGAGTGTATTAACGTTGAACCCATCGACCCCGGATATACTAGCGGAATCACGGTTACCAGAACGACGGTAAGCCTGCGTCAAATACTGGTTATAAGCCCAGGCCCTTGGAGAATATGGTCTGCAGCGGCTGTCCCTGACATTTTGACCGAATTTCTTCTATTGCGTCGTCGTTATAATCTAGAGACGCGGTTCGCGGCGCCAAGCCGGTCTGGGCTGAAGAGAAACGATGCATCACCTACTGGGGACTCTTTCAAGAGGCGTGCAATCGCACATGAAAGTGGTGATAAGAGCATCCTGTTGTTCAATCAGCCAAGTCAGGTGACTATGCTTGAAATGCAATACGTCTTTCGTGGTCCATCTCTGATAGCTGTAGAACTCATCTCCTTCGGACGATGTAAGGACCGTAGATATTGGCAACTCTCTTATCGAGCTCAAGTTAGGGACTAGAATGGCTATCAAAACGGACAAAGTCTCTAATGCCACTCGTCAAGCCACACGACAAGATGACTCAGTTGTGAATGTACGTAATATAGCTAGGAATAACGGCATTTCAGCCGTTTTCCGCGCAGAGCATTCACTATTTGGCGACGCCGTGGTTAGAGTCGTAACTGGGTCGACTGAACCTGCGTCAATACCGAGCATAGCACGATGCTGGGCGAGCGAAGAACGCTTCATGCGTACTGTTGATCATGTTAGCCACAAGGGAGGATGCGCTTCCAGACATGGCGATGACCAATTGGTCGTTGTGGCGAGAGGCGAGCGAGCGAAACCGTTGTCTACGTGGTCTGCAAACAAGCTGTTGCGCATACAGTGGCGCCGAGAAAAACATTGAAAGATACAAGCGAAACTAACTCGGGGGTGATTGACGAGTCGTGTGTCTCCCTGGATGCGTCTTGAACACCCATTTTTGGACCGGTGGTCTTATAGAGATACAGTCCGGTTACCCATAACTTTGTTGCGATGGCCGCAGAGCAGTACTTAAACATGCTTCTCCAAGGAATAGATCTATCTCAAGGAGAATCTAGTCGTCGCCTTGCCCGGCAGGTGCCGAAAACCCGTTGCAAGTCAGCCGGCATGAGCCCTGCTGCCCGGCAGTGCGCACGCAGGTCGAGAGCCGGATCGATCCCCTCCTCAATCACAGCCGGGTCTGTGACAAAATGAAACACGGGACAGCCCAGAGAACCCAATGGAGATGGAAGTCATGACGGCATCGGACTGATTGTGGCCATCGTATTCGTTCGGAATCTACTCGGGCTGGGCGATTCTCTGACAACCCCCATCGTCACCAGTCGCATGAACATCAGGCTCAGCCGACCCTTGACACAGCCTAGTCAAGGGCAGTGGCTGCTCAGAATTTTCCATCCGTTGCCCATCCGTTGCCCTATCTGTAGGGAATGACTCTGATCAAGCGTTGTGGTTGGTGCTCCTGAGAGACATGCAGCATTCCTGACCTCGTTGCATTCCAGTGCAGGACCAGCCAGAGGGCGTGATGATGCGGGCGTGACAGCTGGCACGGAGCTCTCTTTTGTCAGGAGATGACGAGCAAGTGAGAGGAAGCTGCTCAGATATGTGTGATTCATGAGGCAAGAGAGAGAAGACCAGCAGAAAACAATATAAACATCAACAAAAAACGTCCGTCGCTGCCTGCACCTCTGATTCTTGCTGTCGGCCCTGCGTCGCCGTCATCACCGCATCGGGGGCAGAAGTTTCATGATGAGCTTCACCAGCATGCTTGGCCGCTTATTACACCACCAGACGTTTTGACAAGAACCAAGTTTCAAGCTCGTGCCGCTCCCTTCACTGGAGATAGTCACCCATCCCGTGTTTGCCATGGACGTTCTTGGTCCGCCAATACGGTACCCAACGCCCCGCGTAAGCACCAGCGAGACTGACAACAACGACAACGACTCGGCGTTCCGGGCATCCGATGACTCGACGCTGGCAGGGAGCGTGCCGTCCAGTCCACGGCAGCCCCCTGCGTACGGTGCCGAGCGAGCACCGCCGCTGTACCAAGAGGAAGACGACCCGGACGACATCAAGGCCAGGCGCAAGATCAAGCGAACGCTCTGCATACGGCTGCTGACATCCATCTTCATCACGGTGCTCGTGGCTCTCATCGTCGCGGCCGTCGTGGCAAGAATACACGACAGCAACATCAATCCTGCTTGGAGCAGCAACGAGACTGCGTCTAACAAGTAAGCCCCAGAGCCCGATGGCCAGACGGGCTGGGAAGAGAGATCTGACACAGTGGCAGAACGAACGGAACCAGCTTCACCGTGGTGTCCAGCAACAAGCCTTCTTCGGCACGGCTCCTCGTGACCGCCACCGAGGCAGCGTTGCAAGATGCGTCAACAACGGATGCATCGCGCCAGCCAGCGACGACGACGACCACAGTCGGTGCCTTTTCAGCACAGGCACAGACCTCCACGGCCGGCGAAAAGGCTGGACAGACGGTGGATTGTGCGTCCATGGGAGCATTTGCGAATGCCACACCCGTGACTGACATTGCCCCCCTTCCTACCAGGATGACGCCCAAGAATCGACGACGAAAGGTCCACGTCGTCGTTGACGATGCCGGCACCGGCGACCAGGTGCTCAACATGGCGGTGTACAGACTCAACGGGTGTTTACTGTCTCGGGCGTCGTACAGAGGCCCCGACGGCGGCTTGGCATACCGGTGTTCGCTGGACTGTCCTGACGGCGGCCCACGAACCGAGCTTGGGAGTCGGTAGCCAACGAATCGGCTGCGTGGTGTCGGGATGTCTTTTGGTCGTGGGGTTTCTTTTCAAGTTGGCCTCTTTGTAATTCTCCTTGAAAGCTTCGCTTCTGTATTTGACATGGGATTCATGCTGTCGTTGCGTCTTGACTGGTGACCAAGGGATGAGAACTGCCGGTTTCTTTTCGAGGGGGAATCGGCGCTGGCATGTTCCGAAAAGACTGAGAGCCGGCTCACACGGCAAATTGTACCAATACATGTCCTCGCCGGCGACGTGGATATCTGCTTGGGGACTTGCTAGTGGGAAACATGGCGTGAATGTGGCCATCGACTTGATATTTCGTGACTTTATCTTGTACCAGCGTGGCAGGCCAGTTTGCTGTGACGGGATTTCACGTGTCCTGAGTGGATTGTAAATATGCCATCTGTACGTGTCATTTGGGAGTCGTGAGTTTCTGCGACTTGGCAGACGGGTCGTATGGAAGCATGCTGAATGAGACTCGAGTCTGGGGCGGACGAGCCGCCACGGCCGTCACCAAAGGCCAGAGGCCGGTTGGAGACTTGTGTTCCTTTTTGGTTCTTCTTGTTCATCATCTTCGATCCCCTCACCAAGGGAAGCTTTGGGGACTTGCCATCGACTGCCTTGACTTCTTCCTGGATGAAGAGCACATAACTGGCATCTTGTCAGTGTCATGCCAGGCGGACACAGTCCTATTTCATCACCGTGCTACTATTGTTCTTTGACGCATCTGCTCCCTCAACATCTCAGTCGAAGTCGGTTTCGGGATGAGAATGCGAGGGGTTTCCACTCGACATGTTTGTCACGTCGCCCATCTTGGCAGGCTGGTGGGGTGGCTCGTCTTATCGCCGCAATCGATACGCTATCAGTTGTCTGAATTGAAATTTCTCCGGCATGCCTCACCCATTGGCGACACATCAAGTCGAATCTCACCTCGTCGCTACTCTGCACCGGGCAAGCAAACGTCCGACGCTAAAAAACAGGACTGCCAGTCTCGATACTGTCATGGCGGCCGGCGATGAACATTCTGTCGAGACCAGCAGCCCTGTCGTGGAGCGCAATGCCTCTGCGACTGATGGCGCGCCTGCCACTGGCACTGGTGCCGAGTCCGGCGAGGGCACAACCGACCAGAAATCCGTCGACAATCACGACGGAAGGAGGCGAGGAGAAAAGGGTCGAGCAGAACGAAGGTATGATGTCGCACGTGTCATTGTAAAAACATGCACCAAAAGACATAATCGCGCGCGACATGGCCTGACGCTGACCACCAGCCTGTAGTCGCCAGCTAAAAAACGACAAGAAACGCAAGAAGCAGGATGACTGGCGCGAATTCAAACGCCGCAAGCTGAGCGACAAGAAAGGAGAACCAGGCGCCCCTGAAAAAAAGAACCCCTTTTCCAAGGAAGAAATAGCCTCGGAAGAGCGCCGGCCGAAACGCAAGGTTGCCGTCATGATCGGGTATTCTGGCACAGGATACAAGGGCATGCAAGTGAATGGCGACGAGGCCACCATTGAGCGGGATCTCTTTAGAGCCTTCATCGACGCCAAGGCCATTTCAAAGGCCAATGCTGACGATCCTCGCAAGTCCAGCCTGGCGCGGTGCGCTCGAACGGACAAGGGAGTGCACGCCGCGGGCAACGTCATTAGCCTGAAGCTCATCATCGAGGACGAGGACATTGTGGAGAAGATCAATGCACACCTGCCGGAGCAGATCCGCATTTGGGGGATCCAGAGGACCAACAATAGCTTCAACTGCTACCAGTACTGCGACTCGCGCTTTTACGAGTACTTGATGCCTAGCTATTGTCTGTTGCCGCCTCATCCACAGACGTACCTGGCCAAGAAGTGTGAGGAGCTGAACAAGGAATACGGTGCGGAAGAGGAAGTTGCCGCCGTAATGGCCGATGTGAAGGACTTCTGGGCAGATGTTGAGGAGAAAGAGATCAAGCCCATTCTCGCTGGGCTGGACCACGAGTTGAGAGCAGTCGTGATGGAGCGGGTGCACGCCCAGGAGGCAGAGGAGTACGAGAAGAAGAAGAACGGTGAATCTGAACAGAAAGAAGCTCCGGCTTCGGAAGCAGAAAAGTCGGACGAGGCAAATGGCGTCACGGAGAAGTCAGGCGAAGCGAACGGGACTGCAGCAGAGCCAGAACCCAAGAAGGTAAGCCTTGAATCACACAAGCCCAAGCATCGCGACCTCGCTCCCATCGATTTTGCCCTCCGCGACATCAAAGCCACGTACATCGCTGCTAAACGGCGGTACCGTGTGTCGCCCGAACGCCTGCAGCGCCTGCAGCAGGTGCTCGACAAGTACACTGGCACAAATAACTTTCACAACTTTACCATCCAAAAGGCCTATTCCGACCCCTCTGCCCGCCGTCACATCAAATCCTTCGCGGTGAATCCCAAACCCATCATCATAGGCGACACGGAATGGCTATCCCTCAAGGTACACGGGCAGAGCTTCATGATGCACCAGATCCGCAAGATGGTCGGCCTGGCTTCCCTCATGGTGCGTTGCGGAACCACGCTGGACAGGGTCGGTGACTCGTACCAGGAGCAAAAGATGGCGATTCCGAAAGCCCCCGGCCTGGGACTGTTGTTGGAGAGACCGGTATTTGAAAACTACAATAGAAGGGCCAAGGACACATTGGGCAAGGAGACGATTGATTTCGGCAAATACGAGCAGAGACTGGAGGCGTTTAAGCAGCAGCACATCTACAGTAGAATCTTTGAAGTGGAGGAAAGGGAGAATACGTACGTGCTGCAGCTGAAAAATGCACGACACACACCCGAGACGGGAGGTTTGCTAACGAGACGCAGGTTCCACGGGTTCTATAACCAGATCGACCAGTTCAAGGCCAACCACTTTTTGTGGCTGTCGGCCGGAGGAACAAAGGTAGCCGAGCTGAACAAGGAGAGCGACAAGACAGAAGTGGACAAGGCACTGGGCGATGAGGATGAAAACCCGGAGGGCGGCGAGGGTTGAAATGTGTCGCATCATGTACAGGACGTGTCGCGGAAGACATGCCGTTGGGAGCAGAATAAGACAACCCAAGAAGTTGAAGGGGTAAAATTTTGGCCAAGTAGATTCCACACACGACGTGGCCGTGGTGTTTGAGGAGCACGAAGTCACGCCACATTGCTCTGCGCTCGCGACTGACCTGCCTGAAGATGTTGAGGAAAAAAAGGGTAGTGTTTCCTAGCTTCAAAGGGTATTTCCACCACAAACTCACTTGGCCGTCGTACCTGCTGCGTCCTTCGCCAACACCTCCCATGATCCACCACACCGCTCGGCCAACTCCTTCATGCGCCGGCCATCAAGGCTATTGAGCAGGGCAGAGACCATGGCGACGTGCTCCTCCATCTGAGCGTCCTTTGCCTTACGCTCGGGGTCATCTTGGCCAAGCGGTCCGAAGACCCACAGCTCCTTTATCTTGCGCGACAGCGAAAGGAGGTCCTTGATGGACGAGTTCTACACACGTCAGCGGGACACCTGGGACACCTGGGCTGCGGGGAAGAATGGCATGTCGGGCCGCAGGCCGCAGGACGGCGTACCAGACAGTCGAATTCCATCCTGATGGAAATGCCGCTCACGGCCATGGTCTCGGGCGTGGCGTTGTTCCGCTCGCCCTCTGCCTGGACGGTAGCGAGCATCATGAGGGTGCGGTAGCGCGTGAGGATGTCGGCGACGAGGCGGTTGTGGTTGTCTGTTGGCGCGTTAGCATGGGCCGGCGGGGGGGAGAATGGAGGCGGCGAATACGAACCCATCAGATTGGACGACGAGGGTTGCGAGCGATCCATTGTTTTTGATGATGAGATTAATTGGATGGAGGCGGCTCAGGCCGGCCTGCGTGGAAGCCGGAACCGCAAGTGTGATTGATGGTGATTGAGTCCGACGGGTGTTGAGGCTTTGACGAGCGCAAGACGGCGGGGCCGGTGGGGCGGTCGAAGCAGACGAGTGCCGGACCTATGGGTTTGACGATGTGCGCGCAATTAACGTGTGCTAAGTTCCAGCTACGTACTTACGTACTTACTTAGCAACAAACCCCCCTTCGACACGGCAAAGACCAAAGTTACGAGTTCCTGATGGAAAAGCACTCCAGAGATTGCGGCATTTCACTCGTTCCTGTGTCCCCTGGGACTGTGTTTCAAATTGGGCCGCCTGGAACCGCACCTCTGTCGATGGATGGTCATGATTCTGTCCATGGCGGCTTGTGGCGGGCCTCGCGAGCCACGAAAGCTGGCTCGTCCCAATCAGTCGTCACACAAAAAAATAACGTGGCCAGACGCTCGTGAGTCGTTGCGGTATTCAATTGCCAGACATCTGTCGCACACCACACAAAATAGTGTGTGGCGTGGCCACACCCGTTTCTTTGGTGTGACAACATCACGTGGCCTACAAGCAAGTCCGGCTCGAGAACAAGACGGGCACTATCCACACGCGACTACTCGCTTGTTCCAACAGGGCCAGCTTATATCCTACCAAGTAGTTACTCCGTATGCGACCGTGGCCGTTCAGGCTTGGCGAAGGTCCGAAGGTCTCATAGCCTCAACGACGATGCTTTATAGCCTGAATAGTACAACTCCCTAAGCGATTGCGTGGCTACCCTGTACTCCGAACGGTCCAAAGAGTCCTGATTCACACCCGATGCTAGCACTCCCCTTCATTCTCGACGCAGTTGGCATATATAAAGGTCTAGTCTGTCTCTCGGTTTCCGAGAACATGATGGATGGATGCCTTCTTCACGGCCCCTCGCCCTTCAAGGCCGTCTTCCCGGGGCACATTTCGTTTCTGCCTAGCTGCACAGCTGACCACACAAGCAGTGAGCGTGACTGCAGATTATTGATTTGGTTTTTTTTTTAAAAAAAATTTCTACTGGATCACAGCTTCTGAGCTCACCCCCAAGATGAAATTTGTCGTGCTTGCAACGCTCTTCATGGCGAACCTGGCGTATCCGAACGCCTGACCTCGTGCGGTGTAAAAATGGCGGCAATGGACAACAAGGACCAGGCGAACCCGTCGACTGTCGCAGCGGTTATAGTGCGTCGCGAGACCTATGCGTCTGGAGATGGTGCTACGAGGGGCTTTGCCAGGGTCCTCAGGGTGCCTGTTGTATTTCGGAGTCTGGCTGTTGGAACGACGGCTTAAACTTGTGGAAAGATTGAAACATGTCCACCAGTTTGCTATGGGTGTGGAAGAGTGGAAATCCACCCTTGTTCTTCCTTTCATTATCCAGCTAGGTGGAAACTGAGCCGTTTTCATGTCCATGGCGATAGAGATGCCCTGCGGCGGCCAGCCGACGTCAGGGGCGTCGATTGCGGCTATTGTATCACGGTCGTTGAATGGGCTGTTGTGGCGCGCGTCTTTGCGAGGCTTTTCATGTTAGTACATGTACATGGAGACGCCACGATGTTTCCGCCGAGGCCAGACAAAGACGACGCGCGCGACGACACGCAGTACCGCTGCTCGTCATGCATCGGCACAAGCCACATGTTGCCGTCGCATTATAAATTCGTTGATCATGATGTCTCAAGCAGGCAGGACGCATGAAGTACACTGTTGATCTTTGCCAGTGACCCTGTTCGATGGTGAGGTGGCCATGTTGGTTGGGGCACAACCTCCCATGTCACGAGTAGTGCGGACATTCAGTGGAGACTGGAAATGTCGAGGGGCTCAGGGTGATAGGGTCATGACGATCAATGCCGTGCTTCATTACTGTGGCCGCGAGTCGCGCCAAACGTGTTCTGGCGCGGTTTTGACTTTTGCTTGACGGGCCTAGCCGTGAGCTAAGTTGCGGCAAGTCGGCCAGACAGACGATTAGGCGTTGGCACTTGGCGTTGACACTTGGCGTCTGGTCAGGGGCAACATGGAAACGGGGCTTGAGATGGAAACAATACGTACCGCCTGCATGCGGGCTGCTTTGTCCGAGTATCATCTCGCGGCGCCGACCGGGGTCATGAACCAATTGATAGGTTGCAGACTGCCGGGCCCCTGGCACCAATGATGGAGTCTTTTTTGACCGAGGGCACTGCCGTGCGCCGCGCAGCCTTCAATGGGTTGTTTGCTGCTGCTGCTGCTGCAGACTCCCAGGTATGGGCGCGAGCTCACGGTGAGTGTGAGTTTGAGTTTGAGGCTGAGAGTGAAGGAATAAGTGTGTCAGGTCCAGGCGAGCCCTGTCAGCCCGTCACCACCACTCCTTCCTTTTCCAGTCCTTGTGTCGCCTTCACCTCCAATCCCAACTTCAGTCCTTTTCCATCACTGTTCCTTTGGCTTGCTTGCTTGGCTCTTTGCCTTTCGCTCCTCGTCGTCTTTTCCTAATTCCCAAGGCCCGGCCCCGCGGTTCCTCTTTTCCAATCCTTTCTCTCTAATTATTCCGCGTCATCGTTATCTCACTTTGTCATTTCCCCCGTCCCTTCCCTTCGTTCTGACTGTCCGTCACATTCTCCATCTGGCGTGCTTTTCAGACAACATGGCCGACGGCGGTGCAGCAGAGGTGGCAACCACGTTTGAGCCGTCCAAGCCAAACGTTCGTACATTGGACACGCAGACGAAGCACGCAACCGGGCAAGCACAGCTGGAAAACGTTCGCTCTCCAACTTCGCCCGTCGTTCCCAGTATGCCATTCACGTTACCACGCCATTCGTCCCTCGACATTGACGACTACTTCACCGGCCCACGAGATATCTCGAAACACTCAAAATGGCCTATATTTCTCCAGATGCACGGCAGTATCCTTCCCAAGATGATCCTGCCCCTGTTGTTCATTGCCGGATGGTCAACCGCCATTACCGTCATCAGCCTCAGGGTCCATAACCTTGGTGTGCAGTCTGTTTTATTGACCATAACTGGTTTCGTCGTAGGTCTCGGCCTCTCTTTCAGAAACTCAACCGCCTATGAACGTTATGCCGAAGGCCGTAAATACTGGGCCTCCCTGGTTACGGCGTCCCAGGTCCTAGGACGTGTCTTTTGGATCCACGGCTTGGATCGGCCAGACACCGACCCCCGAGAATCTCTTCTCAAGAAGCTCAGCTCTATGAACCTGCTTGTTGCCTTTGCTGTTGCACTCAAGCACTCCCTCCGCTTCGAGCCCTACGCCGCATACCCTGATTTGCAGAATCTCGTAGGGCATTTGGACACATTTGCCAAAGAGGCAACAAACAAGGATGCATCGTCTGTTGCTGTCCCTAAAAAGAACTTTTTCAAGGGTGTAGGGGAATATCTTGGCATCTCGTTTGCCGCCAGCAACCCACGAAAGACGCTGAAAAAGGCCACCCGCCCGCTTGGCAACCTTCCGCTTGAAATTCTCAATCACATTGCTGTCACAATCGACCAAATGGCCAGGCATGACCAGCTCCAGGTATCCATGCAGCAGACATTGGCCTACAACAACCTCGTCGTCCTCAACGACGTCATGACGGGATGCGAACGAGTGCTCAATACTCCTCTGCCTATTGCATATTCTATTGCCATCAGTCAGATTACCTGGCTTTACGTGGTGCTCCTCCCGTTCCAACTGGTCAATTACGTGGAATGGGTTACCATCCCCGCAACCTTGGCTGCCGCCTACATTATTCTCGGACTACTTTTCATCGGCAGAGAAATTGAGAACCCTTTTGGGCAAGACGTCAACGACTTGCCGCTGGATGGCTTTTGCGACCAGATCGCCGCCGAGTTGGACATCATCGCCTCTTACGATATGCAGAACCCCTATGGCTTCTTCTTCAACCCCGAGAACATGCCTCTTTATCCCGTTAGTGCTGCATCTGCCGGTGCTTGGATGCAACGAAGCGAGGAAAAGCTCAGACAAGCCATCAAGACGAAGCCCACGACAACGTTCGAATGGCGAAGGCCACGATCTGGCCATCACCAAAGTTCCAGCGACAAGCCAGGAGATGAGAACGTTTAGATCCAATCACGACTGTTCAACATTTGCACGAAATCCAAGTCCTCTCGGCGGGTTATATAATACCAGTTTGTTTTCGCTTTCGTTTCACATGGCAACTCGATAGTTGGAGAGACGAGCAGAAGAAATAAAAGTCTCCAGGATCCTACTTATGCCCAGGATATTTGTTTTTTTTTTGTTCTTTTTCTTTTTCTTGGACTGAAATCAGGTAGATAAATATATAAAGGTTTGGAATGCGACGTCCGTTTCAGGACGCCAAAGTATATGCTGATGCCACGTCAGGGGCCCCTGCTGCGAGAGACTAATGGCATTTTCTTTTTATACGAGAGACGGCTTTCTCCTCATGACGCATCATTGCGTAACCACCTCAAACAAATTGTCAACGCCGTCGATATAGGAATGAGAATGACCCAAGCAAGCTGGCCCCATATAATCTGATGACGAACTCCGACAGCATAGACCGCAGTAGCGACGCCAGGCACGACGGAACGAACGGCACTAGTACACGTCAAAGCGATGCCATTGAGTGTCCCGAGTTGTTGAGACGCTGGAGAAACGTCATTCAGTGCTAGTTGCACTCCAGTGAAGGCCATGGATACGCCGGGACCGACGAACGCGACCACGGAGCCGAGTATCCAAAACCAAACCATAGCAGCCTGACCACCGTCCCGAAGCAGGAGATTCATGACAATGTACCCTGCGAAGAACAACGGGTACGCAATAGCACACGTTTGCAGAACACCCTTGGTACCTAGGCGGTGCTGCAGAAATGGGAAGGCAAATAATAGCCAGATTGCCTGACTAGCACCCTGCGCAGCCAAGTATATCGAGATCTGCATGGCTGAGAATCCCAGACCTCCAATGCCAATGGGAGTGAAAAGCTCGATCGGGAGAATTGCGGTAAAGGCAAAGGCAAGAAACATGACGTGGCCATAAATCCAGAGCACGGTACTGACCCCTGGCGCTTTGACAAGTTGGCAAATCGTCATATTGGAGGCATCGTCTCCTCCCGAGTTGCCATTCAAAACCGGGAAAGTGGTCTCGTTTCTGTTCAAAGTCTCCTCGAGGAAGAGCATCGAAGTCAGAGCGGCGGTAACGCTAATAGCGCCAACAACGAGACCTGGAAGGGCATATGGGTAGTTTTCAAAAAAGGCGATGCCGGCGAATAGACTCGGGTATTGGTTCGCAGGATCTGCCAGAGCACCGCCAATAATTGGACCAAGAAAGATGCCCATATTGCCTGCAAATGCGAACCAGCTAAACGCAACGGCCTGGGTCTCGGACGTGCTGTGGTCGCCAACCATGGTCCGGAGAATCAAGCTCGACCCCGAAAACACGCCAGCGAGACTCCTGAACAGAATCATCTCTCCAATGGTTGTAGCGACTCCGAACAGTATCGGTCCAATGGTCAGGCCACAGAGGCTGCAGATCAACATGGGTTTGCGGCCTACTTTGTCTGCAAGTCGGCCCCAGAATATGAGAACGACGGTCTGGGTTGCCGAAAAGATGGATTCGATGAGGCCGCTGTAGAATCCAACATCGGAGTCGGTAAGATTGCCATTGCGCTTCACCATTTGCGCGATAAAGGGAAAGATGGAGAAGAATGCAATAGGCTCCATCATCCGCGCGTAACACAGCAAGGCAATTTGGACCTTGGGCAGCGGCTTCCCCAGACTGGCTGGATCGGAGCGAGGTGTTGCCGAGTCATTTTCCAATTGGCCGGAAGATGAGGTCGATGAGGTTAGGATTGAGCAGCGATCGCCTTGCAGAAGAGGCGTTTCTTCCGAGGCATCATGGGCGACGCCTCGTCGTCGTGTCGGACTTGGTTCTGCCGCCATGCTCGTTGACAAGTACCGGGCCAACTGATTGGGGGTTATGGAGAAGCGCCAGTGGCGACCTGACCAATTTTAGTCCATTGGGAGAATACGTACATCCAACAACTCATGCAAGACGCCGACTGAGACAAGAGTTTCTCGACACGTCAGGCTTGTAAGTTAATAGCCTGTGCATTTGGTCTTGATGGGGCTACTATCGGGTCGCATCCGTCGTGAGTCATGGGCCCCGCTGACACCGGATAGCGTACCCAAGATTTGCTGGAGACGATCCGAGGCTGGCGGAGAATAATCAGAGGTGGATCTGGGGTTCGGGGAATAACAATTGCACGGTCAGCGTGGAATGCCGAGTGCGTGTGCGGAACACGGAAGGGCGGTACGGTCGGACGTTTGGCTGTCCGGCCGACCCTTGCCACGGCCCGGAATAGATTGAGGAACGTGTCCTTGAGATAGGCGCTGATGTACTCCGTACATCAAGGACGACGAGAACGCCAAGGCCTGAGCCGTCTACTTAATGCATGACGATTTGCTGTAGAAATAGACAAACACTGCTCGTCTCTAGCATGACTAGGATAAAAATCGTGGTACATAATCTGGTCGTTGCCCAGATCAACAGGTGGTGGACCGGTGCACTTTTGTTGAGCTGGCGACTGCTGTACAGTGTGCAGTGTGCACAGTGTGGCTTGCCGGGCCACACATGCAATATCGTCCACTTGATCAAACTTCAGCATCAACCGGTCCAACGCATGAGTCTTGGGCCGGGTCCGACTCTTGGTTGGCGCGACATCGGCAGCGTCTCGGTTATGCCACCATTCCAGGATGTCGACAATGAACAAGCGCAATCTTCTTTTGTGCTTTGATGCGTTTGGCACCCTATTCACCCCCAAGTCCTCGGTGGCTCGGCAATATGTCCAAGTTGCAAGCCAATGCGGCATCACCAGCCTCACGCAAGACGAGCTCCAGCCGCACCTGCTGGCAGCCATTCATCAAGAAAGAAGGAGGAATCCCAACTACGGCAAGGATACAGGACTTGGGGCCACTCGGTGGTGGACAAATGTGAGTGACTCGGGGGCAGTCTCGCAACTTGCTGCCAGTCCGCTTTGTGCCCTCAATCACAACGAGTCAATGACCATGGCATCTTACACTCGCATCTGGTAATATCAGGTGATCCAGGCGACATTCAAACCTCTCATCCCCGACGGCCAACCTCTACCGCCGACTTTGGTGCCAGAGCTCATGCGTCGGTTCGCATCCAGCCAAGGGTATGACGCCGTGCCCAATCTCATTCCCACTATACGGGCCTTTCGCCAAGAAAAGGCGCGACGGGGATTTGAACAGCTCGTCATTGGAGTCGTTTCCAACTCTGACGATAGGGTCCCGGGCATTCTTTCTTCCTTTGGGCTGAGCGTCAGCCCGTTGCGTTACGGCACGCCAGGGGCGCCGCCGGAGAAGGAGTACGACATCGACTTCCACTGCATGTCGTATGACGTTGGCGTCGAGAAGCCAGACGCGCGGATCTTCCGCGCGGCCGAAACAATGCTAAGCCGTGTCATTGCCGGCCGGGCTGGGAGAGCCCCGAGCCCGGCCGAGTTGGGGCGCTGGCAGAAAGTCCACGTCGGAGACGAGTACGCCAAGGATGTTGTTGGGGCTGCGCGTGCGGGCTGGAAGCCCGTGTTGCTTGACGTTGGGGACGAGTTTTCCCACGTCCCAACCCTGGGAGACTGGCCCCCCGAAAGTGAGACTGTGAGTAGAGTGCTTGCGGAAAATGACATTGTCAAGGTCCGCTCGTTGCAACACTTGGCCACGTGGATGAGGGGCGCGGAAGTGACGATGGAACAATGACGATTGCGTGTCGGTCGGTCAATGTCGCGATGTAGAGTCGCCGGCATGGTGCTAAAGACACATTAGGGTGTGAAGACGGGGTGAGTGGACATTGTGTTACGAGCCCTCAGCAGAGGGAAATGAGCTCTATTAACCAAGAATCGACCCTTGTGACCAGGTTTGTGTGACTGTTGACCCAGAGCCTCGGCCAACACGTAGAGAACTCTGCCCATTAGCTAGCAGCAGGCTGAGTCCTTTTCAAGGCATTATCCCAATCATCCCCTTACTGACTGGGACCTAAGAGAATGGATGGACAAAGATGCTCTTGAGACGACATGAGCGGGCATGAACTGGAGACTCTTTGTAGGCCGCAAAGAAAAATCCCGATACAAGGCCTGACGAGTGTCACCGCTTTGTGTAGACGCTCAACATCGGGGCACGCTTGTTCATGAAGATAAAAAGACATAGAGACGATTACGTCACGCACCAATTTCCTCATATATATAACTATAACGACGCAAAACCGCCATTTATTTTCTCCTCAAACCCGGATGCGTCAACCGGCTCACTTTTAGGGCCGCGTACGACCTTGACAAGCGCACACGTCATTTCTGCATCCCACAAAGGGTGAAGGCTTTACGAGGTAGACAGTACGTGCAAGAACAAGTGTGACCACGAAATCCATCCTCCATCTCACACTCACAAAACACAGATGTTCATGGTCGACACTGTCCAGGGCGGCATCCACTTAGATGCCAAGCTGCAGGACTTTATATCCAAGCTCCCAGACGAGACACACCGTCTGCTATCTATCGGCTGCAAAGTCGAGGGCATTGAAGTCCTCCAGTGTGGAGAATTCGTAGTGAACGAATATCCCGAAATCGTCTTCAAGACTGGTTACTACAGGAAGGGGCTGATTGAAGAGCAGTGGAAACGCGTCAAGGAAGCAGCCGAGTCGCCCACAGAGAAGCAGCTAGGTCCCGTCGTTGCACCGCAGAGTATGTTCAGACTTGGCGATGGATCGGTTGTGATTGCTGAGGAACGACTCTCTTCAGACCCCGATCGGCAGCACCAAGAGGTCTAGCTTTCTTCTCGCCGACGGTCCCAACACGGCACTTTTCACAAGTCACGGCTTTCATGCTTTGGAGGGGCTTTTGGGATGTGCGCTGTCGGAGTATTCTAATTTCTGGGGCTGGACCCGAGAAGGTCATCCCAGCCCATCTCGACTGTATATGCAGGCGGCTTCGGAGAACGAGATGTGAAACACGGACGGTGGTGGCTCAAGGGCTGGCCACAGACCCATGGCAGAAGGCAGCTACATAAATAGAAAATTGTGGCCGTAATGTCTGTCATGCCAAAGTGGGATATGATGAATTGTGCCAAAGTGCTGCGAGCCCTCGGACGAGCCCTTGTGGGAGAATGTACCTGTTGAAGTGCTGCCCGAATGAGTGAAGCGCGTACCGGGAAGTTTACAGAAGGGCTCGAAAAGAGGGCTCCTTGCAGATGTAGGAAGAAACGCTACTTTGTTTGGCGACTTTGCCGGCGAACTCGTCACGTTGGTGTCGCGACACTCCAACGCCGTGGCACTGAACTCGGTCGCGGACGTGGCACTGAACTCGGTCGCGGAGCCGGGAGAGCAAACAGTGAAGAAAAGGGAGAAAATGAAGACAATGAAGACAATGACGGAAATAAAGAGGAAGTGGAGGCGAATAAAAAGAGTTCATACAAGGCAGAGGGAGGGGAAGAAGCAGTCGACCACAGCCAAGATTCAAGGCATTTCCAGTTCAACCACAAAGACCCCGTCAACCTGGCTGCCCGAAGCTTCAAGTGCCGGCCTGGCTGGGGTGATTTTGCCGACGACCAGAGCAAATAGTGGCTATCGTAGTGCACAATGCGCGTACTCTCCGGTTCACGACGTGGTCCGTGGCGAGAAAGCACGCCGGAAAGGCACAATGGCAACGAGGAGGGAGTGGCACTGTTGAACACGTCACTAACTTTAAGGACGACTCTGTATATGGGAAATTATGCATTTTGCGGCGCAGACTCGCGGGGTGCCACCTATGCGGGTGTTCAAAATCCGGCAGCGGATATTACAACATTGAAAGGATTCACAAAGGTTTTGGGAATGTAAATAGCCGCTCTGGGCAGCCAGCTTGCATGTATCGAAAGGAGCCTATAGTCCAAGCTGGGTAGCTGCAACGAAGGACTATGACGGCGCAGCAATACGGGGTGAAGAGTTCCTCCGCACTCACGAATGGGACTTTCACTCCTTGCTGGACCTCGAGGGGGTCAGTATCTTGTCCGGCTGGCGGAGACGTACCATCTACTACTTACTGTGACATTCCTGGTCAGATTTTGCCTGCATTGACTTGCCTCAGTCTCTACCAGCACAAGCCTTGATCTGGCTTACATTACACGTCGGGAACTCAGCCTGAATCGCTATACACGATCGTACCCGTGGACTTTTTGAATCCCAGCCCATCCGTAATTCTTCCAGGACAGATGGACTTTAATTTCCACGGGATCCTCGATGAGCCCGAGGAAGAGACGGCATGCAAGAATTTCACAAGTTCAGGTCAATTCACGCTTGCTCTGGGAAGACGACTCACCTGTGCCTGGAGCTGTGCGAGGGGGGGCTCAGTAGAGCCTTGGAGCAGTACTGACTCTATTCGCAGGTAATCCCGTACGGTGTCAGAGATCCTTGACGGGTTCACGACCTACGAGCTTCGACATGTGTCATATACAGTATCCGTGGGACCTACCCTAGATGACTGAGGCCATCGAGGCGTGCGGGGAACAAACTGCCCCCTTCACTGCTGCGACTTGACTGTGACAAGAGCGTGCATTTCCCACCAAGAGTCGCCTGTGAGCTTTGTATACTCCGTCCAGCCGAAATTCAACTGCGTTACTCCGAGGAAATGATCAATTACGGCACCCGAGATCACCATCATACATAATTGGCGACCATTCCGATGGCAAGCGCCGCAGGCAACCCATCACGCTTCCGTTTGTGCTTCCCGCCCGTCCACTTATCGCGCGTACATGCTCATGCGCTTGCGGTTTTTTACGGATGAACGAGCTTCTGGGTATTCCATGGCCAGCAATTCCAACTCCGGTTGACGTCAGGCAGGCTTACTGATGCTGCCATTCAGTCCAGCATGAACCAACCGCTCTGTGCGGAATGTTGGCAGGGGCGGGCGAACGGATCGGTCTACTCCCTACAACTAGAGGCTGACGCTGATAGTGATTACTCGGATGACCCGTTCTCGGTCGGCTTCATGGTCTACAGATGGTCACATTCTGTTCTGGTGCCCACAAACCCTTCTGGAGACACTTTCCGGGCACCGCCTGGCCTACTAGTCGGGACGAGCCCACAGACCATGGTTATGGCCGTTGGGTGTGTGAGGGTGACGAACCGGGCTTTGGTGGCTGCTAAGCTCGCGTGAGGGCCGTTTCTATTACGGAGCCTGCCTTCGAGTTCGGGCTCAGCCTCCTGCTTGGATGTAGGGAGCAAGCACTAGTTGCGACGGAGCGCCAGAGGCTAAGACACGACTAGAAGGGGCAACTATTTGCTGCGTGTGCAGACATGAGACGCGAACACCCCCTGAAGTTCCTAGGGCATATCCGCTTCCGTCTAATATTCTGGCCGAGTCCAATGCAGGGTAGTCATCAGACGACGTCTGGGTTGTGGGTTCCCTTCACTGGCGATGCTGGCCAAAGTCGACGTGTTCAACTACAGACAGCAGTGCATGTGGACGCTAGGCGCAGGGGCACAGAAGGCTTCATGTGGCTCGCGCTGCAATGCCCCTTCTCTTTCTCGTGTTTGTCTCAGCGGAGGAACCAAGTCGTACATGGATGGTCTCCTCGTACGGAGGAGAGGGAAGAAGGAGAAGAATATGGATTCAAGCTGGCAGATACGACGACGGCTTCAATGGCCCTTGACAGTTGTGATGGTCTATGGCACGCATTCATGTGCGATGGGCACTTGTTGATTACTTGAGGGGTGCATCACGTAAGTGCCGGTTCCCGAATATGACGAGGACCATTGCCGGCGACAAGAGTCTCTCCCGAGTCGGAGTCGGAGTCGGAGTCCGAACAATGCGCTACGAGGTGTTTACCTCGGAACCATGCTGTCTTCAATGGCGTCAACCTACCAGCAGCACACAATGAGCTGCTGGCTGGTATGCGCGATGACACCAAGCGCCGGATCGAGACGCGGCTGCGCTTCTAGGATAAGAATCTCGACAATACAACACAGCCAACCAACCGACCGACCATCAACTATTTCTCAAGTACCGAGTCTCCGTGGAAACAACTGTTCCGTGGTCGTGGACTCGTGGGTGAGACAAGAGCACTAGCGCCGCAGCGTGCGTAATATCCGGGCGTCCCGCAAGGCAAATTACAATTGACTGACCATGCATAGGAGACCGAACCTGAAGCTGAACCCTGTCACTTGAATTGAATTGTTTACTATGCAGCCCCCACGTCCTGTGCTGTGCTCATCATTGTCAAACCACCTGCTCCGGACGAGTCACACGGGTTACCGCCATGAGCTCCTTAGTCCTTGACTCTGGAGTCCTCGACTCCTCCGAACAATCCGGGCTGTTGTGGAGTCACGACTCGCTTGTCGTAGACACGACAGCAAGCTTCTGCATGTCCGGCCAGCAGCTTCTGCTGTCCGGGATGCTTTGGCGTGCGTTCTCGTGCCCACTTGGTGTATGTGCGTACGGACCAAACTTGGAAGTACACGATAATGGTAACCACTAACTCGGCGTCGACAAAGACAAAGGCTTGCGAGTTGGAACACGCCCCTCGCGGCCGGCCGCAGAAGATTCCGTGGCGACCACAGCCATGTCGGATCCAAGTCAAGGCGGCCGGACTGCCTTGCTTGGCTGTATCAATAGTCAAGAGTCGAGAGTCAAGATCATAGTCTGCAGCTTGACTCACACCCCCCCTTCCAGAGGTCGTCGTCGTCGTCGTCGAGTTTGTCGGCCACCCTCCCCAAGAAGTCGGGACGCGCTCTCATTCATTCATTAGTAATTACTCATTATACCATTACAATTACCCAGCACGGCCAACCCGGGTTTTCCATCATTGGCATATTTATATTCTTGTTTTTCTTCTGAGTCAACTGTTACTCCGTACTGAGACTTCAAAACCGGCCGCTGGGACAAACTGCCCCAGAACACCATACCCAAACAACCCACGATGTTGAAGCCGGGACTCATGATGATGTTGGCATCGGCCGCCGTGGCCTCGGCGCGCCAGTGCCGGAACTTGACGGTGCCCGTGTCAATCAGCTCGCGCAACGCCATCTTGGACCTGGTGCCTCCGTCCACCGAAATCGAGGTGACGAACCTGCTGTTGAACATGGCCCGGCCCGGCATCAACGGCACCGCCAACGTCGTGAAGGGAGTGAGTGCCGCCTGCGCGCCTGGCCCCTGTGCAGAGCCCAGGGCCCAAACTCTGTAGACGCTATACTTTGGACTTTAAACTCTAGAGCATCAGACAACAACAACTAACCAGGCACTACCAACAAACAGTACAAGACGGTGTCGGGAGACTACCAGCTCGCGGCCACGTATTGCGAACCCGACGGCGGCCCCGGCCACGCTCTCCAGATCCTCACCCACGGCGTCGGCTTCGACCGCAGCTACTGGGACCTCTCCTTTGCCAACTACAAGTACAGCTACGTCAACCGCGCCCTCGACGCCGGCTACTCGACGCTTTCGTGGGACCGCCTCGGCATCGGCCGCTCGTCGCACGGCCACCCCGTCGACGAGATCCAGCTCCCGCTCGAGATCTCGGCCCTCAAGGCCCTGACCGACGCTGCGCGCGGCGGCCACCTCTGCGGCGTTGCGCACGCCTTCCGCAAGACTGTCCATCTGGGACACTCGTTCGGCTCGGCCATGACGTACAGCCTCGCCGCCATGTATCCCAACACCACCGACGCCATCGTCCTCACCGGCTTCAGCCAGGTGCCCCAGTTCATGGCCTACTTCGCCCTCGGCGGCAACTTCGCCCCCGTCGCCGACAACCGCCGCCTCTCCTCGCAGTACGCCGCCGGCTACATTGCCCCCAAGGACAGCATCGGCATCCACATCAACTTCTTTGGGCCCGACGACTTCGACACCGAGCTCCTCCGGCTCGCCACCGAGACCGGCCAGCCCGCCGCCGTGGGAGAGTTGCTGACCGTCGGCTCCGTCCCCAAGTCGAGCGATTTTCGCGGTCCCGTCATGGTCATCACCGGTGGTAAGTGAGAATGATGTGCACACACATGCACGCCCATGTATACGCGTCTGCCGCTCCTTGTGGCCCCTCGTCCCCGGCCCAGACTGTACCCGCCACGCATGCCAGCGAGCTGACCTCTCTTCCTTCCTCTCTCCCTTGCGCGGGTAGATCGTGACATCCCCTTCTGCGGCGGCAACTGCATGGACACAAAGGCCATCGACGACTCCGCTGCAAACCTGATCGAGTACTCGAGGGGCAGTTTCAAACACGCCTCCGCCTTCCAGGCGACTGTTGTCCCCAAGGCCGGCCACGGGCTCAACTACAACTCCAACGCCCCCGACGTGTACCGGTCCATTACGGATTTCCTAAAAGCAACGTTTTAGACAAGGGGGCACGTCGTGCGTGGCGTTTGTATTTTTTCTATTTTTCTTTTTTTTTCTTCCTTCTCCTTTTCTTTTCGTCCCTTCTCCGCATGTACAAAGGTTTAGAGCTGTATTTACAAGTGGCCCCCGGTCCCAGGCCGCGTACGCAATATAATATTTTACTCGACGTCTTTTTGTTTTTTTGTTTATTATTATTACTATTTCAATTATTATATTAGAAGTCTCGAATGAACCCACGCCCTCTGACCAGGCCATCTCATCCGCCTATCCCTTGACAACAAAACTACAGTCAGTTGGTCGTCTTTGCTCAGACACACTTCCTTTTTCCTAAAAACGACACTTTCGTGCGTCCCCGACACTCACACAACAAAGCAGTTGCAGGGAAAAATAAAATAAAATTAAAACACAGAGTTCCACCCCGAATCGTGGGCCTACCTCAGCCCCCGAAGCAAGATACGTAAGACGGTCGACCCCTTTGCTTCGCGGAAAAGAAAGGCCGTCGAGACATGCAGCCGGCACGGCCTCTTGATGTTGCAGTTTGCCCATGTTTGACCCGCTGTTTTCTGTTTCCGGGCGCAAGGTAGCAGCGAGCACGCATGCATGCGTATGCACCATGGAGCATGGAGTCGGTACTACGACCTAGGATCGGGGTGTTGGGGGTTGTTTTCCGCCTTTTCCTCGTTTCTTTTCTTTCCTTTATCCTCCTCGCAGCTGCGCAATGGGGTACGTACTACATACATGCATACGGAGCAGGCTGTACATATGCGAGCGTCAGCTGCGGGATCATCGAGGCAAGGAAGGGTTCCGTGAGATTGCCGAGCGTGACGTGACGTGCATGTGCACCAGGACCGGCAGGTGAGGCCGATGGTGCGAATTCGTGCGACGCGGCATCTCTCTGGGCCGTGTTTGAACTGCAAGGATGGGCAGACGGAGATGTGTACGCGTGTGTGCTGGGGGAACAAAAAAAAGAAAAGATTTGGAAGGCAGAAGCGTGTTGGTGTTGGGTAGGGCAGAGCGCGCGGTTTCGGATTCATTTCACGCCTGACTGAGCACGCTGGAACCTGGCTTCATGGGTCGTATTCGGCCGCGGTCCTCACCGAGTCATTGTGAATCGACGCTTTCATGAGCGGAGGAGGGCAGGGCAGAGCGTGGCGAGACTCTTGGACGGCTGCATGGACGTATCTATCCCATCACGAGGCGCAGAACCTCCATGTATCTGCTTTCTGCACGTGGCTGCTCCTCGTCCGCTGGCCGAGCGATGCCATCGGGTCCCCCCTTTTGACACCAGCCCTTCGTCTTGTTTCGCGAAGCCAGTCGCCGAGTCTGAGGACGGCCACGCACGGCGTCCAAGGGAGATGAACTACTCCCACCTGCCCGTCAGTCACGGGGCGAGAGCAGCGGCCGCGTGAAACACGGAGGACGTGGCTGTCAGCGACCCCTGGAGCTGGTCTGGTGGTACTTTTACTCGCCGGACAACTTCGTCGCGTATTTCTGGCGGCGGAGAAGATCCCCTCGGCCTTGTCCGTCCGTGACGGCGGCACGTCGCCGGATTCACGCGGAGTATCCAGGCTGGAGCCGGCATCCCGTCTCTGCTGCCCAGAAGCAGTCAGTGGGCGGACAACGTGGAGAGTCGGTGCCGTCCTGAAGAGTCAGGGAGAGCCGAGCCAAGGCAGTGCTCGTGGTCGTGGCATCTGCTCTGCTGGAGATGTCGGGCCCCGGTGGTGAATGGTGCGTCGCCCGTCTCCTCTTCAAGCGAGGCGCACGTAGATCGTGACGCAGACCACGATTGCGAACAAGGCCTCGTCGCTAGCGTGGACCCCCCTCATCTCCGGCCCGTGGGAAGGGCACGACATCCAGGCTCGCCGTCGCGACGAGAAACAAGCAGCAGTACTCCGTACGAGGTAACACATGCGGTGCCATGTGAGGCACATGTGTCCGTTCGACTCTCGTCCTGCCCTTGTCTCCCTTGCCGGCGACGCCCCCCCTCCCGACTCGGTCCCTTCATTGTTTTCCCGGCTCAGCGACACATTGAAAACACGCGAACTGGAGACTGCAGCACGCCGCTCTGAGAGACAGTCGTGAGCCCCGACACGCCGCCGTGCTCTGGACACAGCCCGGCGGAACATTGCCAATAAAGGCGGCAGCGTGGCCGTCCTTCAAGGGCCATGAGCTGCGGCGCCACGCCACATCCTCTGCGGCCACTCTGGAGCCGGCCTCTTTCCGCACGCTCATTTCGTTTTGCTCCCCCTTGATCACGCCAGTCTCTCTCTGTGAACAAGCCCGAGCCAGCATGAGTCAAGAGGGAAAACCGCCGTACCCCCCGTTTACCGCCGAGACGGCACGGATCAAGGTCAAGGCAGCGCAGGACGCATGGAACACGAGGTAGGCGGCCATGTTGGCGCCCCGAAACCCTGCACCAGAGAACCAAGCGTGCCAAGGGGTCCTGATGACGGCGGGCTGGCTTACACGGCCGACTCGGTCTGGCGGAACCGCGACCAGTTTTTCCAAGGCCGTGACGCCATCCGGGAATTCCTCTCCGGGGAGTGGGAGAAGGAGCGGGAATATCGCCTGCGGAAGGAATTATTTGCCTTTGGGGACAGTACAATCGCGGTCCAGTTCTGGTACGAGTGGCACGATCAGTCTGGCCAGTGGTGGCGCATCTACGGACTTGAGGACGGGACCTTCGCAGACAATGGCTTGACGAGGAAGCGTCAGATGAGCGCAAATGACGTCAAGACTGCCGAGGGAGAGCGAACGGCGTCGACGTGAACAGCGTCGAAATACCGGATAAGCACTGGTAGGAACCGAAGAAGAGATCCAATCCGTGAGGAGGGCTGTTGGCCTGCTCTGAACATTGGCTTGTCTGCCACGGAGAGCTCTGGGCTGTATGTCCTGCTTCGACTTGATGTTGGCGTCGCTTCTGCCGCGGGCTTTGAGTCTTTGACGATGCAAGCAGCCCGGGGTCTGGAACAGACCAATCCGTCGATCAGTCGCGATACCCCGTACCGTACTCCGTACTGCGGCAAGAATGCTAGCCAGGGGCCAAGCGGCTCGCTCGCCTGCCTGCGACGGGTTGCTTCCAGACTTGCCAAAACTGCCTCGGTCTCGGACTCCCCATGTCCGTCTGGGGCACGACCCCGACGGCGAATTGGCTCCCACCCCCCCAGAGACGAGACGGGACGTTCCACGTGCGGCGGTGACTGGTCCTGCTTGCAGTGTCGCAGCTTCAAACACGGCTGTTGCATGTCAGAGGGAGCGAGAGGCAAAGGTGGTTGCGAGGCGAGGCGAGGCGAGGGGAGAACGGACACGCAGCTGAATGAACATGAATGAAGCCGCCGTGCGCCAGCAAGACCAGGGGCCTCGGCAACGACAGCAACACCACTTTGTCTGGACAGGATCAAGGATCAAGGGTCAAGATCGGACGGAGGCCGCCGCGCCGTCCCCGCACCGCACCGCACCGCACCGCACCGGCGGCAGCGTTTCCCGAGGAGGGACGCGCACGTTCCAGGCCATTCCGTAGTCATGACCACGGAAACGCCAGGGTTCATGGCTCCTTTTTGGCCCGACAATGAATGACGCACTGCTTGCTGACTCGGATGCGTCGCAGCGTCTTGTCGTGGTCCGGGAGGTGCGTGCGTGCGTGCCCTGAACAAGACGCCGGCACGCGGCTTGATTCGAGGCCGTTGTCGCTCAGCTTGGGCGGATGACGTAGCACCACTGCTTCGCGCGTCTCGAATGTGTCGGTCACTCTATTAATAATCGTTGGCAGTCTAAGGAGCGTAGTAAAATACATGCATTGCCAGGAATAACAACACCAACAAGCGACGTGGCGCCGCACACTCTATACATCTTCTTCGCTTTCAGATGCAGACCGAAGCTGGTGTACAAGAAAAGAATAACCCTGCCGACGACACGCTTGCGCCTGCGGCACCCGGCACTCGATGCCGGGTGCCAGAGCGGCCGCCAGGCAGGGCTGCGTTCCCTCCCCATGGAAAATCAAACACCGAGCACCAGGCTCTTTCCGTGCAGAGCCAAAATTTATCCGCTGAGAAGCGAAAATGGTTTCAAGTGGGTTTTTGGGACCAGCCCGAGACGAGTCGCTGGCACCAAGAGGTTCGTGTCTGTCGTCACAAACCTCTCCGTAGACCATGTGCTCCTCCTGTTGCAGCAGAAACCGCCCAGCTATGAGTCGTCGCCGAGTATGACCCAGGCCTCGGCAGGTGGGTTGTCGGCGTTCTCTTGAATCTCTCGCTGGGGTGGGGTGTCGTCTAGCTCGCCGTCCGAAAAGCAGTCATAGTCTGAGAGAATGTCCACGACCAAGTCGGGGGGTTGCGAAGTATCAATATCAAAGGAAGGCTGCGACGTGGAAAGCTCATAAATGACACGCAGACGAGGTTGCGACTCGGCCGGCTCCCGAGGCGCATGTTGAATCGCCTCACCGGCCTCGAGTCGATTCAAAGACGTGAGATACTGGGCGACGACGGCGTCATCGCCCAGGTCGGAAAAGGAGAGGTCGAGTTGCAAGGCGGCATCTCGAAACGCACCGTGGGCCACCTTTTGCTTTCGCGTCCGCCTGGCGGGGCGGATGGGGTAGAGCGCCTCGTCATGCCTGATGCTGTTCAGGTCCAAGCAGTCGCCGCCGCCGGGGTCCTGCTCGTCATTGTCGTACAGCAGTCCCATGCCGTAGAGGCCAGCGACCTGCTCGTCTTCGCTGGCGTGTTCGACGCGGCGGCGAAGGTGGATCTTGGAAGTAGATGGATCCCGGAATGCGTCCTCTCTCTTGAGCGTCGGGCTGGGGGGGAGACGATGCCGATCCGAGGGCAGCACGACGTCGCTGTAGGCAAGGTCTCGACCGTCGTCCCGGCCATCTAGTTTGCGAGGCGTCGAGGCGTTGCATTTGGGAATCTGGTCTCGCCGGCAGGCTTGCTGGGCGAGGTTGAAGCAGTAGTATTGGCGTAGATGTTGCTGGATATGGGGCCGCAGACTGGCTTGGTCGAGCTGGTTGTGATCGTGGTGGCAGTCGGGGAAGACGTCGGTCTTGCCGCCCTCGACAAGGTGCTTTGCGCCAGCACGGACGAGGCGACTCAGAGAATGATGCTGAGGCCTGAGACCGCGACGATGATGCTGCCGCCTCTGTGCCAGGTGGACGTGATGTCCTCCGAGGAGGCTGTCGAGACTAGGACTCATTCTGCCACGGGACAACGGCGGGCGTTGACCTTGGTAGTACCCGAGGTGGGTCAGAGATGTTTGTTTCGCCTTGAGGAGGCCGAGTCAGGGTGTTGTGAGAGTCGAGAAGGATGTCGGGGCGGAAGGAGGATGTACGTTATCTCGATCTTGCTTGGATGATGGCAGATGACTTGCGATGGGCGTGGCGATGGCGACTTATTATATCGAGTTGGGTGCCTGGCTCACGGACCCGGCCGTGATTGGCTAGCGATGGAGTCATTCGGGGCTTGCTCCTTGTCCGAGCATCTCAGCGATCTCGACGCCATCGACGCCATTGAGGCACGAGTGACGTGTGAGTCATGGGACGTCCCACAACCCCAGAACGGCCATGGCCAACCAATGGTGGATGGACGGATGAGCGTTGAATGGCGTCAGCCACGACACGCCATTGGCCTTGATCTTGATGCCCAGGGCGCGTTGTACTCCGTACCGACTCCCGAGGTCGTCGACGCCCCAAGTTCCACCTACCGAGGACAAACCACAGAGGACGTGCACGCCAACAAGAGTCCAGGACAAGCACTGAAGGCACTGAGGCGGCCGCCAGGCAGCAGTCGACTGCAAGCGACAGTCGCGCCTGCCCCGGAGCACTTGTTGCCCGCTCGGTAGGCGCATATCAACAACACTCTCGGTTACAGGAATAAGCAAGCACAGCCTCAACCTCAACCAGACTTGCCAAGCTCCCTCTTTGTCCAACTCCTTTGCCGCTCTGGAGCACAGCCATGGCGCGCAACAACCACCAAAAGTCCTACAACGAGGACGAGAGTGCCCGGCTGCACCATGTCGACGGCTATCCCTCACCAACCCTGAGATCCGTGCTCTCCAGACACCCCTCCTCTCATGATTCAAGGTGCCGTCCTTGTCCCACGCGACGACCCTCCCCTGCGCAAACGTGTCCCGATACTTGACCATGACGTTGGGGTCTTCGGCCATCTGCCTCTTGAGCGTGTCCGAACCCCACAGCTCCCTCGTGAAGCCGACGCCAAAGTGGTCGTCGAGCAGCGCCGCCAGCTGCCGGTGCGAACGGCATCGCCAGCCGTGAGGACGACCTCGTTCCGCACGCCCCTCGGGTCGAGCACCGCCTCGGCCGTCACCCGCCCAATGTCCCGCGCCGACGTCAGCGTGATGCTGTTGTCCCAGCTCCCCAGGGCCCGGACGACGCGGCGCCTCAAGTCGACGACGCCATACTCAGCCACGAACGGGCCCGTCTACACAATCACCCACTCCGTCCCTCTCTGCGCCCTCAGCATCCGCCGCGCCAGGAGCTGCTCGTCAAACAGGTCCTGCGAGCTGCCCTCCCCGATGATGTCGTACCGCATCCCGTACTGCCGGGGGAAGTACCGCCTCACTCGGCCGGCTCAAACTGCACGCCGGGGCGCCTGATGTTCTCGACGGTGCGCTTCTTGGCCGGCGCCGCCTGTCTCACGGGCACCGACGCCCTGACGTCCTGTCGCTTGGCATGCGCCGCGAGGGCCTGCACGACGCAGAGGCCGAGGTCGCCCGCCCCGATGACGAGCACGCTGTCCATGGTGGCCGATGCTGCTGTGTCCTGGTTGATGCACGCGGTTGAGCGTCATGAGGTTGGCTTCCGAGAGTTGCGTCTTCTGGATCGAACTCCAAAGGTCCAGAGCTACTTGCCGGGGCCGGTTTCAGTTGCCCTCCATCTGCCGGGATTCCCAATCGCTAGCGTGCCGTGCCGTGCGGCAAGGGTTGATGATTCAGATACCCGCCCTTGGCCTTGCCTTGACTTGGTGAGTTTTGCTTCCGCCGACCCTGACCAGTCTGGACTTGTCCCAGAACTATTGGCTTCAGGCGAGCGCCGTCGCCCTTTTCACGGCCTGATGTTGCGTCAGGCAATTGTAAAAGCCCTGACAATAACAAATCTCTTGCCTCCTTGCTTGCTGGGCGCCAAGGGCCTCTTCTGCGGTCGCATGAAATAGAAAAGAGACGCACTGTGATGCTGCCATGTATTGTGTGAAATGTCGCAGCGGGGAGGCAATGTATCTTGTACTAATACACTAATATTTATTTACATACGAAAATATTTCTGGACTTTGGTTTATTACTTGATATTCTTCTCAGTTAGGAATCCAATATGTGCGTTTATATTAGTTGCCCCGGCAGTGGGACTGGTGGCATGACCTTTCCAACATTGCCAAATCGTCCGTCTTCCCAGCCTCTACTCCATCTCTTATCAACAATGACCTGTCCATACAAACTAGCAATCTCCAAATGTGTATCGTGCGCCCCAATTCAAAGCATGCCGTTTATACATAGAGACGTTTGTTTGCAAACCCCACACGTGCATTTCCATAGTCAAACACGGCGAACTGAGCCTTGAGAAAGACGTCCCCGATGACCGAGAACGGCAACGCACGAGAAGACTGCAGGCCCCCGTAGCAGCGCTGGGGGTCGAGCGGCCCGTAATTCATATAGCTGCCGGGGACTCTGCCACGATATGAACCGATTTTGAGATAGAAGTCGGGCAGTTTGGCATTGCAGGGGACGACGACCATGCCCAGGAACGGATCGACGCTGGATCCAGGAACCCTCGCATAGTAGCTGGAAACCACGGACTCGGGGAGCAGTAGAAGAGAGGTGCCAGTGTCCACAATGGCCTCGACGGCTTCGTTGCCGTGATATGTGCCGACCTTGTGTCCTGTAGTCTTGATCATCCACAGGGGAAACGAACGTTCGATTGGCGTATAGGCGATGTCGTCGATATACGCAGAGTGGTCGATAAAACCAAAGTTATAAGTGCCGGGGGCTTGACTTCGCAGGTCTGCTGTGAATAACGGTCTAGCCAGGTCGTTCTTGATGTTGTCAATGTAGGTTAGCTGACGCGTAGGCCGAACCGTGTTGGCAGCACTGTTGGCCATGCCCAATATTCCACACACAAAGTCATCCTTCGTAAGAGCCTTGGACACATTCACGGCAACTTGGACAGCCTGGGCATTTACATGGGTGCCGCCAATCTCCACCCTGTCGGTGTACACATAACCACTAGCTGTAGTGTTGTCGCCGTACTTGATTTTCCACGATTGTCCGGTTAAGAAATGGCTCGTAAATGATCTGTTGGCGTCGTAAAGCACTTGACCCCTGACCAAAGCTTTGTCTGTCTCGGTTGAAAACACCCAGCTAAGTCAGGCACCGGTCATTAGCTACGGATTGCCGACGAAAAAACAGAGTGACGTGCTTACAAGTCGGAGGACCCGGTATCCAGGTTCATGGGAATTTTCTGCGGAGGTGAACCGATTTTGACGATGACTGAGTATTCCGTGTCCACCAAAAATGAGGGACTTGCCAGGACGCTTCCCGTCTGCCCTCCTATTTTGTAGGATGCTCGTTAGCCGTAGGAACAAGGGCTCGCGGCGGCGTCACATTGAAACATCATTTACCTTGGCCGCTCCAACCAGCCTTGAGGCGAAAGTCTGGAGTGTCTTGCACCAGTTTGGACAGATGATCTGGTAAGCTGTCGGCATATTTGAAATGAGCGCGCAAAAAGGCCACGGCTCCGTTGTGGCCTTGGAAGTCCTGATTCCTGACTTGATTGAGACTGAAGGACGTGCCGTTTGTCCTGGGAGCTCCTTCTTGTGGCGCAGCGTTCGTCCTTTCACCGACGGCGGCCCCATCTGCCAGAATGGCCAACACAACGGCCGCGAGGGTTGCCTTCATGGTGATTATGCTGACGGAATTCGAGATCCACGGTTGTTGGCACTTTGGTTGTGGAGATGCAGCTAGACGGCAACGTAAGATGCCAATGTTGGTCACCGAATCGATACTGGGAACTCTTCACACCGCGGACATGGTCCAACCCCGTCTCGGTCGGCTGGAAAGAAAACAGACGGCCGCTGCCTACTGATATCCATCTCGGAACCCAGGGTCGCGGGTTGGTCTCGCCGCGGGGGCAAGCACATGTCTCACAGCATGGCATGTTGTATAACCTGGTGCAAATGAGAAGGATTTTGACGGATGTGAGCTATGCAATGGGATTGGAACAACAATCCTCACACGGATGAGACGCATATCCCAGGAACTACTGAAACAAGGCCAAGCGCACATTGAGGGCATGCCATAGTAAGACATGGAGATTAAGGTCAGACTCCCTGTACGTCTGACGAGACGGGTCCAGCCATCAGCTGCAGGGAAACGACGACGCTCAAGTCGGCCGATGGATGATTGTCCCGGGAGTGCAGAATCGCGCATGTCGAAGACTCGAAGCTCGTGTGGACTTCGTCCTGCTCAGATATTTACCGTGCCAGCGAAGAGCTCGGGAGTTGCGGATTCGTCTCCCACTGACGGGGCGGGTTATCTGGCGGTGCCGTCGACGATGGGCAGCACGTGTGTCCATAGATGGAGGAGGAGGAGTCATGAGGGCACAAGGCTCATCATCACAACGGCTCCAAGTTCGTTTCGTGATACCAGACTGTCTGAAAAGGGCGAGTTGGCAGGTGGGGTTCCGCTCAGCGCCAGATAGCAACCTGCACTGTGCAGTCTGGCAGCAGCAGCCGTGCTCCACCAATTGCCACTGGTAGCTTGGGCCCCCCCACGGCCTTACCCGGCCAGCATCACTGCCCGACGTTGCACCCGATGACCCGACCATCGCTCGGCGACCTGCCTTGGCCGAGGTCGTAGACAACGGCGAACGCGAGGGGATGTCCAGGTGTGCACCACCACTCACTTCTTTGAGTCGGGGTTAGGGTTGGACAGTTCCTGAGAAGTGGAGCTACGCTCGGATTTGTACGCCTCGCGCTACGAAGCCTTACCCAGGTGCCCCATTCATGAGTCACCGTCCACGGAGTAGGCGTATTTACGGTGGGGTCTTGAAATACATACCGCCCGCCATGTTGTCGAAATTTTTTAGATAAGATAGAAAGATAACGTCGGGCCTTTGATCACAAACCTCCCATCCTCCATTGTTTCCGCCTTTCCCTTTGCAACAAACAACACAAACACCCCAGCACAAAATGCCAGAAGAAATCACTTCAACAGCCTCTCCCGCTGCTCCGCACGAACCCCCCTTCACCTACACCGCCAGCCAGGGCTACGTCGAGCCGTGCCATCAAGTGCCTCCCGAAGTACGCATGCCGCGGGGTGCCCCTCACCCAGAAGAGTACAACGAAGACGAGGACAACGACTTTGACGATATTTTCGAGGACGATGACATGGGAGACGACGAATGGAGCGGAGACGCCAGGGACCTCACAAAGAATTACAACCGTCAGCGTCAGCTGCAGGATAACACCAACGGAACTGCTGCTGCCCCGCGATTGAACCAGCAAAAACCAACAGCCAACACATTCGCAAGTGTGGACGACCAGGTCTCGGCGCTCTCAAAACACGCCGCCAAGATACGCCTAGACACTGTCAAGCAGGGTGATGACAAGGACAGGGACAAGGACAAGGCCGATCGCGCCACCAGCGATCAGGTGCTTGATCAACGGACCCGCATGGTCTTGCTGCAGATGATAAACCGCGGCTTTGTCAGTGAGGTCCACGGTGCGATTAGCACGGGAAAAGAGGCCAATGTCTATGGGGCGATGCTCGTCGACGACGAGACCGGCCACGTGGCCCACAAGGCCATCAAAGTATACAAGACGGCCATCTTGGTCTTCAAGGACCGAGAGCGGTATATTGCAGGAGAACATAGATTCAAGGGTGGTTTCGACAAGGGAAATAGCCGCAAGATGGTCAAGCTGTGGGCGGAAAAAGAGTTTCGAAACTTGAGGAGAATCCACACAGCTGGTATTCCTTGCCCGGAACCCATCACGCTCAAGCTGCATGTTCTCGTCATGGGGTTCCTGGGGGACAACAGGGGCTGGGCGTACCCACGACTCCGCGATGCCACTCTCACTGGGGAGGACGTCGACCAGCAGTGGAGACGCCTGTATATTCAGCTCCTCGGCGTAATGCGGAAAATGTACCAAGTTTGTCGCCTCGTCCACGCCGATCTCAGTGAGTACAATATCCTATACCACGATGGCCTCCTCTACGTCATCGACGTATCGCAAAGTGTGGAACCCGATCACCCCCGTTCTCTGGAGTTTTTGCGGATGGACATCAAAAACGTGGGCGACTTCTTCAGGCGCAAGGGCGTAGATACTCTCGCGGACAGAGCCATCTTTAACTTCATCACCTCTACTGCCGGCCCCGTCGAAGAGCCTGGTCTAGCTGAAACAATAGACAAGTTGTACGGGTCTCGCGAATTCGCAGTGGACGAAGACGCCCTCGCCACGTTGGAAGTCGACAACGAAGTTTTCCGCAACCAGTACATTCCCCAGACCCTAGAGCAAGTGTACAATATTGAGAAGGATGCGCAGAAACTCAGCCAGGGAGAGGGCGGTGACCTGGTGTACAAGAATCTGCTGGCAGACCAGGTTGTACAACCGAAGAAAGACGAGGGGGAGGAAGGCGAAGAAACCTCGGAAGACGAGTCTGGCTCCGGTGTCTCCCTATCCGACAGCGAATCCGGCGATGATGGTCGATTCGACAAAGGCAGACCCCGCGGTCGCAAGTTCGAGGACAAGGATGAAAAGAAGGTGTGCCATCTTGCCAATTTTCCAACTCGTACTGTAGTCGTCTAGTGCTGACTTGTAGTGTAGCAACATAAGCAAGCCGTCAAGGAAGCGAAGCGCGAAAAAAGGAAGGAAAAGATGCCAAAAAATTTAAAGAAGAAGATTGTGTCGAGTACTTCCCGACGCAAGAAGTAGACTGAGTAGTCTATACATGAAAAAAAAAAAAGGCAGAAAATAAAAAGATTAAAACCAGGAAACTAGATAGATGTCTTTACGACGTATGCTGGATTGGATCGCGGTGAGTTAAGCGGAACTGATCATGGCGGTACAGTCGGATGATGAGCCTTGAATGCCGGGGTGTGTTTAACGCCTACAGGCGTGTAACCTCCTCGATCCGACTCTTTACATACCCTAGTAGTAAAGACACTGGAGATCAAAGAGAGCGCTGACGACTGTTGGATATGATGGCACATGTCTCGATCCACATGTTTCTTTCTTATAGCTAGAACACTGCCCAATATACAATTTAGACCGTCGTACTGGGAACTGTTTCATTCAAAGTTAGGGAATAGGCCGTAGACCAATTGCAACCTCGACTCCATGTCGCTACCGAAGTCTCAAGTCACTACTTAGAAATAAAATTGCTGTTGCGGCTGTCCCGGCGGTGGCTGAGCCATGAAGTCAAAGTTCATGGCGTCGACGCCCGAGTTCCACGGATCAGGGTATTCTACGAATTGTCATTATTGGGAAGAAGGTCAAGTATAGGAGTTACCTACCACCCAATATGGAGTCGAATACGTCCATTGGTGCCATATATTGCGTCTGGTCAACTGACAGGCCAGGAAGGCCCTCGAGGTTCATACTCACCGGTAGCGGTTGAGAATATGGAATTCTGCACCGCCGTTAGTTACATGACATGCAACGTCGGCTACGGAGCCCCGTCGGAGCCCCGTCGGGTTGGAACTTGCCCTGAAAAGTCTGGAAGGGATGCCCCGTTCTGCATCTCGGCCATGGCGAGCGCAGCGTCCTCGCGAGGATCGCCCGCTGCTTGGGCGGCACGTATCTGGGCATTTAGGCTTGCGCCGTTGCTGCCGGCTAGCATGAATGGCGGAAGCGGGGTTCTGGTACCGCTCCCACCGCCGGATGAGTCTCCGTCGCGCTTGAGCGCGGTGCCAGTGACTGTTCCGTGCTCGTATATGTTTCTGAGCGCAGTGAGGGCTCGCGACAAGGGTCCAGAGAGCTCAATGTCTTTGCCGCTCACCGCGATATGGGGCTCAGGCGAACTGGCCTCCTTGGCGGCAGTCGCTGAAAGGGCATCAATCAGGTCCCCTTGAAGCGCGCGGATTTTTGGGTCCGCCTTGGTTTCGCACAGAATGCCAAGAAGTAGCGCCGACGATAGCCCGTGATACGTAAATGCCCAAGTTCGAGTGGGAATGACGGAAAGCTGATGCATGGCCAAAAACATGCGGACCGTTTGCGTGAGGTTGTCTTTGCACCTATCCGCCAGCTCCTTCCTTTGCTCGGGATCAAAGTCGCAAGTTCGTTTGAGAGCTGGCCGACAAGCTACTGAGATGACAAATGAGGTATGTAGTCGTATTGCATAGTATTGGAGACGGTGGAGTGCCGTCTTGCACTGTTCCTTGTCTTGCATATGGGGTAGCGAACGGCGACGAAGGTCCTCTACCGCCTCGCAATTGTCCACAATTTGCCGGTATGATGATGTTGCCGTGGCTTCGGGATTCAGCCGTCGTGAAATAGTTTCTATGAGTTTATACATCATTTCTAGATATGTGAAGTTGCTGGGTGGTGCGTCGGAGCTAATAGGAATATCGCAACTTGGAAAGTTTGTCATTGGACATCTCGGAAAGACGTCAGCTCGGCGACATGGAAGACAAAAAACGGGAATTTTTCATACCTGTCAAATGAAAGCGACGTCAACGTATCATGCCAGACGCATGTCCACCAGAGCTTCCGTCGGATCGTCTCCTTGGCCTTGGCATCCGAAGGCATGCCGTCACGGCCATCCAAGCTAGTGGTGCGATGAAGTCCTAGCGACTGTGCCAAGCGACATGTGAGGCCGGTCAGTGCCCACGAGGCTTCTGCCTTCATGTCATTCAAGAGGACAAAGCTCGTGAGTAACAAAGCTTGGATGGAGTCAAATGACGGACTGGACATGCTCAGCATTATTGGGTCTTCCTCAAGTGGGCCAACAACATACCGCAACAAAAAATTACCAAGTCGAAGAAAATGAAAAGATATCTGTATATATCTTTGAGAGTTACGGGTGCGAATATGATACGGGCTTTCGTGGTACTGGGAGCCAACGGCCAGGACGGCGAATAGGATGGCAAGCCATGACGCTGCTACCGGCCTTGAAGACTTCATGGCGGATGAGGCGTTGCGGGAACGGTCCTCAAGGTAGACCATAAGCTTGGATTCAAAATCGTCAATGTCGCAGACGAATCCCCAAAAGGGCTGAGGAATTTCCTTGTATGTGCGGAACAATCTAGAAGCTGTCTGTCAGCCATTGGTTCTGCCGAGTGTTTCGATCAGCCTACTTCATCACTTCTCGGTCGGACGGAAGCTCGGCTGAGATATCCTGGGCTAGTCGGCGCAGATGATGAGACGACATGAGAGGGAAGGGGGCGGAAGTGTCAAGGCCCAGAATAGAGCGCATGTCCCCTCGGATATCCACGTTGTCACTCCTCTCAATTGGAGAGGACTGTTCTCGGAGGAAGGCCGGAATGCTATTCTGGCCAAGGTAACGATCTCCCACCGACTCTGTATCATCAAGGCTTGTCGATACACCTGGCTACCTTGATTAGGCACAAGCCATGTGACTGAGCGGCAGATACGGCTCACCTATAGCCCGCGGCCAACTGTCGCCGCGCTCAGATTTCCGGCCTTCGTCCTGACCATCTGAAAATGAGCGAGCACGCTTCTTGGCGTGAAGATGGTGAGACGCAGCAGTATTTTTGGTGGCGGAAGAGCGGTTTGGTTTGTACGAGCACAGCTGAGCATGCTCTCGCTTGACGCAGTTCTCACACGGCTGCTTGTTGTCACACTTTACCTTTCTTTGTCGGCATGGCCAACATGCCGTTCCTGGATGATGCATTAGTGCGAGGTTGGAAACTCGATGTGACTGCATGAACCAAAAAAAAAAAAAAAAGGCAGGTGGGGGGGCAAAACGGACGGCTCAAACGCGTCAGGGACCGGGGATACTTGCCATATCGCACTTTCCGGTGAGAGTGAATTATGCGGCTTGCTTCCTCGGGTGTGAGCTCTTCGATGGGGATGGCCTCCTCAGCGTCGGTAGCGTCGGTCATTCCGCGGGCTACTGCAGGGGATGCAGGTTTTCCGTGTGCTCGCAGACGCAAGATGGCAAATGCTCTACAAAGCCGATTACCAGGTCCAGTGTGTCATTGACGCCAGCCTCTTGCCTCATTGATGATGACACGCGTGCAGAATGCCGAGCCTCCGACAACGATTTTGAGGATTTGGATTACAGATTTACAGCCGTTGACAGTTGCAGTTAGTGAGGCAACGCTGATCACGTGGTGCGATTTCCCCGCACTGTAGGGGACCAACTCTACGTCGTGTGCTGCACAGTGCATCTGCCCTGTGGTGGTGGAGCACGCGGCACGCACATGAGTTACATCGCTCCATTGCAGGTTCCCCGCTTCTTCGACACCGTATTTCGGCCTACATCAGTCCGGTGCTCATCTCAGTTCCCCTCGGGCCCACAGTGCACACCCTGTGACGAGCTAGCGTCGGCAGTTCCCGCGCCAGGCCTTTCTTTACCAATTGTTTCGTCGGTTCTGATCCGACGTCTGGAACTTCGTCAGCCTTTTGGGCTGGTTGCTTGAAACCAAACCGCTCATCTTGGACATTGCCATTGCTATTGCTTTTGATTTTGCTCTTGCTTTTGCTCTTGCTCTTGCTCTTGCCGTTGCCGCTGCTCTTGCTTTTTCAGTTCCGGCCCCAATGATTCGAAAGAGGTTGGAAAATGACAACTCTACACTGTCGAAAAGGGCCAAGAGCGACGAGGACACCCAACAAGCAAAGACGTACTACGCCATCGATTCTATTCCCTTGAGATCGACAGTTAGTCAGCCCTCAAACAGGGTTTCTGTGTCGGCGCCATGCAGCACACGAAAGAATCTGTCAGGGCCTCCACGACCGATTGGCATCACCACATCCTCCTCTGCGTCCAATACATCCAATAATACATCCTTCTCCTCGGCATCGGGGTTCGATTCACCACTCTATGACAGCAGCTCCGACTACTTCACCAGTCCAGAGTCGCCAGCCGAATCAGAAACGGAGGTGGCGGGTGCGAATATCCCCCTCCAAACGTTGAAGAGGAGACTTGAAAAGGTTTGGCGTCAGTGTATAACCAGGTTTATCTTCCCCATTCGTTACCTTGGCTAACAGGCCACCATCCTCGTAGCGAAGTTTTCTTATGACGACTACTTGGACTTCGCCGGGGCACCACTTGCCGTAACTTGGGAGATAACTCGCATAGCTCTCGAGTGTGGCGTAGAATTGGCTGACTGCAAGGTGGGATACAAAAATTCACCTCAATGGAACAACCGGGACCTACTTCACAGTACGCTTTCACGACTACCGGAATTCCAAAACAAGACCATGCCGCAGCTCAGTAGTCGTGAGGCTTGGAACCTGGCCCTGCATGAGTTTCAGTCAACTCAGGCAGTGAATTTATCTGCGGAGCTCAAGTTGAATGACAGCTCAACTGGTCCGCTGTTCTCACTCAAACTTTTGCCGTTGCATCTCGAAAAAAGCAATCGCCTGAGTCGTCGGTTCGGAGCTGATCGGTTTCTGAAAATAGTAATGCCATATCCCAAAGACCTGAAAAAAGTCACAGGAATCCAAGATGACGGCCTCTTGGCATATAAAATGGCCAAGTGGCTCACCGGCAACCATTATTTCCTGGGACGCGTGTGGACTGCGTTCTACTGCGCGCCGGAAAAACACAAGAAGAACAAGAAACAGAAGAAACAGGATGACCAAAATGCGCAAAATGCGCCAAAAGTATCACATATCAAGGTATACTTATTCGCCTCGGGGGGAGATAGTTTCCAGGGAAACCGTAATGGTTCATTGGCATCAGCTGAGGAGGCCAGGACGCCGGTTACGAGAACTCCAATGAAAATTCATCAATTGTTGGACTGGGCACTTGGGGGACTCGGCAAGGCAGACCAACAAGTCCCCAAGCTGTTTTCGAGGATTGCCCTAAGTAGGAACCACCAGGCCACCCACTGCTCGTCCAAGTGCAAAATCTGACAGCTACTCTAGGCCTCACCGATACGACTCCCTCTGTGGTCCTCGAAAACCACCAAATTCACCACGCAGACAAAGACATCGGTAGTCATGGCGTAATGAACGACGGGATAGGCAGGATGTCAAAAGCGCTCGCAGCGAAAATCGCCTTCAAGCTGGGTCTCACCGAGGTTCCGAGTGCTTTCCAGGCACGGCTGGGCAGTGCTAAAGGAATGTGGATTGCTGATAGCGATCCGAAACTCGGGGACGGTGACTGGATTGTGACCTATCCATCTCAAAGAAAATGGGACTGTGACGATGAGGACAGCCACCACCGCACCTTTGAAGTAAAAGAGTGGTCAAGAGAGCCATCGTCTGCTTTTCTGAACGAACAGCTCATAACGGTCCTCGAAGCCCAAGCTATCAACCCAGGCAGGATGCGAGAGCTCATCACGGACTATTTACGCAGCGAGCTGAGAGAAGCCCTTGCTGCGCAAAAGACAGCGATGGAAGACCGTGCCGAGTTGAGACTTTGGTTACAGCAAGGTGGCGGGACAAATCCTCGAGGGCTCGATAACAGGATCATCTTTGTGGGCGGACTTCCGCAAGGCTTCGAGAATCGGATTGCGTTACTGTTGGATTCCGGTTTCCATCTGAGGAGCTGCAAGTTTTTACAGAGACTCTTTTGGCACGTTGTCAGTCATCGGGGTAAGGCCCTGAAAGACAAGATAAGAATTAGCGTGCCTTGTTCTGTCAACCTCCTGATGGTTGTCGACTTCTCGTCAGTACTAGAAGAGGGTGAAGTTCACGTATCCTTTTCCACCAAGTTTCGAGCAGCAGATGCGTCGTTCTGCGACACACTTCTAGAAGGGATGGATGTACTCGTAGCCAGAGCGCCAAGCCACTTGCCCAACGACATACAACGGGTAAAGGTTGTCTCGAAACCCGAACTGAGACATTTGAAGGACGTCATTGTCTTCTCGACAAAGGGCCAGTCCTCCCTTGCCGACAAGCTGTCTGGCGGGGATTATGACGGAGATCGAGCCTGGGTCTGCTGGGATCAAAACATTGTCCAAAACTTTCGCAATGCACCTCCGCTAAGCGACGACACGGATCCCGACAAGAATGGTTCTATAAAAAGGCTCGACCGGCCCATGGCTCAACTTCGCCAAGAGGAGACCACCGCGGAGGACGTGTGCGCCAAGTTCCTTCGCGAGTCGTTCTGCTTCAACATGCAGCCGTCTCTTCTCGGAATATGCACCACCTTCAAGGACAGCTATGCCAAGTCTACTAGGGACATCTCGAGCAACCAAATTGTCACCCTGAGTAGGCTGTTGGGATGTCTGGTCGACCAGCCGAAACAGGGATACATTTTTACACACTCGGATTGGGCTCGTTTCCGAAAGGACCTGAAAATTCAGCTGAACTTGCAATTTGCTTCGAAACAATCGAAGCCACATATTAGCGACTACTTGAAGCAGGTTGCGTGCAAAACTGTTGACGACACCCTTGCAGAGTTGCACAGACTTCTCGAGAGCTACGACGCCCACGATTACGACGAGCACCTGACCAATCTGTACAAGTTCTTTAGTGAAGAATACAAAGGAAACAAGACGTGGGAAAACGTCAAGAAGGCGCTGGCGGCGGATATCGAGTCGGTTTCTAAGCTATGGAGTACAAGCTGCACAGCGGTAAACGACAGAGACTACGATGCCATCACCGGGTCTGTCTACGGGCAGTGGCGTCAGATTCAGCCGCTAGCGACCGAAATGTGCTCCGACCTGGTCCGGCATCTTCTCCAGCCATACATGGCGGATCGCCAGTCGACCCTTTGGGAACTCCTCAAAGCCTCTTGTGCATTTTCCAAATCCTACCTCTACCCCGCCAAGGCCGACTTCGTGTGGCGAATGGCGGGCCGACAGCTTGCTTTGCTCAAGTCAACCATGTCTCACAGCGACCCGACGACCTCTTGCGCCCTGGTGGTGCCGGAGCTTTACAGCGCCCTCAGGCCAGATAGGAAACTCATCGCGGCAAGGCGAGCGCGACGGTTGGCAGAAGGAGAGGGCGCGTGCCACCTCAGCGCCGCAGACTTGGAGATGCTACAGGTTGAACACGACACGGACATGGATGAAGAAGCGGGTTACTGACGCGGCATTCTGGACTACTTTATTGGCTTTCCTAGACGGCACCACGTTGTGCGTCTTTCATAGACGTAGCTTTCCTTGCACGACAGGCGCTAACCGCAATTGTGATGTCATTTCTCGAGGAATCCTCATGTGACGTGTGACAACTTCCCGCCGAGCCGTAGGTTCGAAACAGCCCGAGAGTCAGTCGCGGCCAGAGAAAAGGGAGCGGGGTGAGTAGACGTGCTTGGTCTGGAGCACCACGGCCCAAGTCGCTCCCCGTCGCCACACGGCACGCGCTTCGTTGAGCATAAAGGCAAAGAACAGTGGTTGAATAATACATTACAGGCGTCGTGATATGGAGTGGCCGCCCTGCCCCCGTCGCGACTGAAATGCTCTAATTACGTGATTTTCTCAGATTGGCTCGTCCCTCGGCTCGATCAGCACTTCGTTGACAGCGACATGTTCGGGCTGAGTCACGGCGTACAGAATGGCACCCGCGACGTCTTCAGCATCCAGCACCTTGGCACCCGAGGGCTCGCCATACTTCTTCAGCGCCTCGGCGTCCGTGGAGATGTCCAGCAAGCCAGTGTCAACGTTGCCCGGCTGAATGGCGGTGACGCGGAGACCCGAGCCGGCAGTCTCCAGCCGCAGGCTCTGGAGGGTGGCTTCGACGAAGAACTTGCTGGCCGAGTAGACGCCGAGGCCGGGGAAGACCTTGCGGCCGGCGTCGGACGAAATGGCAACAATGTGGCCGCGCTTCCGCTCCAGGAAGCCGGGGACTGTGGACGAAAGGCAGTGCAGCAGCCCCTTGCAGTTGATGTCGACGGTGCGCTCCCACTCCTCCGCCTGGCAGTTGGCCATCATGGTGAAGTACATGACGCCGGCGCAGCTGACGAGAATGTCGATGGGTCCGAGCTTCTCCGTCGCGGTCTTCATCAGAGATTCTACTTGCGCCTTGCTGGTGACGTCCGTCTTGTGGGCCAGGATCTTGCCGCCGCAACGGCACAAGTTGGCCCTCAGCTTGTCGAGCTCGTCGATCCGACGAGCTGCGAGAGCAATGTGGGCGCCCTCGCGGGCTAGCTTGGCCGCAACGGCGGCTCCGATACCCGAAGACGCTCCCGTGATGACGACGACCCGGCCGGCGAGGCGACCCTTGTCGGCATGACAGTGTGTACCGGCTGCCCTTTGACGCAGCGGTGGCTGCGGGAGCCAGCCACGGGCGAAGAAGTGCCGTGCATAAGTCTCCCACAAATGCCTGTCGATTTTCGGTCGTGAGACGCCGTAGAGATCCAGGACTGGTTGAGTGGCTCCGTCCTTGAGAATAGTCACCAGCTCCAGCGTGTCGACTGTGGGCATGCCACCGCGAAGGATGTCGACGGTGAATGGGTCGTCGCCGCCTCGTCCCGACCCGCGCTTCTCCTTCCACAGGGCTACCCAGTCGTCCCAAGGAAGTCGTTTAGTAGGGTACCCGAGGGCTTCGAGATCCCGGAACACGTTTTCGGCCGTCACAGGATCCGGGTCGCCCAAATGATACAGCTTCTGTTTTGTACAAGGGTGATTGGCCAAGGTGACGATTGCCTGGCTGACAAAGTCCACGGGTGTCATTTCTGCCAGCCAGCCATCGACCCGGGGAGCATATCCAAGGTGCAGAGACTCGACGATCAACGCGTTCAAAAGATCGTACGTGTTGGTAGCACCTGTGGTGCTGTGACCACTGATGGTACCGGGCCGATACACCTTGACGTGCATGCCTCGCCGGCCGGCCTCATAGACCAGCTTCTCGGCAACCCATTTGGTCTGACCGTACCCGTCAGGCAGCCTCGTCGGTACGTCAGCTATGTCCAGCATGGCTTCCTCTGCCCAGGCGGTCTTTGAAGGCGGCAAGACACCGTTGGTCGACACGTGATGGACGGTGGCGCCACCTCGAGAGGCGAGCCTCAATATCTCGCGGGTGCCGCCAACATTGGCATTTCGCAGTGCAGCGTAAGGGTAGACCAGGTTGACAGTGGCGGCGGCGTGGACAATAACATCGACACGTGAAGCAAGCGCCTCGAAGGCTTCGGGGGCGAGACCAAGGCGGTTGCGCGCCAAATTACCGGGTACAACCTCCATTCTCTCAAGCATGGCGTCATTCCAGATTCCCTGATCGATCAAATTCTTTCTGATGCGTGCAATGCCAGCTGGGCGACAGTCGATATTTGGGTCTGTGAAGCGAATGAGACAGAGAATTTGGGCTGAAGTGCTTTCCAGGAGAGACTTGAGGAGGAAAGCGCCCAGATAGCCCGTTGCACCAGTGAGAAGGATAGTCGCCGCATCGCCGAGCCGGCACATGGGCTTGCCATTGGATTTGATGTCATCGGGCAGAACCGAGTCAGCGAGCAGGACGGCAGGGAGATCGGCTTGCACGGCAGCCGTATGGCCATCTCGCGCGGCTCGTATCGCATCCATATGGCCCTCCAGGGTTGGCGTCCCGGCGAGTGGCGCAAGGGGTATCGGGAAGCCAAATGTTCTTGTCAAGCGGCCGGCCAAGTCGGCCAAGGTCAAGGAGTGGCCGCCCAAGTCGAAAAAGCTATGGCTCTGAGAGATGGCAGTCGCGGGGATGTTGAGAGACAAAGCCCACATTTTGATGATGGTGTCCATCTTGATTCTGGTATCGTGGTCCTTTTTTGCGTTTACAGTTGGTGTTTTCGGTGAGGGCGGAGGAGGCAGGGATTTCAGATCAATCTTTCCCGAGACGCCATTCGTGGGCAGCGACTCCAGTTCAACCCAGAGGGTGGGAATCATGTAATGCGCAAGATGGTCGGAGAGCGCTCTCCGAGCCACAGGACTATACCCAGACTCATCCACCACCAAGACGGTTCGATTGCGAATCTCGCCTTTGTCCGGGACGACATAAGCCACCAACTGCTTGCCCAGGCCATCGCCACGAGCAACGACAGCGCAAGCCCGAGCCGCGAGGTGGTTTACAATTGCTGTTTCCACAGCCCCGGGCTGGACGGTGTATCCACGGGTCTTGATCATCCCGCCTACCCTACCGGTGATTTCGAGGAGGCCAGAGGGGAGAATTCTGGCCAGGTCTCCAGTCCGATACATTCTGGCGTCCAGAGAGGTCGAGAATGGGTCAATTTGGAAGGCTTTGGCTGTGGTTTCTGGAAGGTTCAGGTACCCTCTGGCTAGCATGTCACCGCCAATATATAATTCACCACTGGTGCCCGCGTCGACCCTGTTACCGGCCTCGTCGAGGATGTAAATAGTTGAGGGATCCATTGGCGGGCCTACAGGGCACACCCTTGCCTCGTAGTCGATAAAGGTCTTGATGTCACCCGCCGCGACCTCATGTGTCTCGCTGGCGCTGTACACATTGAGAAGCCGAACGGCGGGCAGAGCAGCAAAAGCGCGGCGACAGAGGTCCGTTGTCACAACCTCACCATTGAGCCACAGAGATTTCAGATCGGGGAGGGTGTCGGCGAGGGACGGATGGCGTGCGAGAACTGTGGCCAGAAGAGTCGGCGTCATCAATGTGTCGGTGATATTTCGAGCCGCGAGGAATTCCACGAGACCATCGGGGTCGTAGCTCACGCTGTCTGGGACAGCCACCGTGGTCGCTCCGCGGAGGAGCGGCCGAAGCATTTCCCAAGGGAAGAAGACATTGCAAGCCACCCGGTCACCGGGCTTCAAGTCGCTGAGGTCGAATCTCAGGTTATATGAGCAGACTGAAGCCCTGTGCGGGTTCGCGATGCCCTTGGGCTTGCCTGTCGTACCTGACGAATAGGACACAAAGGCGAGTCGGTCAAGATCATCTTCTGCCGGCAACGGGGGCTTGGGCCCCACGAGAACGGGCTCGTTTGCGCCCACTGTCATGTCTGGCTGGTCGACGACAATCACTGGGATATCGACATTCAGGTTGCTGGCATGAGCCCTTTGCGTCACGATGACGGTCGGCATGGCATCTTCAATGACATCGCGCAACAAGGCAGCAGGATACGCCAGCTCCAGAACTAGATATGCACCACCGGCACGAAGAGCCGCCAGAGAGGCAACGACATAGTCAGCGCTGCGATTCATGAGCACGCCAACCAGACAATCTCGGCCGACGCCATACTGACGCAGGCGGTCGGCCAGCGCCCATGTTTCGCTATCGAGTTCCGCGTATGTGAGAGCTCGCTTTTCGTCCTGGAGCGCGACGGCCTGCGGCGTGGCCTGGGCTTGCTGCTCAAAGAGCGCTGCCAGGTCCTTGGTGGTGTCGATAATGGACGTGGCCATGGTCCGAATTGCCGACAGAACTACTCAGTGCCGGCGAGAGGAAGTCTTTAGCTGCCAGAACTGGTCCAAGCCACGCTCTTTCACCTGCCCTTGGCGTTAGCCTAGTTGTCAAAAACGTCGTTGGAAGGACACACTCACTGTCGCAACAATCCAGTCTCTTGTCTACAATGACGGGACTGAAGCACCGCGCAATCTCAGAGACAACCCCGTGGCCGACGCGATGCACCGCATTGGACGGAACCGGCGTCAGGAGTAGAGGGCCATCAAGCCGGAGGCGGCTGTGGGACACGCGACACCTTTAATATACTCCTTCGCCATGTGAATGTGACGAGGGGGTTTCGGTGTGGCAACGCGTCCACTTTTCACCGCCTAGTCTCATCATGATGAGCCTATTATTATTCTGAATTGACTCAACAATGACCTGGTGCCCGCGCCACAAGACGAAAAGAGCAAGCGGTCACACGAAGCGCAGCCCAGTCGGGATGGCGGTGAAGGAGCTTGTCGATGCCTGCTCCTCGGCCAGCGGGCTTGACCTGACTGGTGAGTCTCGTGAAGTTAGTCTGGTAAAGCTTTCGCATTGCCTAGAGGGACAACCCATGACACAAATTAACAAACAAAAAGCGACTTGAAAAGCAGGAAACATTTTTCCAATCTATTCGCATCTCATCTCATGGAGTCGCGCACGTATTCTGCCCCCAGCGCTATCGGAGCATGAAGGTGACATTGGGGGTGGTCCGTGCCCACTTACGGCTTAGCGTCTCCGCGCACGCAGAGGAACGCTCAACAAAAAAGAACAAAAAGAACAAAACCCTGTCTGGAGGCTGGTGGTACGAGCATGTGAAGGAGACATTCGGAGGTGCTCCCCGAAGTTTGTGAAAGCGGGAGGCAAGCCTCAGACTTCCCCGGCCGTACTCCGTATAGTAATTGGCAATTTATTAGATTCGATTAACTAAAAGCCGCACGCGACTGGACAGGAGCCGGGCCGGCTGACGGGCGCATGAGCCTGAGCAGGACAGGCCTCGTCCGGGCAAAGAAAATACATGCCATGCATTTGTTACCAGTTGGACAAAACATCTGGGGCAAATCGAGCCAAGCAGCTCGGGCGCTGTGCTTGCCCAGATTCAACGCCAACCCATTTCCGCGTTTACTCCCTGCGTAGCCTTGTTCACACAGCTCGCTTCTGCCGCAAAAGGTTACGCCAGATAATACTGACGGGCCGTCACTTGGTGGTGGCGGCGTTGCTGCGCGTGAAGGACGGATTACATCATCTAGTCGAGTCCAGAGCTGCCTCACTGCTGCCGGGTAATTCTCGAATCCGCATTCTGACATCTGCAGACCGCAGAACCGTCGTTGCCCAACACAAACAAGCCGGCTGTGAGCCGGCAAACTCGGGTCGGCAACCTTTGCCGCACAGTCAGCACAGCTCGCCAGGCATCGGTGCATCTTGTCCAAAGAAAAAAACGGGTATCATTACTACATATAAAGTCTGGTCGTGACTGATGCTGATCAAGTCGTACAAAACACCGTCGCCATGCGTGCACGCAAACAACGCCGTCCACACGGGGTCGAGCGACCGTTCGCGCCTTAGATCTCGGAGCGTCCCATGCTGAGGTCAATGTCCTCAATCTTGACAGTCTTGGTGCGGAAGACGAGCTTGTGGCCCAAGAACAGGACGAGGAAGAGCAGGATGCTGACGTAGTTGACGAAAAAGTCGCTCGTGCTCCACTTGATGAAGACGGTGAATCCGCTGGTCAAGAGGATCAAGAGGTTGAAGCAGAGGCCGAACCAGGACAAGTAGGGCTGGAACGGGGCGACATAGGGGAGCGAGGAGCGAGGCTGTCCGCGGGTCTGAAGGACCTTCATGAAGCGCAAGTGACAGGCGTTGATGAGAGCCCACACGATGAACCCGGCAACGGCCGTGATGTTGAGGAGCCAGGTGAAGACGGTCTCGCCGTTCTCGGACAGGTTGAGGAAGGCCAGCAGACCGAGCATCGAGCAGAAGGCGACGGACCAGTAGGGCGTGCCGAGTCGGTTCGTCTTCTTGAAGATGGCCGGGGCGAGGCCCTCGTCGGCCAGAGCGTACAGGATTCGAGTGCTGGAATAGACGTCGGAGCTAGCGGCGGAAAGCACAGCAGTCAGCAAGACGGCATTGATGATGTCGGGGAGGACCTGGACGCCGGCAAGCTTGGCGACGATGACGAGAGGCGAAGCAGAGGCGTTCTGGGCGGTGCTTTGCAGGTCGGCATTGTCGTAGGGAATGTTGACGCCAATGAAGAAGACGGTGCCGACGAAGAGGATGAAGTTGCCCCAAAAGGTCCAGCGAATGGCCTGGGGGATGGCCTTGCGGGGGTTCTCGGTCTCGCCAGCGCCAATGCCGACGAGCTCGGAGCCCTGGTAGCTGAAGCCGGCGGTGATCAGGACGGTCCAGAAGCCGACGAACTTGCCCGAGGCGCCGGACACGACGTGCTCTGCAAAGGCGCCGGGATAGGTCCAGTACCTGAAGCCGATGTAGCCCTGGCTGCCGGCGCCGGCATTGATGCACATGCCGAAGATGATGAAGCCGACGACGGTGACGACCTTGATGCTGGAGAACCACATCTCCATCTCGCCAAAGTACCTGACGGGGAAGAAGTTGACGGCGGTGAAGACGGCCCAGAAGATGGCGATCCAGACGGCAATGCTGACAGCCTGGGTCCAGTACTGGATGATGAGGCCGGCGGCGGTGAGCTCGAGGCCGAAAGTAATGGACCAGCTGAACCAGTAGATCCAGCCCATAGCGAAGCCCAGCGTGGGATCAACGAAGCGGCTGGCATAGACGGTGAAGGCGCCGGCGACGGGCATGTAGGCGGCCATCTCGCCAAGGGCCACCATGACGGAGTAGACGACGAGGCCGATGAAGACGAAGCCGATGAGCAGGGACGCCGGCCCGGCCTTGGCCAGCGCAGCACCGGTGCCGAGGAACAAGCCAGTGCCAAACGTGGCGCCGATGGCGATGAACTGGAGGTGACGACCCTGCAGAGACCGCGTCAGGCCCGACTGGCCGGCCTCGACATCCTCGGCGCCGCCCTTTTTCTCCGTCGCCGGCTCGTTGCTGGCTCGGAGCGTCTTTTCGTCGGCCATTGCTGGTTCCCGACGTTGCGACTCGTCTCCCGGTCTGGAAGAGAGACGATTCGGACAGAGGACAGAGATGATCTTGGAGAGGAGAGAAATTTTTTTCCGGTCCGAGGACTGAGTGGTGCGAACGGAGTCAATGGGCCTGGGTCGGGTCGGGTCGCGGCGAGGGCACACGAGGGGCCCGACATATATTGCCGGGCGGGCAACTGGCCAAGGGCGACGGGCGGGCGACAGAGCAGCACGGCAAGGAGTCGGTGACGATGACGACGATGACGACGATGATGTCGGCAAGAGAGGGCAGGGGACGGCGGTTGGGGCGGATTTGTGTCTGGTGGTGCCAGCAGTGAGTGGGCAAGTGCAGCGCAGCTCTCGACACAGCACGGGTCATGAGTCTTTATTCACGCATCGAGTTGCATTTTAACTGAATGGAGTCAACGTGGCACGGCTAGCACGAGTCTGCTGTCAACGCGGTTTGCTAAGGTTTATTAGTTCCGGGCTGCGGTCTGCGGAGGCGACGGGAAAGGCTAAAGTCAAAAAAATAGAAAAAAATAGGAAAAAAACAGGTTGCTACAGTCTAGCGCGTGCACATCAATCACCCACGTCCATGTCCATGCTGACGTGCCAGCCGACGACCTGTCGACCTCATTTTTTTTTTCCCCTTCTTCGTGTTTCCAGCTGCTGCAGTCAGGAGGGCATTGATTGATTGACATGCATGTTTTGGTCGGTATCGGCATCAGACTGTCTTCGTTATCAGCAACATGACTTTGCACATACGGGGATGGCCCATGCCGCGCTGGCCCCCCCCCATGCCGACATGCAAATTTGTGGGTTGATGAATCAATTGACCACGCAACTTGCCCAGCAGCACTCCGCTTCCAGCAAGGTGGTTTCTCCATACGGAGCCGGGCTCGGTCAGTCAGCGCTTGGCGCTATGCGCGTGCGGCGGCGCAGACTGGGGGACCTGAATAATGAACCTGCCGTCTGTCTGTCTGGTCGCGCGGCTCGGTGAAGCCGTGCGATGCCGGCTGCTGCGACGTCGCTCGACCAGTTGCGCCGGTTGCACCGGTTGCACCAGTTGGCTTTGTTCCAATCTTGGTGCGCGGGCTGGCGGCTGGCGGCCGGTCGTGGCTGCCCGTCACGCCTTGCCAATCACAGTGTGCCTTTTGATGAGGAGAGTGACGAGAAGGGAAAGAAGAAATTCTGCACGAGACGCACGCCCAACGCCCAAACGCCACCCGGTCCGACGGGTTGGACGGTAAGCTGGGAGAGAAAGTAAGCATACCAGAACTGCATGTTTGTGGCTTCTTGTCCTTTGGTCCCAGGCGCATATGCAAACATCGGCCCTTCGTATCCAGTAGCGTTATGTAGGCAGTCCTAGCTCGGTCTCCGTACTTGGCGGCGCACGTCTGGCACCTCGATGCGTCGGACGACGAGACAAAAGCTCGGAAATTCGGGGAGGCATTGGAGTTGTTGGCGCACGCGGGCTTGTGATTTGTAAGTCGCGCATGCGGCCCTGGGTCCTACAGGCTGACTGACTCGCAGCCAGGTTTGAGAGACGTTTTCCTTTATTTTATTATATTCCATCTTATTTTTTTTATTTTTTTGGCTCTGGTGACATTTCTTGAATCGCTCGTCTCTTCAAGGGGACCTTGCGCGGGGTCATCTGATGTCCATCACCCATCGTCGTCATGGCAGGCACAACCTGGTTGACGGGTTGGGGTTAGCGCGCAGAAACGCGACGGGACCCCCTCACTTTTGTGCTTGTCAGAGGAGAGGAGAGGACCACCGTCTTCCGTCCGTGCAAATCCATAATCCATGCATTCATCATTCATTCATCATCAGGCACGAGGTTTTCGCGCGGCCTAGGTAAGTAACTAGGCGTCGGCGGTCGGCACCAATTGCGTGTGCGTCAGTCCGCGGCTACCAACGGACACGTCCCCCGGAGAGTCAAGCCCAGTCATTCATCAAATACACAGCTGTGTGTATGTTCCACTTGTCTCGGGATGAGATGGCTTGTAGTTACGTACTGATTATGTTGTTGCGTGACTCCGCGGTTTCCTGATTTCTGGGGCCGGCGGCTACTCCCATGGTCTTGTGGTAAGCTGACAGCATTCGAGCAGGTATGTAGTATGTTTGTGGCACCAGAGGCTCTTGGCCTGCATTGCAGATGCTGCTGTGCCGTGGATTGGCAATGCGGTTCAGGTCGACGTCACATGTCCGCGGACCGGGAACGGTGAGGCACGTCTCTTCTTGACTTGGTGTGGTTCCACAGCAAAGTCTTGAGCTCACATAACTAGTTTCCAAGGACTTCAAGCTGGCAGAGATGCAAACTTGAAACAGCAACAGGATGGATACGTCGCGGTTTGATAGTCCAGCTTGGCCTGGACTGGGGCCATTTCGCCTCTTGCTACTCCGGCTGACTGCATGGTTAGCCAGCACCGAGAACCCAGAGATCACGAATCTTGTCAGACAAAAGACACACGCAATAGTTGGCGTGGTGAGCTTTCCCCCATCTTGGCGCATCCAACAAGCAGCGCATTGGACCGAGACATGATATGGCGACTCATGAGCTGCTATTCCACGGACTCGCCAAGCTAGGCTCGGCAGTGCTTCACTAGCACTTTCCTGGTCTTGGAGAGGAAGCTCAAGGATATTGATGCCGGATGGCATGACGTGTCAGCTGGTTCTGTGGCTCGTGGTGTGTTTCGCTTCATACTTCAGATGGTGGACGAAAAAGGGCGGAGAAACCTGAAGACTTGAAGGACTTGGGCATGGTCTGGGTGTAGCATATCTAGGGAGATTACACGTCTCTTCATCAGGTCCATTGCCTCGAGGTTATTCGGCGAAAAGCGTACTTTCGAGCACCATTACTCTACAAGCTACGCAAGTCGTTGGAGCGATAACACCAGAGACGCATAGATTGCACCTGCCGGGTTGTTTCGAATATCTGCTTCGCGGTGTTACATGCTCGTGTTTGGACGTACGCTGTGGGCAAGACTCGGCGAGCTACACTTTTATCTTTGCTCATCGAACGACTGGAAAGGTCCAGTGATGAGCACAACCACCAAGGCATTGGTGGATTAGAATCTTTCAACTTGACTTTGATTGTCATCAGGGTGCACGCACATGTCGTCCGCCACCAAGTCCGTAAATTTTTTTCCGATGCTGCAATCACAAACACACATATTACTGAACATCAGATGGCGCAGTGGCTCACGAGATCGCGCAGGGTGAGCGGAGAAGTCTGCCATTTATTCCACTGGGATCCGGCTTTTCTCTCTTCTAAAGATTATGGCAAGTGCCTGGAGCGATGTCTGGTCTTCATTTAATCATCGTCTCATGGGCGAATGGCCAACCAGTTGAAGTCGCCGTGGCCTCTGTGAGTGAACTCATCCCTGTGCAACGCTGCTCGAGCGACATCCACCCAAGGCAATTGATAAACAGTTAGACCTGGTTATTTCATATACTTCCATGACATTCCGTCTATTTTCAGATAGACTTGCCTCCAGAAATAGAGTGATAATAGCCCGCCTTCATCTCGCGGCGGCAGTCAACGCAGCCGCTTTTCGCGACTTGTTTGTTCAAGCAGCCCAAGTTTTCGACTGGGAATGCTCAGTCAGCCCACCAGAGGTATGTGCGTACCGGCCTGGGGATGAAGATGCTTTTGACTATCGTGATGCTCAAACCCCCAGCGTTCCCTAGCCCTTTGTCGCGACATGCGCCTCAGGGCGCGCCTAGGAGCACCATCGCCGCAACTCGCACTCGGCCAATGCCCTCGGGGGGCTTTTTGTACGTTGGGCGGTAGTTGGCGGATTCGCAACGCATCTGAGAACTTGCTCGAGGTTTCTAGCATTCCGACACCCTTTTTACCAATTGTCCAGCGAAGACGGCGTCACAGGACGAACGACATCAATAGGACAATCGAAGAGCACAACTCGCAAAGCTACAGTCTAGTGAAGCTAGGATTGCTAAAGTAATTGCGGCCGTGGCTTCGCAACGGCCCGACGGACTCGTTATCGCTGGTGCCGCTCTCGAGAAGCGAGCTTCTAGCCCTGAAAACGGTTTCGCCTTGGAAACACAAGCAACTTTGCGTGTTTCGTCATTGTCATTTCCTCTGGTTCCTCGACTGTATCGCAATGCTGCAGCGTGACGATTTCTTGACTTTTGCCATTCTATTTACGCTAGAAGTTCCGTAGTAGCAGACTATCCTTGACACGGCTCATGTGCTTACTGTCGGCACTCTGAAGAGATTGCGTCTTCAGTTGATTGAGCACTGATGAAATAGACCAAAGAGGTCACTTTGCGCTTGTTCCGCGCAAGTCCTCCCGTGTGGCAGCGCCTATCGCTGTTCGAACAACGAGACTGATGGTCACTTTTGGGAGATACGGTAACAAGCAGGGACGCGGACTTGCAAAGCCAAGCTGCCAGCACTGTGTTTTTCCTGCGGGCCAGTCGTTCTACGACATCATGGTGGAGGCAAGGCATTGGCCGTCAGTTCTAACTCCTGACTTGGTAGACCAAGGCTACGGCTAGGTCTCCGATTCCGGGCTTCTACGAGAGTTGGAGCAGGCAATTCTTGTCGCAAATTCGAATGCTCTGGTGTCAGGTTGCTCAAGGTACGATGCAGACGAAGCTGGACCTCACTGTGGCGGACCCCGAAGTGTCCATTGCCCGTTGCGGACTCTAGCCTTATTGACGGTGCAACCGAAATAAAACGAAGTACTAGAAGTCAGTCGGCGCAGACAGAGTTGCCTCCAAATGTCTAGTTGGACAGATACGGAACTGAGTTGTCGGCAAGGGACTAAGCTCGGCCGAGTACGGCAAAACACGAATCATGATCTTCACCTAAATTGTCGCATACGTGGTACGTGTATCTGCACCGACGGCAGAAAAATGGGTCGACAGCCCCGACCAATCTCTTTGCGACGAAGCCTCGTCCAAGTTGATCCAATCAGACCCCATGTTGTGCTAGGGGACCCCCGGTATGGACCGTAGCGCAGATTTTGATTGGCCAGAAACGTGGAGACCCATGTGCGGTAGCCACATCCGATGCGATGGATCAATTGTTGGAGATTTTGGAGAAACATAGCGAGCTGCTTGCCCGAGGCCTCGAGCCGCCGTGAGTGCCGAGTGAGATTGTGCAGAAAGCCCCTGCGGCTGCCGAAATGACCTCATGGCTTGGACCAGGCGGGAGGAACGGCCGCAGACCTACGTGGTGGCTGGTTTGGCGCCAGCCCGGTATTTTTTTTTTTTTTTTTTTTCGCCCAAGAGAGTCGAGGAAAACAAACAATTGGAGGGCCACCCAGCACTCCACCGGTTTGCTTGGCATTCCTTGGCCTGGTCCCTTTTAAATGCTGTGCTTTGCACTTGGCCTTAGTAACCTTGCTGCCATCACCACTACCACACCACCGGGCGCACCTTGACCTTTTGACTTTGCACGAAACACCCTCCCCCCCCCTTTGCGTCTTGCCAGGTCATTGATTATCCCGTCGCGCCACGTCTGCGCGATCCGTTGGCCGGACCTCTCTCCATTCGACTCTACTTTTCGCGGCAACAGTATCCTCATCGTCATCAGCCATCGGACTGGGCCAAGATGGGCGAGGCAGACAGCTACGCCAACGGCGGCAACGAACGAGGTCCGCCGCAGCAATGGGGACAGCAACAGTATGGCCAGCCCTACGGTCAGCAACAACAGCCGTATCAGCAGCAGTATCAGCAGCCGTATCAGCAGCCGTATCAGCAGCAGCCGTATCAGCAGCAACCGCCGCCCCAGGGCTATCACAACCAGTCGCAGGACCAGACTCACCCGAATCAGTACGGCGCGCCGCCGCCCTACAGCTACAACCCGCCCAAGGGCAATGACCCCAACTACTCCTTTGATCAGGCCTTCAAGGTCGAGAAGCCCAAGTGGAATGACCTCTGGGCCGGAATCCTCGTGAGTATTGATGCGCCTCGACACGTCTTGGCACGTTTCGTTCCATGCCCAACCCAAAGCCGCTGACATGACCCTGCCCAGCTCATCCTCGTCTTTGCTGGCTTCGTCGCCGTCTCCGTCATCTCCATCCGAGGTTATGTCACAGGCTCTCGTGGCAATGGCATCTACGGCGGGAGAAACAATTTCTCCCTGAACAACAACACCATTATCCTGTTTGCCTTTGGTCTCGCCGTTGCCTTCGTCCTGTCCTGGGCATACATCACAGTCGCGCGTGTGTTCCCCAAGCAATTCATTTGGATCACAGGCATCCTGAATATTTGCTGGGCCCTCGGAACTGCAATCTTTTATCTCTACAAGAAGTACTGGTCCGCCGGAATCGTCTTTCTCATATTTGGACTTTTCACGGCCTTTGCCTTTTATACCTGGATCCCGCGCATTCCCTTTTCGGCTCTGATGCTCAAGACGAGCATCAATGTCAGCAAAAGGTACGGCCATGTCTACCTTGTTTCCTTGATTGGTGGACTGCTGGCTACCGCATTTGCTGCCTGGTTTTCCGTCACCCTGACGGCTGTTTACGTCACGTACGAACCAGGGGCCAACAACCCCAAGTGCGGGCCCAACGGCAACGGCTGCAGCAAGGCGAAAGTCATAGGCTTGACCGTCTTCATCACCTTTGCCATGTACTGGATTTCTGAGTGGCTCAAGAACACGATCCACACCATCATCTCTGGTGTCTACGGTACTTGGTACTTTTGCGTGCACAACTTCCCAAGGGGCGCGACGCGAGGATCCGCCAAGCGCGCACTCACCTATAGCTTCGGCTCCATCAGTCTGGGCAGCTTGCTCGTCGCCATCATCCAGTTCCTGCGCCAGCTGTGCTCCGTCGCCAGGCAGCAAGCTGGTCAGGAAGGCGGCATCGGCGGCACTGTTGGATACGTCCTATTCTGCATTCTCGGCTGTCTAATCGGGTTGCTCGAGTGGGCTCTGGAGTTCCTGAACCGATACGCCTTCTGCCACATTGCACTGTACGGCAAGGCCTATATTCCCGCGGCCAAGGACACGTGGAACATGATCAAGGACCGCGGCATCGACGCACTAATCAACGTATGTATCCCTGCTTCTGGTACACCCGCCTCCCGCTTACGTCTTGTCTGCCTACAGGAATGCCTCATAGGGCCCGTACTATCGTTTGGCGCCATGTTTGTCGCCTTTGCCACTGCCCTACTCGCTTATCTGTACCTGCTCTTCACCAAGCCAAGCTACAACGAAAACGGAGGCTTCACTGTCGTCGTCTTGGTGTTTGCATTCCTGATTGGTTTCCAGATTGCGCTCATCTTCACCACACCGATTTCCAGCGGCATTGATACAATTTTCGTCGCAGCCGGGTGGGATCCGCAGGTTATGATCAACGAGCACCCGGAACTCTACCAGGAGATGGTGAGGCTGTATCCCAAAGTTCAGCAGGCTATTCAGGCGCGATAGTAGATGGACATGACCACAAAACGGCGGGCTGGTGCAGGATGATGAAGGGGCGGAAAGATTGGGCATGATACCACGAGTGAGAGTGATGGGTGGCGGTGACTTTTTCCTAGTAATTATTTGTTGTAAGATTTGACGTGGCTTTCAAGTAGCTTTATAGCAGGTTCTTCCCGAGTCTCGCCACCACGGCCACTTTGTGACCGCCGTGCGACTGCCAGTCCGCAGCCGCACGAGTCTTATGAAGCAATCTTATCTCTGTGTCAACACGCGTCTCGTAGATGGTTCTCTTATAGACGCTCATGACGCCAGTGACTCACCACAGTATCGCACAGAAGCCTCCTGGGGGGATCTTGGGGCTCAACCAAGCTTCTGGGCATCGGGCTAGCTTGTTGCTGCCATCGTCTTCACCTGATGTGTCTGCAGGATTCTGGGAAGTGCGCAAGTTGTGGCTGGACTTGCTGCATCTACGGCATCGCCTGCTCGTTGTCCCGGGGGCTTCGGCGTCTCTGAGAACTTGCCGCAGGCGGTTGCACAAACCAAAGTGCAGCCTCGGGGGACGCTGACGGATGGGGTGTTGTTGTGATTTTGCACGTCATGTAGTCCGTCTCGCGGCCTTCTTGGGCCCCTCTGCGTGTTGGTTACGTGCCGTTTCGGGATGCGGCACACGTTTGAGACGAGCGGAAATGACGACTGACCGAAGCGGCTGTCCGAGGTTGACAGCAGAGCACGCGTGGAGGGGTGAAGGTCATGATGACGGAGTGGCAGAGGCAGGTGGGATGCTGCCACGCAATTCGGATGCTGACCTGGTGTGTGGACGTAGTTGGAGGAGAGGAGAAGCATGCTGGATCGTATTGCCCTCGGCTGCGAATGTAGCCTGCGTCTCCAAGTGCGGCTTGCAGACACATGACCGTCCATGGCTGCATATCTGCCGTCTTATACCCTCCGCTTTCGTTCTAGCAGCCGGCCTCGCAGGACGGGGACGCCGGTCGCGAGCTCCTTTGACGGCAGCCTAGGGCGTCCAGGCCGCTCGGTTTGCCGTTGCTGCCTTTTCCTTCTTCCCCAGCTGGGAGGATCTGGCATCTGACAATACCGGCATGAGCCGTTGATTGCCAAAAACTTGCTCTCCGCGGCCGTGGCGGGGGCCCGCGCAAAAGTCTTTGAGCCCGCCGTGTCTTGCTATTGGATAGGTTTCACGACTTGTCAAGTCTCGCATCGCGGGGGGCCGGGGGCGGGACATGGGCCAAAGTGCAACCATCGGCGCACGGGCACAAATGGGAGGCATTTATGGTTACGAGGCGTTTCTCCCAGGGCCTAGCCATGAGTCAGTCGCGAGGCGGCTTCGGGGTATAAATGAAAGGGCACGAGGCCGCGAGAGAAGGAAGACGGACGGGACATTGGTGCAGCCGCTTGCTGGAACCGAACTGGCCGCTATCTTATTTGCTCTCCTCCCTGTGTTTGCTCGATTCGTCCTCGTCCTCGTCCTCGTCCTCTTGGAATCCCATTCGGACATCTGGAGGCTCCGATCAGACATTCGGCGCAGGAGTCAACCTTGGCCCTACACGCCGGAGACACAAGAGACACGTCAGGGGCGAATTCAAGACGTCTACCGAGCCGTAGCTGTGGGAAATCCTCGATACAACCGAGCTCGTGACAAGGCGAATCATTACCCGACTGTGGTTCTCCTGGCTGACAGCTATGAAGCGACCAAGTTACGTACTCTGTGCGCTTAGTCTGGCATGTCCTTTGACCGCGGCTATCGGTCAGACCTGCACTGTTACCAGTCATGGCCTGAGCAACGATGTCGACTGTCAAGAGACGGCGGACTTCTCCTCTCCGGTCGTCCAGGTCTTTCACCCAGGCGACAGAGTCGAGGTCGTGTGCAAGAAGTCGGTAGACATGGGGTAGGTGAACCGTATGCAACGCGACGTCGAGAGATATCGTCCTGACTGCCGTCGTAGCACTTGGACTGCTCTCTTTTACCGCACCGTGGACGGCTGCTACTTCTCGTATGGTAATGCTGCCGATTGCGATCCGGACCACATCCGGGCCTGTCGGCGATAGGCGCGCGCGCGAGAGCCCGTCTGGACGAGCACTTGCTGCCGTCATTGCGGTTGTGCTGCTGGCTGACGATGACGCGAAGGCGGTTTATTTGCCGCCTTGCGCAATCGTGTCGATTAGCGGAAGGGTGAAACTGGGGAGGTTGTGAAATCGGATGCATCACGAGGAGATGTCGGGACTCGGATGTCGGATGTCGGATGTCGGATGTCGGACTCCGGACTGACTGGACAAAATTGACAGAGCAGCCCCGTGCCAATCATCGGCCCGGACAACCAATGATTTCTGCGTGAGCTGTCTCATGGGTGAAAATGTGCAGAATTCAAATCTACTCAGTCGAGGGCTCAGCCCTGCTTTCTGCATGACCCTAGCATGTGACATGGGCTCGTCTGAGGGCTCCGAGCACCTTGGCTCGACTTGCATATAACGTAGCACTTGTGTCACCAACATCCGCACGACACATGGTGCTCTCGAAGCTTTCGAACGCGGCTACCATCCTCTAAAGATTGATGCCATGACCTCTACGGAGTATATTGGAGGCACATTTGCGGGGACCCTTGGCGTACCATCCCTGTGCACCGCTGCATCGTAGATAATGCTACGCATGTCTGCTACAATTATTACATGATTAGCACGCACAGTCCACCTGCTTCTTCTGCAAATGCCATCAAGTCGTCAAATGTAGCCATGGTATTCTGCGGTTGCCGGGCGACGGATCGACAGTCCCCGGTTCACGGGTCCGTGTCGGCAGCCGGCTCCGGTGGGTCCCGGTGCGAACCGCCCGCGCCGGTCGGCCGTTCCTTGTGGGCCGTCTCGCCGTAGCTCCCGGTCCCGCCCTGCCTCTACCCTCATAGCCGCGCCGGCCTCGGCATGGCGCGGTACATGATCTTGAGCCAGGTTTCTGACGATAGTCCAGTCGACAGCGGCACCGTCCTTGTGTTTGTTTCACAAAGGAAATTTGACGCCCAAGCCTGACAATGAAAGAGGGGTTGATCTGTCCTTGGCCAATGGTTGGAAGCCAAGTCGTCGTGATTCTGCTGAAATGACCAATCTTCTACCTTGCAGTGCTGTGCCGAATATCATGTCCAACATGACTGCGAAAGCAGGGTTGACCACTTTTGCCGTGTTTGCAGCAGCCATAACCACGGGACAACGACATACCCAGAGAAGCGTCTCCCTACAGGTTGCAACAGCACGTGTATCAAGTTGGACATCGGGCTCTTGCCGGATCCTTTGCTATGGCGTAGTGGTAAGACCCAATAGCCATTTTTGACGGGGATAGTGAAAAGGGCGGCGCCGCTGTTACATGGAGAAGGCCCAACAAATGGCTTGGTCCATTGCATTACGCACAAAGGACGTTGTTTAGATGGGTTCAAAGGTCCTCGGGCCTAAGAGGTCCCGTCCCGTATGCAGGGGACATTCGGCAGGCCCCTTCTTGGGGCTCGAGACCCCGGGCTTCTATCGTGCGCTCATGATGCCTTTGTGCAATAGATTGGCCCAGGTCGCGTTTATTGCAGCCTAGCCGTGTAACAAGATGAACAGGTATATCATGCTCTCGTGGTCACCAACCTCTTCTCTCGGTCATCTTCATCGTTGATCCTCTACCAGGAAAGACGGAGATTGCGAGTTGTGCTGCATTGAGGGACCGGGTAGCAGTAGCTAATCGATGAGCTTTGCCACTTTGCTCCGGAGCATGGTAAAAAATTGAATCTGCATTAAAGAAGAATAAAAAGTGAAAAACGCATCCTTTCCTACTAGAAGCTCACCCAATTTTGGCATGCAACTGCCCACTCACGACGTTGTGAATCGTGACGACGACATATTCTAGGCCTAGGCCCTGGTGTTAGAGCCAAGGCAGGAGAGAGGATGTTCGGTTTACTTCCGGACGTCTCCGGCATCATGGCACATGTGTGTTGTAGCATTCCTGTCCTGGTGCCGAGTGCCCTGCTGGTCAGGTTGCATTCATTCATGCTCATTGCTTCTTTTGCGGGCGCCTGTGCTTCGCCTCGCAGCTCATATTTCACTGTGATTCGTGAATCGGCGTCTGTTTGTAAACCGCTGACATGCAGCCGGCTGTGGCTCCCATGTCGCCCAGACCCGAATGGATCCGGGCACATAGAAAAGATCCATAGCTATAAGCTGACGAGCGAAGTGGCCGTGGTCAAGGATCATCCCGTTAACAGACTCCGCCGTGGTCGACCGAAGATGAGATCCAGAAATGGCAAAAAGCAGCGACCAAGGGGCCGTAAAGGTATAAAATGTGGCAGGCAACGTCGAATGTTTGGTGAGGAACACACCATCCATTGTTCTTTTGACACGGAGATTGCTTATCAAGATGTACTCGACACGTCTCTTCGGCGTGCTGCCACTGCTGGCCATTGCCTTGGCCACTCCCGTCGACAAAAGGGAGCCGACGGACTTGCAGCTTCTCACGACAGACGTCACGCCGTCATCGCCGTTGCTAGAACGCGCCGATTCATGCCAGGTGCTTGACAGTGTGCTGGACCGCATTGGCACAAGCAGCGAGGTGGTTGTGTATGCCAGCACGGGCGGACTCACAGCTCTGTATGTGTGCAAACGTACCCGTGGCCAAAACTGCGAAGAGCTCGCTGGCGCCATTGCCTCGGCCATTGCTAGCATCTTCCTCATCCTCAAGCGCTCTGGTGCCATCTCCGCGCGGGACGGGCAGGCGGTTGAGTCGCTGGTAGACTTCCTCGCTCGGGAGTTTGGCGAGGACGGCGCGACATTCGACTCCATCAAGGATGCGACTCCGCATGTGCTTGCGCGGTACGAGTCCGGAGAGCGCAGGCCCGTCGAGGTTGCTAGCATCCAGGGGCTGTCGTCCGGGAACAACACCATCAACATGGACGTCTACGACTTCGGCAACGGCGACGGCCACATCTACCTGCCCCATGATGTCCTGACCAAGCGCAGCGACGACTACGACGCGGCCTCTCGTTTTGAGAAGCGTGCTGGCGCACCGGGCTTCAAGGTCTCGTACACCACTCGCCTCAAGTCCAAGCTCACCAGAGCTCACCAGATCAGCATGTCTCAAAAGCTCGCCAGTTGGTGGGCTAATAGAGCCAAATGCTGCAACATGCATGACATGATTGGGTTTGTCGAAACCGGCCACGCCGCAAATTTCTACTATAGGATCATTCCGGAAACCGTTAATTTTGGCCTCAACTATGAGACGGTCGACTCTTGCGGACAGATGGCCCGTTATCTGTAGAAACACGACGCCATGTTGTTAGCAGGGGTGCTTGGAGCACACGATACATCTGAGGTGAACAGCAGCGCCATGAGAGAACAGAGAAGGTTAAGCTCAAAGAGAAGTCGGGCGCTCTAGCTAGTTAGAGAGGACTTATCGATTACTTTTTCAACCTCGCATAGCATGATATGATCCGATCCAACTAGGCTTTGTTAACATGTGTGCAATGTATTTTACTGTTGCACGAGACTCGTAGGCGAATACAGCGCAAGATGAAGGAGCAGGGATGGCTCGCGCGCAACTATCGAGGGACTTCCTACTGTGAAGTACGACCCAACAATGGCCTTTACCACAGTGCGGCAATGTCCCTTCTCTTCTTCACATTGTCGATTGTCAGGTCATTTCATTTCCCTTTCCCGTCGGGTGACACGGCAACATGTGGGACCGTGCTTGTCAGGCCGCCTCTGGCAAAGCCCTCCTGTTCTACTTCCCGTGGTTGAAAAGACCACAGCCAAGTGACGAAACAGATGAAAGTTTCCACAGCCCATAGAAACAAGAGGTTGCGATATTGAGGGTGAAGGGAGCCCACATGTATGGCCCTTGTCAAGAGAAATGCGGCATTAAGTGCTAGGACACGAAGCCATTTCTCTTGGACCTGTCAGCAACACCTTGCTTCAAAATAATGGCGAACGAGATTGAACCCTACCAGTCGGTCTTCCGGACGCTCCAGATTCCCAGGCGACGCGTAGAAACCAGCATTGTAATAGCAGAGATGTGATGGTGGTGACTGCGACATTAGGGTTAGCCAGAGCGAAAGAGCTGGGCAAAAAGGATCATGGTACATTGGTCAAGCATTGCTATCGTCTTGGGAGCAACGAATCCCCAGGCCATCTTAGGGTGTCAGTCATATTTCGAGAAATCTGGATCTACCAGTTGTGGTTGGAAAAGGCTCATGCATGTAACGGGGTTCTGACAGACCCGTTGGAGTCTCACGCATACAACGATTTCCCACAGTTGCATGTGGTGGTAACGGCGCCAGGCCATGGCAGCCTGGTCAGCTTTCACAAAACTTCAAAGTGATTTTGATCCCACATCCATATCACGTACTCGCAGAGTATTGCGTCTCGCAATACTTCGTACTGCCAGAGCTTACTCGAATCAGAATAACTGAATTCAGGTCAACGTACCCTACGACGTAGCTGACGCTCATACAGGCTCTTAATAGTTACATTTCCCACAATAGGCACATTCCGCATCGCAAGCAGTATAGTCTGCTTCTTGGTCACTGTCTTCTTCGCTTGCATCCTCAAGGTCGCACGCCACAGCCTGCGCTGCATTCTCACCTTCTCTCAGCCACGTTGCCCACCTTCGCCTCACCGAGTCGGACAGAACCTTTCCTGCATCAGACCCTCGCTCTCGAATCTCTAGTCCACCTCCTGCTGGACGGACAATCTCAAGTTCGCTATCTTCATAGTCGCCTGCTATGTCAACAATGTGGCTCAGGAGATGAAACAGACCTCTAAGCAGGGACTCGTTCTGTACTTCCCAATCTTGTACTCTCTCCTTCACACTCTGAATTCGGACATCTGTGAAAAGTCCTCGCTCATGGAACGCCAGAATGAATTTCGGGATCTGAGTAACCCACAGCCGTGGCAGTTCTTCTCCAAGGATATCCTCGCCTTGTCGTTTGACTGAGCGCGTCTTCAGGTCAAATACGTCGTCTGGTTCTATCTCCACCCCTACATTTCCTATGTGGAGGATGCTCTCTGTATTGTCGGTGTTCGTTTCTTTTCCTTCTCGGTCTACAGACAGGCTGTCCAGTTGATCTAGCATGTCGGACTCAGTTGCTGTCTCCAGCCTTGTTTTCTCAGATCTGATGTATCCATCACCCTCAAATCGCACCATCATGTCGAGCCCGCAAAACCTATAACTAACGATGCGTTGATGCGAAAGAGATCTTTTCACATCTGCTTCCCAAGTAGTGAAGGCTTCCGGGAATGTGTGGCCGTAGCCTCTTACGCCAGGGATCCGTTCCTTGGGCGTGTTTTCTCTGCGGATTAGATGAACGGTCCCGGCAACAACTTCAACAAGCATGCGGAACGGGCTGTCGCGGCCCTGTAGGAACTTTAGCAGATTTCTCAGCGTACTCCCGCACGCAAACACATCTACATGGCGTGGTACAGGGTGCATCTGCATGACTGAAACCACGGCTGGTTCGATCGGGTGCTTGGGGTAACATGCTGCATTGCGATCTCGATAGTAGATGCCGCTATCCTCTTGAAGCTGGTGGGGAATAGGAGGGGGAGTCCACAGCGGAGGTTTGCCTGGCTTGATTGTCAGTCAGGAGGTCGTTGCTAAAATGAGTCACGAAGACAGTTGTACCCGGAATAATAATCTCTGGATGGCGCTCGTCTAGCCAGTTGTACGAAGCAATGACTTCAGCACCGGATATTCCGATGCGGCCAAGTGGCCCGGCTTTATCATAAAGCACATCTTCTCTAGAAACAGTCTCGATGAGATCTCCCATCGGAGGAGGAGCTGAACGGACAACTTCCGGCATTCGCCAGGACCTGTTACCACCAAAGGGGCCTCCTCCCCGATGGGCTGTTCCGCGTCCAGAGTAAGGTCGGGACATTTCGATGACAGACTTTTTTCCTTGTCGTACTTATGAAGGTCTTCCACACACAATATGTGACAGCAAAGCATGAATAGGTGAGACACTTTCAAGTCGAGAAGTAAGCTTGCCTTTAAAGCTGCAGAGCTCGTGTCGCATATTGCATAACATCCTGATGAATCTTGGATTCGCCGCAGATATGTCATGAGTCAGACGCGTCAGGCAAACGCTCAGCATCCACGCTTATCCCGCTGGCTAACTCTGTTTGCAGCATCTTGGACAACGAATCAGTCTTTCAATGGAGTGACTCATCATCTGTTTGTTTTTCAGTCCACATCTGTGTGACACAAACGTCGACGTCTTCGGTACCGCAAACCCCAACGTCCACAAACATTTAAGACGGACATGGCGTGGCTCAATTCCAGACATGTCCAAACAGATCCGGCTACTGTCAGCTACTTTTTTTCGTTGGTACTTTTCCTTATTTCGCAGGCATTAGGCCCATTGATCGACATCTCGAAATGGCGTCCGCCGAGTTGGCGACTGGAAGAGCCAAGAAGCTGATTGAACGCTTCAAGAACACCATTGAGGGGAAGTGTGTCATCGGCAACAATCAGGATGCCACTCACTTTCTGGAGGCCACTGACATCCTATGCCGATGCAAAACGCCGGTCTTCTACGTGGAGTCGATCATTTCTAGCGCGAAAGGAATCGAGACTCTGGGCAGCGTTGTTCGCAGTGACCTGTCCGAAGACTTCATCTCATCCGTTATGACCACGCTACTGAAACATCTTTCGAGCTCCGCGGTAAAAGCTATCAACAGCGGGCAGTTTCTTCGACGAATATTGATTGCGGTTCTGTGCCCCCCCACCTTCTGGTCAGCTGCTTTCCAATACTACCAGAGTCCTGGCTTTGGTGTGGGTGCAAGTGAGACCTTTGCTTGGCTATGCTTGGAGATTGTTTCAATGAAGACGCCCGACCTCAACACGCAGTATAGCGACATTACGGCCTTGATGGATAAAAAGTCTCTTATCAAAGCATCTTCGCATCCGGTCAGGCAACTAGCATATAGAATCGAAAAGATCCTCAAATTGCACTCGATTGCGGACGTTGTAAACACTGGCCATAGCCCTGGCGGCCGTCACGACAATGACTTCCTGGATTTCCGCGCAATCTCCATCTATCCGACTGCAGATGAAGTTCTTTCTGTGGCTGAACCATTTCTGCAACAGTCGGACGATGTGTTTGATAGTCCACGCGAGTCTCGGGCAGCAACGTACCTCTCATGGCTGTTTCGCCTGCTGAGAGAAGACATGCTTGCAGATATGAGAGAATATCTGGCCGTCGCATGGGGTCAAAAGAAAGGACGACGCATACCCTTGCAACTTGGTGGATTGCGCCTTGCAGGATTCAATAATGTTAGCGACAAGCACGTTGATCCCCTGGCCCTGAGGTTGCAATGTGAGGTTGGGATCGTATTCCCTCCCTCATGCAGCAAAGAAAACCGCAAGGATTTCCTGGAGAGCTCCAAATCGTTCATGAAACACAACTCCATGGGTGCACTGTGCCGTAACAATGAGATCATCGCTTTCGGCTGTCTAATTCGAGACGTCGATTTGCTGCTCAAAAAGCCTCCCATTGTCGTCATCAGGTTCATCAACGCGGATGCATTGAAGAAGTCAGTGGAAGCACTGCTACATAACTCGAGAGGTGAACTCCAATTTTATGTAGTCGATACGGCTACCTTTGCCTATGAGCCTATACTGCAGCGGTTAAAGGACATTCACGAGCTTCCGCTTGAGGACATGATACTGGAGCCGAAATCGGCTACAAGCCGATATCAGCCACCACCGAACGTGTCGTTATTATTGGGGCAACTCCGAGCAGCACTTGAAAAGGCAGAAGAAGTCGACCTATCCCCCGTTATGGAAATCAGCGGGTCTATACGTATATCCGGTGCGCAGCTGGAATCTCTGATCAACGGCCTGGAAAACTGTGTTGGCCAGATACAAGGTCCGCCAGGTACGGGGAAGTCATTTATTGGTGCTCTGATATCAAGAATCATGCTCAGGCTTACCAACTATCGGATTTTGGTGCTGAGCTATACAAACCATGCGCTAGACCAGTTTCTTGAGGACCTACAAGACTTCGGGGTACCGGAAGGCGACATGGTACGGATTGGTGCCAAATCAACAAGAAGGACTGAATCTCTTCGACTTCAAAATCTCTTCAAAATGCCCATGTTCCGGTTCTCTCGGGCAATTGACACCACAATCCGACAATATAAATCAGAGCTCTCCAATATTAACGACAAGCTCGCTGATGTAGGAGCAAAACTCGCAGCCGCCTGCGTTGCTGCAGATGATATACTTACTATGTTGGAGTTTTCTGAAGATTGGACATCTTTTTGGGCCGCATTTCAAGTTCCAAAACTGGATGATGGCTTTGAGATATTCGGCAAAAATAACAAACCAATGCAAGCAAATGAGCTTCTAGAGCTTTGGTTACGGGGCAAAAATTCGGGCACTCTCGACGCTGTGCTAGCTTCCATGGATCCAAAGCTTCGCCCGCTTTGGAAGCTTCCCAGGAATTTGCGAGAGGGGCTTTTCGATCAGTGGTGCTCCAAAGTTCGCCATGACCAGACGCAGGAGTTTGTTGACCTTGCAGAAATGTCGAACAATATTCAGCGAGAGATTGACAGTCTGTACAACGAATCCAAGCGAAAAGTGCTCCAGAGTAAACGGGTCATTGCTTGTACCACAACCGCGGCTGCCATGTACCATTCTATCATCGAATCAGCACAGCCCGACATGGTCTTGGTCGAAGAAGCAGGGGAGATATTAGAAGCACACATCATTACTGCGCTCAGCTCATCCGTCAAGCAGCTCGTGCTCATTGGCGACCATAAGCAGCTGCGCCCCAAAGTTATGAACTACAGTCTCACAGTCGAAAAGGGCGAAGGATTCAACCTCAACATGTCCCTATTTGAGAGGCTAATACACCAAGGCCACTCTTACACCACACTTCAGGAGCAGCATCGCAGCCATCCCAAGATTTCCCACTTTGTTCGCCGCTTGGCTTATGAACATCTTGAAGATCATCCAAAAACCCTAGAGCGCGACACAATCAGGGGTCTGAAGGGGAGAGTTATTTTTGTTCACCATGAGCACCAAGAGGAGACTCTTGCGGATGTGGTCGACCGTCGTCTAGGAGAGTCAGAGAAACGCGTTCGAGGCTGAAATGGTGCTCAAAGTGGTCCGGTATCTCAGCCAGCAAGGATACAAGTCAAAGGACATGGTAGTCCTTACGCCGTACATGGGTCAGCTATCATTGTTGAGAAAGAAACTCAGTCGTGATCATGATCCCTGGCTAAGTGATATGGACTCATACGAATTGGCTCGTGCCGGCCTCATGACAGAAGCCGCTGCCAAATTGAACAAACAGCAGCTTCGGCTGTCCACCATTGGTCCGTAACTGGAAATTAGTACTGAACAGGCGCAGAAAGCTAACTTTGACAGACAATTACCAAGGGGAGGAGAGCGACATCGTCATCGCGTCTTTAACCAGAAGCAATGCATCTGGAGATATCGGGTTCATGTGCGCACCCGAGCGGCTGGTGGTCCTCATGTCCCGAGCGAAAAGCTGCATCGTGCTTTTTGGCAATATGCACACATTTATAAAGAGCAAAAAGGGCGGCGAATTATGGCAAGGCTTCTTTCAGGCCTTGAGTGAGCAGGACTGCCTATTTGATGGTGTTCCTGTATACTGCGAGCGACACCCAGGTCGAGAGGCACTCCTGAAATCGGCAGAGGATTTCCATCGGAATTGTCCCGATGGGGGGTGTGCAGAGCCGTGGTAGGTGATTCACTCTTCCGGTACTTGAGTATTGGTTGCCCGTTTTAACATTTTCAGTGGCGAGCTGCTGAGTTGCGGAAAGCATACCTGTCAGCTTCGATGTCACCGGGTTGTCGACCATTCGCAATTCCCGTGCCACAAACGGGACCTTCACACGTGTGTCAGGGGTCACAAGTTGAACATCGTCTGCTCATCAAAAATGCTGGGCTGCAAGTCATGCGCTCGCGAGGACGAGGAAACTCGCCGGCGTGCTGCAAAAGACTTGGAATTAGAGGCCTTGAGACAAGAAAAACAAGAAGCATATGCTAGTGAGCTTCAAAAAATTGATGACGAGATTGACCACTACGAGCGCGTCCTGACTTACAAGAAAGAAGAAGAGGCACAACAGGCTCAGCTGAAAAGAAAGGAGGCCAAGCTCAATCACTTAAAGAAAGCCAAAGAAAGGCGAGACGCAATTGAAAGACCCCGCAGGGAAAAGGACGTCAAGACAGGGCCTGGGGCAGAAAGCAGAAAGAGCTCCGCGCCCAAATTCGAGAGCAAAGCACAACAAGAGTGGGAAATGATGAAGGATCTCGGTGAGCCTGGTAACAAGGCACTCGACAACCTCATGGGGCTTATAGGCCTCGAGGCAATCAAGGAAGAGTTCTTGGCTGTTAAGTCCAACATTGATACTAAAATCCGGCAAGGGCTACCGTTATCAGAAGAGAGGCTGAGCTGCTCATTATTGGGCAATCCGGGAACAGGTAACGTTTGTCACAACAGACACGGCGGACGACAGCGGTACTAACTCGATATCTCAGGCAAAACAACGGTCGCTCGTTTGTGGGCAGAATTCCTTGCAAGTACAGGCGCTCTCCCTGGCAATGGCTTCACGGAAACCTCTGGGTCAAAGCTGGCCAATATAGGCGTCTCTGGATGCGAACAGCTTCTACAGAGCCTCAAGGATGACGGCGGGGGTGTGTTGTTCATCGACGAAGCTTACCAGTTGTCTTCGGGCAATAGTCCTGGGGGCAAGGTCGTATTAGACTATCTACTTGCCGAGGTAGAGAACCTCCGCGGAAAAGTATCGTTCGTCATTGCTGGCTATAACAAGCAGATGGAAACATTTTTTGCCCACAATCCTGGGTTTCCCAGCCGGTTCCCGGTCCAAATGAGGTTTCTTGACTATTCAGACGGCGAGTTACTCCAAATTCTCCAACGCCAAGTCGACCGCAAATACAACGGCAACATGGCTGTTGAAGACGGGCCTGATGGCCTGTACTTTCGAATAGCTTCTCGGCGACTTGGTCGGGGTCGAGACAGGGAGGGATTTGGTAATGCTCGTGCTGTAGAGAATGCCGTGGCACAAATGGAGAAGAGGCAATCAAGAAGGCTTCGGAAAGAACGCCGGGCCGGTTCCAAACCAGACGATTACCTTTTCACCAAGGAAGACATTATAGGTCCGGAGCCGTCTGCAACGTTGGCCAACTGCCAGGCATGGCAGAGACTGAACGAGATGATTGGCCTCGCTGAAGTCAAGCAGGAGGTCAGGATTCTGCTAGACTCACTCACGACAAATTATCAAAGAGAGCTTGCTGAAGAACCCCTCATGTCCTTCTCCCTCAATCGGGTTTTCGTCGGCTCGCCTGGAACTGGGAAGACAACCGTCGCCAAGCTGTACGGCCAGATACTAGCGTCCTTGGGCATGTTGTCGGACGGTGAGGTAGTTGCGAAGACGCCGGCCGACTTTATCGGGTCAGTGCTGGGACAGTCCGAGGCACAAACCAAGGGTATACTGGCGTCTACAATAGGCAAAGTCCTTGTCATTGATGAGGCATACGGACTTCAAGGTGCCGGGGGCACCGAGGGCTCGCATTCAGCCGACCCATATAGGACTGCTGTCGTGGACACCATTGTGGCCGAAGTTCAAAACGTGCCAGGCGAAGACAGGTGTGTTATTCTTCTGGGTTACAAGGAACAAATGGAAGAGATGTTCCAAAATGTCAACCCAGGCCTTGGTCGTCGCTTCGCCATCGACTCGCCGTTCGTGTTCCACGACTTCGATGATGAAGCCCTCTCAAGAATCCTAGACTTGAAGCTCAGAGACGGCGGATTCAGGGCCACCAGCCAAGCCAAGAAAGTTGCGCTAGACATTCTTGCTCGGGAGCGTAACCGCCCAAACTTTGGCAACGCCGGTGCCATAGACAATCTATTGAGTAAAGCAAAAGCCGGTTACCAGAAGCGAACGTCTGCTGGAACAGCCGAAAGGAGCCAGCTGGAGTCCATCGATTTTGACGACGACTTCGACCGCAGGAGCGCAACTGACGTAGAGAAACTCTTTGCCGGGGACATCGGACGCGAAAAGGTCGTTTCGCTCCTCAAGAATATCCAGGACAGAGTAAGGCAACTCAAGACCCTGGGAATGGACATCAACGAAGAAATCCCGTTCAACTTTTTATTCCGGGGGCCCCCAGGCACAGGAAAGACGATGACGGCAAGAAAGTTCGGAAAGCTATACTACGACATGGGATTCCTCAGCAAGGCGCAGGTGGTGGAGTGCTCAGCAACAGACCTCGTCGGCCAGTACGTGGGTCAGACCGGACCAAAGGTCCAGAAGGTTTTGAACAATGCACTTGGGGAGGTCCTCTTCATTGACGAGGCCTACCGACTTGCAGGACCGGGTTTCGCAAAGGAGGCTGTTGACGAGCTTGTGGACTCGGTCACAAAAGAGAAGTACAAAGGCAAGCTCATCATCATCCTGGCAGGCTACGTCAAGGACATCAATAATCTTTTGGCGGTAAACCCTGGGATGACCAGCCGGTTTCCTGAGACGATAGACTTTGAACCGCTGAGCGCCGAGGACTGCCTCAAGCTGCTCACGAGTTCGCTAGTCAAGAGGAAGGTTGAACTTGAGGGAAAGGGAAAGGTGCTAGACTTGTCTTGCTTGCAATGTCCGTCCGACACGTTTGAAAGGGACATTCTGGACCTGATCCGATCACTCACACGGGTCGAGGGATGGGCCAGCGCGAGGGACGTAAAGCAGCTTGCCAAGGGCATCTTTCGCAGTGTCGATCTTTCTCTAGAGACACTGAAAGTCGGAGAGGATCATGTCGAATACGAGCTTAGTAAGATGCTCCGAGAACGGTCGCAGATGGAACAAGATTCTACAATGGCAGACCAGAGCTTGGCCACGGCGAGCCCGCAACTGCGCAATGGCCCACGGCCGCCCTCAACTTGCAAGGGTAACATGTCTATCGAATCGCAGCAAGAAGAAGAAGAAGAAGAAGCCCATGAGAGCCAGCCAGATGACGTGGCTATTGTTGAGCCTGACCCCGAAATACTGGCTACCGATCGTCTCGGGACTCGGGATGCCGGCGTAAGTGACGAGGTTTGGGAACAGCTTCAACAAGATTGGGCCGAGGGACAGCGCCGAGAAAAAGAGCACCGCGAGTTGAAGGCGGCGCAAAAGTCCGCCAGAGATGCAGACCGGGAGCGTATCGTGCGACAGCTACTAGAAGAGGAGAAGCGTCGGAAAGCAGAGGCAGCCAGGAAGGCGAAATTGATGGCTGCGGGAACATGCCCCGTTGGCTATCACTGGATCAGACAAAGCAGGGGTTACAGATGCGCCGGGGGCTCCCATTTCATGTCCGACGCGGATGTCGATGCGCTTTGAGCAGCTTGGAGGGGGAAGCAGCTGTAGTGCTGCACTCGGATACAGCTTCTATCCCGTTCGGGCTCTACCAAGCCGGGATATCTTACAAGAAGACGTCTCCGCAGGCCACGGGGCACTTTTCACGAAGGTGAGGACTGTTTACGCAATGCATATGGCGAGATGGAGCTGTTGGCTAATTGAGGGACCCTTTATTATATAATAGAGATAATAGATAGAGCTTATGTAATCTAGTTGATTACTAAGCATAAGATAATAGGGATTCTTAAGGTATAATAGAAGTGACTTTAGATATAGTATAAAATTGTATGTAATAGTATGTATTAAAGAGTGTAGTTGTAGAGGCTTTTTTTCCTCTCTATCTAGTTGGGGGGAAGGAGGGTTATTTATAGGTAAATCCTATAGTAGGGCTGCCGGATTAGGCATAGATAGTGGCTTAAAATAACCTTAGTGGCTTGTTTAGTTGCTGACCAAATAATAGGGGCCTCAAATAGTTGAATTAGAAGGCCTTGTGTTGACTTTCTAGAGCCTTTATCATCAGCATAAGCTGCATCTGCTGATATAGATAGCTCTGCCGTTGAATTTCCGTTAATTTGAATAGCTAGGTTTTTAGTATTATATAAATACTTTATAACCTTTATAGCTAATTATGCGCTTTGCTTGGGTTAAATAAGTGTTCTGCTAGCTTAGAGCAAGCTATAGCTATATCCGGCCTAGTCTGAACACTAGCGTATTTCAGAGCCGCTGCCGCGACCTCTTTGGGATGGTACAGGAATAGCAGTGTGCTCGTAATATATTTCCGACATGTCGGCGAGTGGGCGTCGGCAACTTGAATGGTGATGCGGTGAATCCCTTCATCATTGCGTCATTGCTACGAGAATCCCCCACATGACCACGGTTAGGCACCCATGACCTGTATTTAAACTTCATTTTAACCGTAAGTTAGTTGCATGCCCAGAGCTTAAACCTTTACAAACGATGCGTCATACAATATTAGTCTGGATTAAGCCCCTCCTCATCCGATTACACACCCAGAGGGTACCTCCTCGCAAACCACGCCTCCTTCTCCGCAAGGTCCGACTTCAACAGCACCCTCCCGCAGCCGTCGTCCCAGGGGCCACACTCGGCCTCGCAAACTTCTTCCCTGTCCGGCACCTTGCCCGTGTCGAAATATTCGGCCACGATGCCCCTCGTACACTCGCTGTATGCCGAGAACGTGGCGCAGTGCCCCATGGCCTCCTGCACAACCACCCTGGCGCCCGGGTGGTTCCTGGCCATGGCCCGGGCAGCCGCCAGCGGCGTGACGGGATCCAGCCTGTTGGTCAGAAACATGAGCGGCGCGGCTGGCTGGCCCTGCCGCGGCTTTCCGCCGTCCCGGGGTGCTTCCGGAGACGTAAAGGGGCCGTGGAAGTCCCAGTTAGGTCTGAAGCGCCACCCAGAGCAGGGGAAGCGGATCGTGGACCAGAAGGCGCCAAAGACGGCCGACTGGGCAATCTGTTTCTGGACATAGCGCGACCACCACGACGTCTTCTTGCCGCGGATGTCCTCGCCGTCGACGCAGAGGACGGCCGTCTGTGTGTCCGGGCCTTGGTCCCGTCTGGCGGTCTGGTTGTTGCCGACAGGACACGCGTCTTGGAGGGGGCCGCCGAGCTCGGACTCGACGACGGCGAGGATGGGGTCGTAGGCCTCGTGCACCATGGCATCGTCGAGTAACTGAGCGGCCTGGACAAAAGATGTGATGGGTACGTAGGCTGCCAAAGCGAGGAGGCGGCGGATATCCCCGCCCGTCAGGATGATGGAACCGCCCGAGGGCCCGACGCCCGCCACCGGTGCCTCGTCGAGCTGCTTGAGCCACGGCCAGAACCGGCCGCTGACGTCGGTGGCAGAAATGTCTTTGGGACGGGCGAGGGCGCAGACTTTGGGGCCGGCGTGGAAACATCCCTCGAAGAACTTGTCGATGATGGTGTCGGAATCGACAGTGTTTGTGAGCCAGCCCTGAACCCACAGCTCGTTAGTTGACGTCGGTTCAATGGACAATAGAGTCAAGAAGGAATCAGGATGGGGCAGACTCACGGCACCGTTGGCATAGTCGTCGGCGTTGCAAACTCCATCGAGTACGAGCCGTCCGATGCGCCCCGGGAACAGCGAGGCAAAGTAGTTTCCGAGAATGGTGCCGTACGAGAACCCAATGTACTGCAACCTGGGAACGTCCTCCTTGTCTCTCTTCCTCAGTTCCGTCCGGCCCTGGCGAGCGGCTTCCGTCCTTCTCAGGTGGTCTATGCTGTCCACCATGGCGACCATGTCTCTGGCGACGGACGGCGTCCCGAGATATCTGAAAATCTCACCCCCGTTCAAATCACGGGCGTCGGCCTTTTCGCACGTCCTCCCATACGCATCGAACAGGGCCAGTCCGTAAGAGATGGCTGCAGGGCTTTTGTCCAACCCGCCGTTGCCTCTCATCTCAAGCATCCACGCATCTCTGGCCAGGGGGGCGTGGGGGAAGCAGTTGGCCAGGGGCCTGCTATTCCCAACTCCGCGAGGATCGAAAGAAACTATTTCGAAGTGCTTCCGGCCAGGGCTATCGACATAGTCCCGCAGATAGTGGCCCCTGGTGACGACCAGGTCCACCCCGGAGCCGCCTGGCCCGCCGGGGTTGGTGAAGATGGTCCCGCCAAAGGTAGGATCATCGTCAGGGACCTTGGCAGCGAGCTTGACAATGGCCACGGGGACGGTTCGGGGGTCGGTGCTGTTTTTCCAGCTCAGAGGGAGCTCGAGGCGGGCGCATTTGAAGCCACTAGTGTAGCAGTCATGATACCGAAGGTCTGTGGATGGAGAGATGGAGTCCCAGTCAAACGCGGGAGTGTCTGAGGCGTTTGCAGCCGCAAGGGCAAATAAGCCAATGACGAGCTCGTCGCGAGGCCGCATGTTGACTCGATGGCGGAATGGTGGCAGGCAGGTTGGCTCTGATGAGGACCGTCAAGCATGGCTTGCGAAGCTCGACCAATTTATGTCAAGCAATCAATTGATTGTCCTCGAACTCCCCGTCCAGGTCGGCCAGGCTCGACTGCTGTCGTCAGCCTCCATTGGCCGACCCCGCAGCGAGGCAGCTGGCAGCTGGTGGCGTCCAACATGTGGTGTAGGTGAGGCTAAGTCGAAATAGGAATCTGAAACCCGACGGCCACCGAGAAAGCCAGAAACGCAGCTGCACAGCTGCCCCTGTGGCCGCATCGTCAAACCCTCACCAAGGTCCTTTTGTGACGCGGCGGCCAAACGCCGTGCAAACTTTGTTGATTTACTACCGTTGGTCAAGTATACTTCACACGCAGTCGAGCGGGATATACAAGCCCAGGAATCTAGTCAGCACTCGGCCGGGGGGTGCTCGCCATCCTCGATCCTTGTCCCGAATCAGGTCTGTCCACCATGCTGGCGCCAGCCGAGTCGTCATCGCTGATCCGAACAACCGTCCACTTCTTGGCAGGACCCTGCATGCCCGCCCACAGGTCAGCAGGCAGATACTCGCCGACGTCCTGGCGAAAGGCTTCCCTAGAGACCCGGTCCGCCTCGAGTATCTTGTCCACCGACTCCTGGGCCTTGCGCCAGATGCCTTGGACTCTCTCATCGACGGCCCGCCGTCTCTCGACTTCCAGGACCAGACTGCCGTAGGCGCTTGCATACCCCTCGTAGAAGTCTCTCATTTCGCTCATCTCCCTGACCTTTGCAAAGACGGCTTCCTTCTCCAGCTCCCACCGCAGTCTGAAGTCCTCCTCCGCGGCGACATAGTCGTCGATGCGATCGCCAATCTGTCCAACTAATGCAAACGCTGAAATGATGCCAAAATAAGACTCCTTTGCATGGTCTACAAGCTCTTGTAATGAAGTGTATTCCTGCTCCATGGCCGCGAGGCGCTCTTGAATCTCTCGTACAACGTCTTCGACTTCGTCTGCGTCTTGTACAACCACCCTGAGCATTTCCGCTCTGTCATCCGCCGTCTTGGGTTCGAGGTCGGACACGTGTGACTCTTGCTCGGCAATGACGCCAGATATTGACACTCCGTCACTGCTCTGTGACTGGGTCACCTCGGCAGCCTTCCTGCGTACGAGGGCCGCCGCGCCTTCGGTCGTGCGAATCGCGGTAACGCACATGTCAAAGTGCTTAGTTAGCGATGCCAAGAGTTGTGCCATGGCTGACGAGTGATCGTCGAGACTCTGTAAAAGAACCATGGGAGTAAGATGTACGTCGTCGCCGGGTTTCTCTGTGTGCGATTCGTTTATGCGTTGGCCTAGATTTCGGATATCAGTTTCGAGGCGGAGCAAGTCGCCATCGAATGATTGCTGGATACTCTAGTCAGGGTTAGAGATGAGATGGCCGGGTCGTGCCTGGCGCGGACAAAAGGCCGGGGCAGAGGAACATGCCTGTAGGTCCTGTATGCTCTTCTTCATGACCTCTCGCATGCCATGAACGCTGGATTCATCGACAAAATCCAACAGGTTTTTCCGTTCTTCATCGTTTGGCTGTAGGAGAGTCTGCACGTCGGTGTCGCGGAGCATGTCCATGGTTCCGGTCAAGGCGCCGTCAACGTCATCCATGGCCTTGATGAGCTTCTTAAAGTCCCTTTTGCCCCATTCATAGGTGGCCTGCAGGCTCCTCCTGATGCGCACGAGGATGGAATTTTGATCGCGGAGGTAGTTTCGGACGAAAGCGGTTTGCGCCGCCAGCAGCAGCATCTCTTCGTGGGAGTGGCGCGCCAGGGTCGCAAGCTCGTTGGCACGAAGAACGTGGTTCATGGAGGACAATGAACGCTTGGCAACGAGCAAATGATTTACGAGGGTGTCGACGGAAATGGTCGGGAACTTGGGTTGATGGTCATCGGAGCGCTTGAGCGATGCCGATGAGGACGCCGCGCTGCGGCGAGACGAGGCCGCCGGCGAGGCAGCCATGTTGGCAAATGTCGGGCACAGAAGTGAGTTGGGGTTTTAGTTTGAGTGTGTTGAACAGGCCGTGGGTGAGATTGGAGCAGATGCGGATGGCGCTACATGATGATGACCCGGGACGTGGCCGCGATGAAAGAATGAGACGGAAAGACGCCGTTGGCGAGGCTGCACGGATGATGCAATGACGAGTTCAAGACGCGCGAACCGGGCATCTGGGATCCGGGCTCGAGTCTCCTGGCTCCTCGCTCCTCGCTGCTCCGTGCTGCATCTGGATGGAGCTGGCTGCACCTGTGAGCGAGCTCCGATAAGACCGATAAGATTGGCGCTCCGATAATCGCAGCATTTTAAGTTGAAGGGACCGGCTTCAGTCCACACCGGCATGACCATTCCATTTAGCCATTCTGAGGATTAGCGTCTCGGGCCTTGTACTCCGTACCTCTTGACTCTTTGCAGACCAAGAGACTTTGGCGCCGTCGCCAGCCTCACATGCATTCTCGTGTCATGCATCGTCTTTTCGGTGCGGAATGGGGAAGTCGGCCTGCGGCTACTCCCTACTGAATAGCAAGTACTGACGCCTAAGTGCGGTGTGGCTGCGCCAAGCTCAAGAGACTGGACCGGACTGACTGACTGCGTCGACTCGGCCACGCAGACTATTCAACATGCATCAAAAGCGCAATCGCACTCCACGTCAGCTCCAAGCCGGCCCGGGGCAGAAGGGCCAAGGTATATTGAGAAGGAGACAAGACACGTCTGTCGACTGGTCTGTTGTCGTTGCTCCCTCTCCCTGTCAGCTGTCCCAAATCATCGTGCCTTCTCGAAACAGGCAAATTCATCCCTGCTTCCGGCCCTTTGCCCGTACGCTGTCAACTTGTCGTCTAGACATACCGCCCTTCTCGTTATCAACTATTCCTCCAATCTGTTGTTGGACAACATCCTTTCGTTTCACAGCACACTCAAAAGGGCCCTCCTCCGCGTGCTCGACGCTCCTTCGTTGCCTTGTAGCACCGTCGCCGGGATGCCATTCGGGTTTTCCTAGGAGTTTAAACGCAGGCAATCCATGTTTAAACTCGGGTCAAGGCGTCAAAGCTCAGGTTCTGGGGACAGCAGTTACTCAGATGACTCCCAGCTCCAACGTGGCCTTCTCACCGACAGTGCCTCCTCTTCGACTTCAAAGCCTGGCCTTGGAGACTACGAGCCACGAGCATCCGGAGCCCTACGGCCAGCGTCGCCTATATTTCCGCACAGGTTCACACACCCCAAGCCCAGGTCAAACGTCTACGATGCCGACGTGCCTCCACACCAGCTCCTGAAAAGCGAACATGCAAAACGCCGTCGAGCAGTGGCCTACCGGTCGTCGGGCCAGTCGGTGCTACGGCAAAGAACCCGACTCGCATCAATCGACGAGGATGGCGATGGCGATGGCGAGGGCGTGAGCTGTGCCGTGAGCAGTGCCGTGAGCGACGAAATGTTTCCTCACGGCTACAAAATGTTCTCTCGGGACAAAATTCAGACATCTGCCCACGGGGGTCGGCCGCGACTAGTCTGCAAGCTTTGTGGCGATGCATCATTCAGCCGTCCGGTCGATCTTGATTGCCACATGGAAATGAGCCACCCTAAACACGTTGCCGTGAGGGTGCTGCCCGAGAGCTTTGATAAAATGGACCAGGAGTTTTGTCGGCTCGGCGTCTCCGCCAAGGAGGTGCTGGATAGTCTTACCCCAACCGAATCAGTCACGAGTGATTGGAGAAGCTAGTCGCCTCTCTCACTAGGTGCTCTGCCGGTAGACGACCAATTGACACCAAAGCCGGCATCACAGCGTTCTTCGTTTGAAGACAAGCTAAGTGAGCATCACGCCCCGCCACTTGGGGCCAAGTTGCCACTTGCTACGATTGATACCGAGACTGATCCGCTGCTATACGGGAAGGCCCAATCTCCATGCGAAGAGCCGTGCTCTGACCATGGCCATCAGGATTTCTGCGATGGAACGTCCTCTGAACTGACTTGGGTAGTAAAAACAAGGGGCGACGACTTTGCAGAGCAGCAACGGCAGGGTTCCATCGACTCGTTCATGTCAGATAATTCTGCGTTCAACGCTAGAATGGCTCGGCACGCGGAGCTATCCGATTGCGACATGTTATCTTCCATCTCCAGTGATGACTCGCTATACAGCGTCGAGAGTGACTATTGCGCGGCCGCTTCGCCAGACGCTGTCCCAGCGTGGACGCGACCTTGGAAACCACAAGAAGGAACAGTTCCGGGCTCCTGGCTTTGTCCGCATTGCGAGCGGGGTCTCAATCTCGACGAGAGCAAACAAACCGAAACCACGAAAGGGGCTTACAAATCGTTGCAAATACAACCGCCATTTGAGAGGCTACCCGGCTGGGGGATCCTGCAGAGAAAGTGTGGCTTCTGCAACAAAATGGCATTTTGCAAGCTGTTTCAACACGAGCGGCAAGATGTTGTAATGACTGGTTAGGTTGGAGTCGTGTTCTATGTTTCTATATTTCTTGACTTTATTTTCTTCATTAGCGTAATTTAAATTTTCAGCGCTTGTTTTTTCAATCCAGCTGGCTCTATTTTGTACGGGGTTTTCATTTATGCTTGCGTGGTCCTCCTGCTTCACGCGTCATGTTGCCGTCGCAGACTGAGGGACAGCAGGCTGGCCAAACGGTGACGCAGGTCCTTCAGAACCATCCTGGCTTTCATCTTCAGCCACGGTGAGTCCCCGAGTCTGGCGGTCGATGCGTCTTCTCCACGGTCTATACAAGACGATGGACACGATACCGACAAGCAAGAACACGCCGCATATGCTGCCGCCAACGATGTCGAAATGATCTCCGATAGCACCTACGCCGTCCCAGAAGCTGCCCTCTGGATCGGCGACATTCTGAATGAGCGAAAGGAGCTGAATGATGCCGATAAAGGCAGATACCAGGACCGTGATGCCGCTCAGTACGATTTGGTAGTAAAGCAATGCGACGAGGTCTCTCGAGAAGGCCTTTGAGCTGTAGAGGGTGACCATGGCTGCGCCGTCGGTCGTATCGATCAGGCACATGCCCGCTGGCAGAGTTTAGTTTTTTTCAACGCTTGCTCTTCTTTTTCTTTTGCAAGAGGAGGGGAGGGGGTGCGTTTTTTCACCACCGTTGGCCGTGTTGAACCAGTTTGAGAAACTCACATGTAAAGAGAATGGGGAAGATGAGAATCAGCCATATACTAGTTCCCTTGAGGGCCTGCAGCGAGGCAATTCCCAAAATGGCCACTTCGGAGCTCGTGTCGAATCCCAGCCCGAACACGACGCCCAGAGGGTACATTTTCCACGGGCGGTCGACGGCCTTGAAGAGGAACTTGAAGACGCGGACCAGGACGCCCCCGCCCTCGACGTGCAGGTGGTGGTGCTGAGACGCGTCATGGTGCAGGGCGGCCGGGGCGCGTCTACGCTGCAGCTCCAGCTGGAGTTTCCTGACGAGGGAGTGGAGGATGAAGGCGTTGGCGACGCAGAGGACGATGAGGACCGTGGCGCTGACGGCGGTGCCAATGATGTTGCCGACGCGGGTGAAGCCGTCGAAGCGGTCGCGCAGGGCGCCCGACGTGGCTGCGACGACGACGCATGTGACGATGACAATGGTCGAGTGGCCTAGGCTGAAGAAGGTGCCGACGGTGGCGGGACGCTGGCCCAGGCTGACGAGGCGGCGCGTCATGAGGTCGATGGCCGAGATGTGGTCTGCGTCGAGGGCGTGGCGGAGGCCAAGGGTGTAGGAGAGCGCGGCGGCGGATATCAGCGCCGGGTGGTAGTGCAGGACGATGGCGATGCTGGCCCATATCAGGAGGTTGACGGTGACGAGGAGGCCCACGATGGCGATGGCGTTGGAGGGCACGCCCGAGAGGAAGCCGGGCCTGGGGGGGAGCGTGAGCTTCATCGTGAATCGTGATCACCAACAAGGTCGAGGCGGAGGGGAGGGGCGCAGAATGAGGGGAGGAGCCAGGGCCGGGATGTCGAGGTGCGCCGGTAGAGCAATTTATAGCTCTGATTCAACCTTCAACTTGGATGCTGCCTTGCAGAGATGGACGCTGCATGTGCACGCGTGCGCGGCTGGCAACAGGCGGCACGATTTGCCATGTTGCGGTTGCAAGTTGTAGTTGCAATGTGTCGCACATATTCGCACCAAGATGGAGATAATCAACCCGCAGGAGTGGGGCTTCGCTCTGGGCCCTGGCTTGGCGGTAAGTTACTTGTTGCACACATCACATCACATCAGACAAGATTCAGCATGGCTGGTGGTGACGACAACCGATGCGTCAAAATGGGCCGAGATGGTGGATGATGACGAGTTTCTGCCAACGCAGATGAGGCCGCGTGATGATACGTTGAATGCGAGGCACGTGATTCAATCCGCAGCCGACGTCAAAAAACCTGAGCCCAACAATTCTAGAAGCAGATAGATACTGGCGTGGTATCGGCCAAGGTCACGTCGTTACATTACCAAGAGGCAGGATGGTGCTGGCCGCTCCTTTGGCCAATGCAAGTGGCATGAGTAAACTGAAGTAACAACAGCCCTTTATTGATTTGTTCTTGTGGTATTGAAAACGATGCCTCCAAACACCTTGGCACGGGGACATGGCAGCTCCTGGCTGATGCTTGATGATCACTCAGTGTCGGCGGCCATCTTCGTCGTAGGTTGGTTCATAAATGCAAGCGGCCTTGCGGCCACTCTTTCCGCCTCGGCATTCAAAGCGTCAATCTCCTCCCGTACCAACGGTATTCCCGTCTCTTCCCTCTCCGTCTGCGTGAGCTGCTCAATCTCCCCGGGAAAGTAGATCCTGTCCACGCCCGCCGCCTTTTCAGCCCCCACTATCCTCTCATATAGATGCTCCATCCGGCCTCTGAAATCGTCCAGGCTCATAAACAGGTCCGGCTTGACGGCGATCAAGAAATGCCCAACGTCGGCAGGCCTGGACGGGTCATACGGGCCCGTGACGTGCCCTGCAAATGCCGAGCCGGACAAGACGCCCGAAAACACGTCCATCATGACAGACAAAGCCGAGCCCTTTGGTCCCCCCATGGGGAGCATGACGCCCCCCAGCGCTGCTTCGGGGTCGTCCGTAGGTCTCCCCTCGGCGTCGAGCGCCCAGTCGAGCGGGATCTTTTCTCCCCGACGCTTCGCCTTGTATATCTTGCCGCGAGCTGCCACCGAGGGCGCCATGTCGAGGATGAAGTTTGGTTTCCCAGGTGCTCCGCAGGCCAGGGGCGAGACGCCCATCAGCTTGCTTTTGCCGCCAAACGGGGGCAGCGCAGGGCTCGAGTTCGTAAACACCAGGCTCATCATGTCTGCGTCCAGGGCTTGCTGGACCACCCAGGCCGACATGCCGAAGTGGTTGGAGTGCTTGACGCTCGCCATGCCGATGCCGTATGTCTTGGCTGCTTCGACGGCGGCCGCCATGGCCACATGTGCCGACACGAAGCCGAAGCCATTGTTTCCGTCTACTTGTGCCACGGCCGGCGTGACCTGGCTGACGCTTGGTTGGGCCGTGGCATTGAGGACCCCCTGGCGGATGCGCTCCATGTACGAAGGGATCCGGTTCATGCCGTGCGTGTCGACGCCGCGGAGGTCGGCGGCAACAAGACACTTTGCGACAATGGCTGCGTTTTCGGCAGACACCCCGTTTCCCTTTAGTATGTCTTGCACTAGGCGTCGTGCCTCTGATGGGGATACGTGTTGTTGTACCTCGTCCTCGGCCGGCGCCATGTTGTGTAGTCGGAGGAAAGGACGTACGTGCAAGGAGTGTCCAGATAAAACCGGGTTCAGATGCTGGGCCGAGATCAATGGCTCGACTCGATACTTTTTGCAGCTCGTGCAGGCGTAGTGGCCTCCGAAGTCCTGATACGTTGACCTTTGGGCCGTAAGCATTAAAGTTGGTGTTGACTCTTATTAGTGTCGCGACCCGACTCGCGACCGACATCGGGTCGACCAGCCACGTGATAAAGACGACTGGCAAAAAAAGCCAAAACGAATAGATTTATCATGTACTCAAATATACCCCATGCTACATGACTTGTATCCATTCCTCTGCACTGCTACATACGTGCTTGCAGGTTCCAGCGGCTTCAATACTTGTGCTTGCTTATAAGCAGGAATCGACGCTTCCTCTGTTAAAATGACTGGCATGGCTCTGGGCGACACACAACCGTGTAACAGGACTGGCCAGGTTGTGATGCCGCATCTGATGATGCATCATTTATCAGCGGCTCCAGATGAAGCGACGACCAAATTAGATGTCTTGGTCGTATCTCCCCTCTTGCGTGTTCTGACGGCAGCGGCTAGCTGAACTGCTATGTGCGCATGTTACTTGCTTATAACTACCTGCGAGTAGCGTAGTATGACATGAGCGACTTTTCCTAGACCGTCTTTCTCCCTGTGGCTTCCACATCGGCTTTTTGCCGCCTCGACTCTTCGCTCGCCATGGACAATTTTCAGAAAAATGCAACCCAAGCACCAATGTCCGAGTCGGGGGCTCAGACAACGAGCCCGGTGAGGCCGTCTACAGGACGACAGTCTCGCAATCGGCATTCACCAGGCTTGTCCGAGACGTCAACGTCGCAACATTAGGGCGGGTTGGATGATTTGAGCTGGGCGCAAGGCGAGTGTGAAACTAGCAACAGCCTCGCAGTGTGGTAGAGAACGGCCTTGGTGCAAACAGGCAGGGACACGGGGCCCGGGTGCGTTGATGGCGAGAATGCCCGGCTGAAAGACTCCCCAAGAGCGTGCGTCGTTTTCCCGCGGCTCACCTCAGCGCCAGCCGGCGCCCTGACTCCTAACATAGACCATGACACAACAGCATTCTGGAAGACATATTCGACTCGAGGCACGCTGCACAATGTCTATGCTGGACCACCAGGAAATGGCACAAAGGACGGCGTATCAAGGCCCGCGTCGTTACGATTCCCTCGTGCCCCTCACGTATTTGGAATGCCGCGCCAGCGTGACCGGGGTCTCGGAACCATCCTCGCCCAGTCTGTTGATGCTGATGCTCACAAACGCCAGACTGCCGCCCACGCGGTCCGCCGTGCCGTGGACGAGAACCGTGTCGCCGGCCTGGGCGGTCGACAGGAACATGAGGTGCATGTCGACCGAGGCGCCCGTCTTTTCGCGCAGGTCGTGCGAGCAGATGGCCAGCCCGGTGACGAAGTCGACCATGGTGGCGCTGACGGCGCCGTGGAGACCGCCTTTGCTGTTGATGTGGGTTGCTGTGAGCTTGAGCTGGAGCGTGACGCTGCCGGCGACGACGGAGACGAGTTGGATGTCGGAGAGGATGAGGCCATAGATGGGCGACTTGGACAGGAGGTTTTGCATCAGGGCGTGGACCTTGGCGGCCCGCGCGGGGTCGGCGGCGGTATCTGGCGAGGTCGTTGCATTGCTGGCTGAGGTGATTGTCATTTTGTTGGTGGTGGTGATCTCGGAGGTTAAGATGCGAAGTCGTTTCGTTTTCATGGCGTCGCCCGACGAGCGCGGGAGCGGGCCACGCCACGCCGTGGTGGGTTCCCGTGGGTCCCTTCAAAACAGGAACGTACTTACCTGACGGTGCCTAGGTTAGGTAGTTACCTAGGTCGTTACTGCCAAGGGTTGCTCCACTAAGATTTAATTGGTCAAGCCAAGGATTGACCAACGTCGTTGCTCAACTCATTTTATTGATATTGTTCCACGGCCTGATGTGTTTACAAAAGACAATTAACCACTGACGAGCGTCGCCAATGCTTTTGTCAAGGTGAGAGTTTGTTCTGGCATTCATGCCTTTTCCGTCATGCTGGCTGCCACCCATCGTGATTTGAGCTTGAAGACGTAATCACTGACGAGTAGGTGCAAAAGGATACGCCGCAATCGCATCCAAACGGCCGAGCCGTGTCGAAGACGACTGTGACAGTTAACTTGTAATACCACCTGTGCCCGTCTTGGGCCACCAGCGACGTGTTGCGGCCAAGCCATTCGGTGGGAAATGCTAGACGACGCCCTGCCAGCAGTGGTCTTGGCCGGACATTGTCGACCTTGAATCGTTTGCGGAGTCCAGTGATGCACATACGCCGTTGGGAATGCACCAGACCTTTTGTAACTGAAGACGGCTCGTCCGAACTCTGACAACTACATGCCAAGATCCACAAGCAGAGAAGCACCAGGGACACCATCTCGTGAACGCTATCAGTCTCAAATGTCTGATGAGCGGGTTATATCACATGTCGTTTATTATTATTACATGAGATGAGGAGGGTACTCCATAGTCCCGCTCCAGGGATCGCAAGAAGACACGCAATCCTGTTCCGGGCCGGCACGCAATCTTGCCCTGACATAGAATCAATCCAAACTGCGCCACCCCCATCTTTCACTTACAGTGCAACGGCTGCCACTATGACGGCTCCGGCAACGCCAGCGAGCAGAACCTGCAGAATTCCAACCCCGGCCGACGCAGAAGAAGAGGTGGTTGTTGTCGCGCCTGTAGGGGTCTCCCCCGATGTGGTGGTGGTCCCGGGGGGAGTCGTCGTCGTCTCCGAGGCCGAGCCAGAGCTCGACGAGGTTTCGGCTCCCGTCTCCCCGCTCTTGGTAGTACTGGTTGTCTTTGGGCAGCCAGGGGCCCCTTCCGTCCCCGTGGTGGTCTTCTCGCCAGAAGTCTCGGACGTGGACGTGGCCGTGGTCGAGTGCGAGGCGGCACACGCACAAAGGGCCTCGCCCACGCGGATTCCCTCGGGAATCTCGGTTGCGTTGCATGCGGCGAGAGCGCAGCCAGCAGCGATTGACTGAATGGCGCTGGAAGATGCGGAGTTGCACTGGCCTGTATCAAAAAGGCGTCAGCGGTCTGCGACACGTGAGATGACGGCCGTGTGAGAAGGTCATCACTGACATTCGAGGTCGGCAGTGTTTGTACATTGGACTGAGGAGGCTGCTTTTGTCACGCATGAATACTAGACCGCCGAGAGTCAGTTGATTGGGAAGCCATGGTGGAAACGCGTGCATCCACACTCGGGGGAGGCGAACCACACAGCTTGGGAATCTGGTCGTCAAAGAGAGACAAGACTCCTCCGCGGCAAGTGAAAGGGGGTAAAGAGCCGCTAGGCTGACGACGCCGAAGTTTTTCATGTTGCGTCTGAACCAAACAAGAGGTAACTATGTGGATGGGGGATGATGTCTTTGCTGGGCAAAGGGCGTGCGCCGTGAGCTGCACCAAATATATGTCCCAGAGCCATGCCGCAGCGGCGGCTTCGTTGGCTTCGTCGGTGATGACGTTGTCAATGTGCGGGGTCGCTCATGTGTCTGGAAAAGCTTCATTTAAAGTTGCTAGCCACAATGACCTGAGAATAGGTTTGGTTTGCCTGTTGTCACTGGGCGGCTACATTCGTCTCGCACGGATACGTCATGCGTGATACCACGTCTTGGTTCACGTACTCGGTACGGGATTTACCTGGCGGCCGCCCATCTCCCGTCCAAGAATCGAAGTCTTGGTATTCATTTCATGGCCTGCGTCTAAGCAAGCACCCATCGTTTGATGACGTTGAAGCGGTCGACGCCACTGGTCAACAGCCAATAACTCTGCAGCTCAACATCCAATCACTCACACGTGGCCCCCTTCCATCAGCGGCTTTACCAGCAGTTACATAGTATTCTGGACCTGATGGACTCACGCACCCGGCTCCCCTCATGTCGCAGCTTCTCGTCTCTTACGCAGCCAGAATCCGGGAGCGTCGGCTGGTGGCTACGCCAGTGACATGGAGTGGTTCCAATCAATGATCGGGGGGTGAACATATTCACGGTTACACCCTGGTGGCCCCGGAGCTAAAAATCTGGGGTAAGGGTTGCGGTCATTTCTCCATTGGACTATTGCGTCAGCAGGGAAGAAATGGACAGAAGATCTCTTCATGTCGGGATCGGCGGTTGGGAATCTTGGGGTTCTGGAACACACCGCTTGTGCAGGTTGGCACTGCAGTCGTCTGAAACGAAACACTGAGGGCTGCGGAGTGATGGAGTCTGTGCAAATTTTGAATTACGATAAACTGCCCTCAAGCCATTTGTGGCCGAGGTCTGCCTGCAGCCGGCCATGGGAATTTTTTGATTTGATATTTCTTGCGGAGTGAAATCGAAACACTGCTGTCCTTCAGCCAAGTCCATCCAGCTTTGACAAATCGGCGTACTTGACGGATAGTGGGGACAGGCTCGGGAGTTGGAACCACATTCAAGTGATATGTAGTCTATTTTGTTGAATCTACTCCGTACGGAGCACTTCCCGACACGTTTCCATGTCAGGTACGAGGCCGTGCATGAGCCGCTTGGCTCCGCTTGGCTCCACCCGATCTCTATTGAGTCTCTAGGGTAGCCCACTCCTGGAGCTTGCCGCCGACCCACCCGACTGCCTCGAGCTTAGCTCCAACAATCCAAATCTTCAGAACCGCTAGTTACCCGCAACTCCAATTCGCATCGCAGTCATCCTCAATGCCGCCATCCGCGGCAGAAGACGACATGGAACAAGTCTCCGAGGATGTGGTGTCGACCCAACAAGGCCCCGATGTCGAAATGGCGGAGGAACATGACATTACTCGCGGGCCAGAAGTCGAAGAAACGACCTCCAAGGACGAGCAGCCTCCCAGGATGTCCTTCGTGTCATACCTGTCGTCGCCGGTAGTCACTCTGGTTGTTGGCCAAGACGATAGCCAGAGCCTCCTTACCGCGCATCAGGCACTGCTCTGCAAAAGCCCGTACTTTCAGGAACTGTGCCAAAGGTTTGTTGACGACGGCAGCGTACGTTTACTTAATTGACTCCCCCTCGCGCCTTTTCGCGGCGGCCCATGTCAGGTTGGAGCTGACGCTGCGCAGCCGCGGCAGATTGACCTTTTGGAAGACGTCTCCGCCGTCGGCTCGTTCCTCGAATTCCTCTACACCGGCGAATACTTTCCCAGGAAGATCCACGGACAGCGCGTCCTCGAAGTCGATCCTGACATGCCAAAGGTAGACGATACAGGCGTTCATCTACTCAAGCACGCGCGCATCTATACTCTCGCCGAGAAATACGGCGTGCCCGACCTAAAGAAGCTCTCGTCGAGCAAGATCCACTGCATCGATTCTACGGCCAAGGGCGAGATTGAGTACGCGAGATATGTTTATGCGCACACTACCAACGACGATACAAAGGTCCGCGCGCCAATTGCGAGCTTCTGGGCTACGAGGTCGCATACCTTGCGTGCCGAGGCCGAGGGCGAGTTCAAGAGCTTGTGCTTGGAGTATCCTCAGTTTGGTTATGACGTCTTGAGTATGTTTTTTCTTTGTTTGTTTGTTTCGCATTCTCCGCCACTTCGCTTCCTGCTCCTAGCAGCTTTTCTTTCAATGGAAGAGGTGAGGAATGGTAAAATTGCTAACGTGTTGTTCACAGCCCGCGTTTTGAATGAAAAACTTAAGCGTGAACGAATGGACAAGATGCACCCTTCTGCCGGAAGCGGTCGCAAGCGTGCAAGGCACAGTAGCAGCGCCGCTGGGTCGGTTGCTCAAGGCTAACAAACCTTGGCAACTCAGAGAAGCTCGGCGGTTTTGGAAATGGAATCTGGAATTGCGTTTGCATGGATGGGATGCGGATACAGTGCAAAGTCGTGCGCTAATTCACCGTCAGCGTTGACCGCAATGCGAGGCATAAATAATTGAGTTGGCTATGGTCGTTGCTTGTACACACTTGCACTCCAGTTTTAACGTTGGGTTTTTTTTTAATATACGATTTTTAGGGCTGGATATCGCGTTTGCCTAGAACAAACGAGTTTTCACTGCTCTGGTGAGCGGATTGTATGCTCGAGCTTGCGTGGGCTTTCATTCAGCCCATTCATATTGACGTGTGTGCTCTGAAGGGGGGCTCGAGTCCCGGAGACACGATTGAATAATGCCGGTCGAGTGTGGTGACTGTTCATTGACTTGGGCTCCTTGTCGGCACGAAGTAGCAAATGCTCGAGTCATTGATCTGACGCGTAAAGAATCAGCTTTGCCATCATTTGTCACGCCAACTCACTGCGCGAGCTGCAGAGCTGCCGACAGCAAGGATAAGACGAGTATTGTGTCCAGACGCACGAGCCTAGTGTGAGATTGGCAAAGTGAATGGGGGAGAAGGAGCCTCATTCAGACGATGGAAGAATAGATGAAAAGACATGGGCGATATGTGATGTGGCAGGCTTGACGAGGTGCCCACCTCCATCTTGAGTGGGCGTGTGTGTCCGAAATCGAGTTGCGCACCGCCGCCGCCCTGCTGGATCGATGTTTGGGGTTTCGGGAATAAACGAGCCGCCGTAACGCTCCACGATGTAATACAATAGAAGCAATGCGTAATTGGTCCAATTGTTCGTGTTGGGTACGAACAATGAAGGATGAAACTTTGGGAAGCGGTCACAAACATGGCCCGCAGCAGCTGTGGAGGCCTTGCCGAGAGTCCGAAAATGTAGAGACCAAAGGCTGGACCTGGCACTGGAGGGCAGGGTGGGGCGCGCCCAGTTAGTTATTAGTCAACTGTGGTGCCTGCCTACTTAGCGTGAGAAGCGTCTGGTTGGCCTTTCAAAGTGCGACAAGGGGCTCCTGTTCTCGGCCCCTGCGATCGATTGTCCAGTCCAATGCCTCACGTTGAGCGTTCTCACCAACACTGCCATCGGAGCTGCCAAGTGGTCCATTGTCAGTGGCTAGGCCAAGGTTGCACCGCTCGCCTAGCTAGGAAAATCAATCTCACAACAGGGCAAGGCTTTCCGTCGCGGGTGAGGGGGCGCCCTCCAAGAGCGCCACCGGAATTCGGCATGCAGGCATCAGAATTGGGCGGAGGTAATGCCAATCGTTGCTCACGATGGCGCGTCCCGGCAGACAGCAGGCTCAAGTTCTGAGGGAACAGTCAGCGCCCGTTGATCAGAAGCCTTACTACATCCCGTGGACAGACAGGACTCGGGAGCGTCGTTTTGTGGCGTGGGATCTCCGAGAGTCGTCGATGAATAAAGATTGGAACGCCGCCAACCTGTTTACTCCGTATGCGTTTCTCCATGACAGCACCGAGTCTGCCGCGATGCGCGAACAGGGGCGGGCTTGGGCTTGATGAATGAGCCATGAGCCATGACTCCCGGCCCTTGGACAGTGTTGTCTCGTGACAGGGAATGCCGGCGGCACGTCGCATTGGGGGCAGACATGGTTACTAATCAGGCTTGCCCTCGGGTCTTATTATTGTCGTGGCTTTTTTGCAGGATACTAACAAAGCCAAGCTTTTATTGACGAAGTCTAGAGAAGTAGCCGCATTGAACAAGAAAGAAAAGAGGGGAAAAGAAGAGAGGAGAAAACAAAAGTGAAAGTGAACAACGCCAGACGGGAACCAACTTTCAAACGGACCTGTCTCTTTGGGAACATGTGCCAAAGTTGGGGACCACCGCCGGAAGTCAACGTGGCGCCGGAATTGGTTGACTTGGTGGTGATGGGAATTGCCGCCAATATTGTGCCGCCTGCAGGTTTTTTTAGTTTTTTTTAAGTCTTCCTTTTTTTTTAAAAAAAAAAATCCTGGTGGCACCTGACTGTTTTCCCCTCGCCCGCTTCTCGGCTCTCACGAGAATAAAGTATGATGATGGCGGCAAGCAACGAAAAGTAAAAAGCTGGCCGACTACGAGGTACGTACCCTCAGGACAGATGGACACCCGGAAAGAAGGCTAATTTTGCTGTGCCCTGCCCATCTCCCCCAGTCCTTTGGCGGCAGTTGAGAGGCGGAGCAACCACCGGACTTGGGAGCTCTCACGGTCCTTATGTCACCGAGTACTCAGTTTGACTACAGTATTTGACTCGACATTGAACGCGGTGCTGTAGGCAGACCTGTCCATGTCCTGTAGCTGGCCGAGTTACCCGATTGCATTGTACGGAGCAATATTGCCGAGGGGCCCAGAGAAACAGCCATAGTGTGGGGCACAGCATGCCGTCTTAGCCGTTGGCGGAGTGCTAGACAGCGCCAGGTGCGAGGTGCCCGCCAGGTGGCTGCCAGGTGCCGGCGCTGCCAGTGCCAGACCAGTGTCCCGACTCCTTGACATTCCTGCCTCGGGTTGAAGTCTTGAAACGTAGAAATGCACTCGCTCGTCCTCTATTGCCGTTGGTATTGTCCTGAACTGGCTCCTGTATCCTGCACAAGAACAACTCCGACGAGAACGACGCACGAGGCCAAGCATCACTGCCGTTGCATATCCACGCCGTTGTTCCAGCTTGGCTGACCCGACCACCTTATAGAGGCGGATGAGACATTGACGGGCCACGAGACAAGACTATCTTCGGTAGAGCATCCGTAAGGGAGCAACGCGGAAGAGAAAAAGTACTCGATCCGCATCAAAGAGCAGAGACCACCGACATACATCATCTGTGTCGTCGTCATCCTCGTCGCCTTAACTTGTTCCCCTTCCCCTTCGCTACGCTCCAACTCTCCACCAAACGAAGCGTACACCCGAGCAAAGCGCCGAAACTGGAACCGCAGGGAGGACGTAGTGGTGCATCAGGACTTTCCGGCTGCTTGAGTGCGTGAGGCGCTGCAGCCGACAGCTGCGATTCGGCCGGCCGGTTCACACGATACACAAACTGGACAGGGCGGTGGCGGTCGGGCGAGAAATACGGGCGACGCCAATAACCGAGGACAGATATCTCGACCATTTGGGTCAGCCATCATGGCGGCGCCGGCCTCGTTCGCGATGGGCGAGGAGCTGTCCGTCACCACGGCAATTATTGGCCTGCTGGCAGTAGGAGGCAAGACCATCGATGCTCTGTGGGATCTCAACACGCCGGCCAACAAGGCCAATTCCATCTTCGCCACCGCTTTGCAAGAGATTAAGCAGTGTCGGTCGACTGTCCACATCCTGTACAAGACATTTTGCCTGCTTGAATCAGCACAGCTGCCATTCCCCGAACGTGGAACGTGGATCGAAGCCGACTATCTCATCGCAACATTGACCGATACGGTGCTTGCCGTTTCCGACATGCAAGCCATCTGCGCGACCTTGAACCTTGAAAGGCAGGGACTTGCGACTCTCCCAGCTGAGGATGTCGGTGTGGACCATAACTACTCCTCGACTCATGATCACAACATCCATGCCTTGTGCTCGCGAATTCGATGGCACAACCTCTCAATGACAATGATGATGACCATCTTGAAATGGTAAGTGGTGGGTTTTTTCCTTTTTTTTCCCCGGCCTTTATAACTGTCTTAATCGTTCTTGGCAGTTGGGCCCTGCATTTCTTGGTGCAGATGCCAAGGAAGCCCCATCGGGTACACAACGGGGAACATGAAAAATCGGAGAACGTGGGCAGGTTTTGCTGACTAGTCCTTGTACTTTCTAGTCCAGGCGAATCAGATGCCCAGAATAGCAGAGTGGGTCTGGAGCGACGAATGACGAGATTGCTCGCCGCAAACACCGATCTATCAGGTAGGATGCGTCAGCTCGAGGACGTGTTTGATGGTCAAGCCATTGACCGAGAATCGCTCCCACACTACAGCCCACCGGCTCGACAGCAGGCCTTTTGGGTCCCCCAGAGAGCTGCGCCATCGGTTTCGTCAACCACCACCACCAGTGCTGTTGGAGGTCAGACATGTGGCAACCAACATACACTGCGAGTGCTTTCACCATTTTCGGGCTATACCCTCGCGGACATACCTGTACTCTCCATAATTCCTCTCCCCGTGACCACTGGCGAGTTGGTTGACGGCAATGAGTTTTACACATTCGCATACGCCCGACGTGTGAGTCGCGATCTGGGTGAATTGATGCAATACCAAGCCGGGCAAGGCACAAGTCAAAGTTTGGGGGTGATTCTGGGCCGGACCAACACTAGCGTTGATAATGGAGGCAGTACGAGCAGCACAGAAAGCAGCAACGAAAGCGGCCCAGTAGTGGGTGAAGGACAACCAGATACCCAACGCAGGAAATGGCGATTTCGCAGTTTCAGAGTCAAGCAACGGTGGCGCTTTCCTTAAACGGTACGCATTGTCTGCAGCGGGTTGGAGATATTATCATATATCATATCTGACTGGGACTTTAGCAGACTCCAGCATGGCGACTTTATTTTCATGCAACTCTTAGCAATATGCTGGGCTCTCTTCGACCAGCACAGTACAAACACTGGTGGCACAGTACCATTTGTGCGTCTTGCATCACGGAGGATTGTGTATTCCATTTTGCCCTTTTTTTTTCAATATAACGCTCTAGTTAAGACGATCATGAGATGGAATTTTCACAGGCATTGAGGCGACGGGGCTCTGAGACTAAGTATGGCGTATATGGAGTTTTGGATTGACAACCACCCAAGTCTCAGTGAAGAATGAGACGATTAAATGTGACAAATATATTCAACCGATTCCTACTCATCAAGCCTCAGACGAACGGTGGTGTGTCCGGTAACCAGTCAGGTAAGAGCCACCACGTCTTTTGCTCATGCTAAGGCGCAAGCATTGCATCAACTTGGGAAGTTCGCTTTGTGTAATGTCTGACAATCTATGTAGTTGCGTGGTATGCGGCCAGAGGTCGAAATTCACACAAACATTGAAGACATCGGCAATAATGAGATTCGAAACATTGTCGGCCCATTCGACCCCATACATCAAGCAATTTATGCATACAAGACCTTATATCCCCCCGCTCAGAGCAACAACGCGTCCATGGAGAACAAGCAGGGCATCAACAATCACTCAAATTTAACAGTCATACATGGTTGATAACCGACCATTGTTTCTCGTCTCTCGGCCGCATCATCTCGCGGATCTGCCGGTTGTGCGTGCTACAGAGTAGCCTCATGTTGGGCTTTCAAAAGGCTCGGACGTTGACTAATGGAATTTCCAGACGCCGACAAGGTCTGATCATCAACCTTTGTACAACAACAATCTCCTCATTACCCTCATTCGTATGGAATCTTCTGGTTGCACAACCGGGCTGGAACATGCAGACTCACCCTGCAAACGAAGTAGAAACTGGCAAATGATCACATTCATCAGCAGCAGCCACTCATTCCCTCATCTGTCTGTTGACACGGCATCACCGTTCAAGCCTGCGGTAAGCCTGTCTGTATCGCCTCACCCTCGATGGCGGTTGGATGCGTCGCTTGCTGGACACGGTCTAGAACCCAGCTTACTAGATTCTTAACCAACCTTGTTTCGCTGCACGGCCACCCGATCTGTTTTGACACACTTCATTAGACGAAAGCGTGTTTAAATTGGGACCCTTTGAATCTCTGTTTGTGGAACTTGGGGCCGACAACGGAGTACAACGTTCGTTATAAGGTCGCCTTGCCGCCTTGTTCCCACATGGGGATCTTTCAATAGGTTTCTTCCATTTGGGGCGACAAATTGACTCATTCTTAAATCGAGGGCCCGTCGCTCGCACATGTCACGTCGCCTCCTGGACGCTGCGGTGCTAGATTGAGGTGCAAACATATATTCGGGTATATGCTTGCTCCTGTCAGTTTCCCTTTTGTTTTTATTTTCTCTGAGAATGCAGTTCAAAGTTTACTCCCCAGATCGTTCCGTCGATAGTTACTCAGTATAATCCGTCTCCCTCGACTATCCCAGAACATGTACGCATGAGAGGCGGCCTGACAACCTTTCTTCCGCTGTCTCAGCCGCGGTTTCCCGGCTGAACCGAGAGAATCAAAGGAATGAAAATCAGAGCAACAAAACCAAGGTGGATCTTCTGAGACGGACTAGCTTACATGCCGCATTCCTGACCAGCCTTGTTACAATACACTCGTTACATACAATCTGCTGTGCCACTCGACGGCTGCCTGCATACACATAGAGATGGTGTCATGGAGGCCCAACTAACCGACACCTCTGCATTCAGGGGACATATTTGTTGAACGAATGGCCAGCATTTCCTGGCCAGCCTTTATCATTTGTCCCTGCGAGGCGATCAGCCCTGGCTCCTCAGCATTGCCGATGAGTCTGCTGTTGTCCAAATTCTTTCGGAGTTTTGTGGTCAAACCCTTTTCAAGGGACGCGCCATGAGAGGCTGATTTCTGAGTCAAAGGGGCATTCATAACTACGCGAAGAGACGAGCCGGTGCGCCCAGCGAATGGTAAAATGAGAAATAAGTCGTGGACAAATGTGAGGATGAAGACTAGTTGGAAGAGACTAGCTACTCCTATCCAGACTGTCTTTGGCCATCACATAGAGCGCACCGAAGGCACGAATTTCCAGCACAACTACTATGGTCCCCGGCCGAGGGATGGTAGCACACAGCAGCCTTATGTCTCTGGGGGTAGGGGCTCATCTACGACGAGAATTCTACACTCCCGAGGGTACAGCCACGACTCCAGTCAGCTAATTTCCAAGAGCCTGAGCTGCACATGCCATGTCCAAGCTTCAAGCTGTGTGTAGCTAGGTATACCGACAAAAGACCGATTGTTCCGTGGCCGATGACTCTGGATGGATCCTCCTGGCCGTTTGGTTCAGCGTACCAAAAATGCGAATGTGATACTTCAATATACGTGTCGTGCTGCCCAACCCAAGGCACCCCAGAGCGACACCCCGTGGTGAGGATTACTCAAGCATGTATGAGGCTTATCAGTGAGCAATGGGGGGATGTAAAGCATGGGGTCAGGCGGTTCTCGCTGCCGTTGAGGATCTCGCAGGTTCGCCGTACACTCCGCCTCCTTCTCCTTGGAGCCATTCCCCGTCCAAAACGAAAGCCGCCGAATCTTGCCCAGGCACCCATCAACAGAATCGTCTTCAGCGCAGATTTCGTGTGTCAAAAGTAGAAGAGCAGTGCAAATAGGCACATGAGGATTTGCCGTCTCGCGAACACCAAATTTCGTCTTCCGCCATGAGGTCTAATCGGGCCGCTTATGACGGGTAAGCAACTCCATTCCACCCCAGCATGTATCCGAGCCAACTGCTAAGATCTTCTCTCCTCAGCTCCACGCCTCGCAAGCCTACTCATACATATACCCATTATCAACCGCAAGGCACAGGCGGGGCGGCCAGTATGCGGGACTACCGCCTCTCTGAGTTTCAAAATGGGCCGTCCGCTACTCCTGCGGCGGACCCCTCGGCCCCTTCGGCCCGTCTGGCTCGCATTTCGCGGCAAATATGTGCGGTCGATGCGGCGTTCAACGGGTGCGCCTGAACGGCGACAGGCGGCGAGATGACGTTGGCGGCAAGCTCGTTCAGGAGTTGTCGGTGTTCCCCGGCGCTGGAAAAAGAAAGGATTCGAAATAGTTGGATTAGGCCCCGAGGCCACAAACCACTATTTGAGGTCCTGAGGTCACCAGTGTCATGGTTAAGAGCAAAGGCAGTCGTGGTGCACCCGTAAGACTGGGAGACTGGGCTTGAAAGGGTGCAGCGTTCTTCTGCGTATATATTAGCGGCGCATAAACTACTCCCCACACAATCTTGACTCGACGTAAGCCATCAGGGGAAGTGCGCGTCTATGATACGCCCGGGTGATGTTGACTCGAAGCCCCGCGTGTGACGATGGAAGGTTCTGTAATAACCGCCTCTCAGAGACCATTATCCAGGCCCCAGCCCCCCTGATATACTGAACGCACGGTGTGACAAGTCCAGCTTGTTTTCAACGTCGCCTCGGAGACGGATGTGCTTGGTGAAGCGCACGCTCCCTGATGCCTGCTGGAGCGGGTGCGCGGGGCGAAGGGCGATTTCACACATAAGAAGAGCATGCTGAGACAAGTTTTCTAGCCTTGGCCCATGGGTAGACCGTGCTTGGGACAAGATGGCCGCGCTGCTGCTTGGCACGATCATGTTGAGTTTAAGATCAAAGCACGCGTGCTCTGCGGAGGTTGGAGCGGAGGCATCTGGCTGGCCTCGTTGCAAGCGGGACCATGCTTCGACATTTCATTCTCATGGTTCCCATTCCATGCCGTGGCGATGCCACGAGGCGCGCATGCAGTGCAGTGCTCCAACATGTCAACTTGGCAGTTGTCGACCTCGCGACCGCGGGCCGCGTCACGTGCCTTCGGCGGCAGCCATCGCAGGGTAGAGTTGTCGGGGTTAGAGGTCGTCGGATCTCGGATGCGCGCCATGCAACAACACGCAGCGATGACTCGCCTGGTTTTTCTGGGTGAAGAGGCCAATCGCGGCTCATCGTCTCATACCGGCTGCATTTCTGCAGCGCAACACGCCTCGGCCCCAAGGAGCTCAGAACGCGACGCACCGAGAACGCTTCGACTCCCTGATGCGTTGGCCGTACAGGCAAAAGAAGACGGGGAGCGGAACAAACGCCGCGGCAAGGTCGCCATCCACAGTCACATTGGCAAGGTGCCCGATACCCATTGGGCCCCGGATGCCGTGGGCGAGGTTCGTGACGCTGCCGCCGCGTCGGTCATGATGATTGATGATGGTGGTGGAAACCGAAGCTGCGGAACGGAGGCGCGCTCAGGTCAGGTGACGAGGGGGTGAGGGAGGAGGTGGTCAAGCGTGGCGCGCGCGCGCCCACGGAAACAATCCGCGGGAACAAGGTGGGCCGAGTTCGCCGAGCTTCGGCGGCTGCCTATTTGAGCCATCGTCCGCGTCGACTCATGTTTGGCCCGTCTCCCGAGCCCCGAGTCAGACGCCGCCGCGGGAGACGGGACAATCATCATTTATCAGATGACGACTGTGATGAGACGCGGACGAACACAAAGGAGCGACCAGGAATCCATCCAACTACCACTCAATCTGCCCATGCGCCCTATTTCTCACGCGGCGGCCCCTTCGCCCCCTTTTCCTCGGCGCTGGATCCGGGTTTGGCCGTCGTCGGCCTTGGGCAGTGAGGGTTCACAGGGACAAGTAGCCGTTTCTGGGAGACATCCGACGTCTTTGCAGTGTCTGCACCTACGCGGTGGAAAATAACGGCCGGGCTATTCGGCCCCAGACCCAACACGTCTGGGCCGTCGAAACACATCCGCAGCAACCGTTGCAAGATTCGGCCAAGATATGTATATTCGCTGTAGGGCTCCTGGCCGGGGCAGCCCAGCCTCCACCATGCGCTAAGCAGTAACTACATCATGCCACGGAGTCGGTCTCGATTCGCTCGCCCATGTCCATTCATCTCGTCTTCGGGAGAGACGCCGCCTGCGTTCAATGACCAACGGCCTTGGCTGAAGATGCTCCCACTCAATGTTGCCAGTCGAACAAGACGCTTGTGAACCGCACTTGCACGCCCTGAAGGATGCACCTGTGTGTCAACCACTCGTCCCCGTCTAGCAAAGCCCCGACTCTGGCTATCAAGCGCCCGAGCCTTCGCATCCGTGCCATCCACGGGCTCCTGGGGGCGTGGTCCTCCTCCTCGTTGTCGTCGTCGTCGCCGCCGCCGTTGTCGTCGTTGTCGTCGTTGTCGAAATCGCCCTCGCCGTCGTCCACCATCCCGTCTTCTGTCGCGTGCCCGTACTCTGCCAGACGGCGCTCGCTGAAACTCTGCTGGTGGCAGGTGAAGAGTTGCCCATGCTGCGTCTTCAGGCTTTCGAGGAGCTTTGCGCACATGTCGATGAGAAGCATGACGTCTTGCGACCGCGAGGAACACGCGTGGCAGCGGACGAGTGCCTCGCAGCTCGACATGGCCGCCCTTTGGCATCGCACGAAATCATCCGTGGCGGGCTCCTTGGAGGAAATGTTGGTCATGAGCATCTCCCACGTGTCCAAAGCGGTGACGGGACATGGGCAGGTGTTGTTGTTGTTGTTGTTGTTGTTTTCGACGACAGGCGGCATGCTTTGAGCTGCGTCGTCTTTGGTCAACACCACGTCCGCCGGCGTCGTGGTATCCGAAGTGGCCAGAAGATGAAGGAGAGGGGAGGAGCCCTCGGGCGGGCAGAGATTACTTCCCGAGAGGCGCATGGAGTATTCGAGGGGCGATTGGGCCAGGAAAGCCTCCATGTCGCCCCTCGGCATCTGCTCGGGACGGTCGATCAAGTCAAACATGCCGACGGCGGAGTTCAGAGGGGTGTCGGATCGGGGACTGGCGGCATGGGTGCTGGGGTTGCGAGAGGCCGGGCGAGATGCAGACGAGATGGCGGTTGCCGAAGCAAACGTGATTTCCAAATCTGACCAATCCGTCTCCTTGCGATAGACCTCGATCTGGGACCTATCGACATCGTCCGAGAGAAGCTCGCCGACATCCCAAGACCGCGGACTGACGAGATGGCCTCCAGGTATGGCTTCACGTGGGCGGGGAGATGTGGACGCAGGCACAGCTACTCCAGATCTTTGCCTCGGCCGGCGTCGCCCCTGGACGGCCCCGATGTTGAGTTCAGCGTCGCCTTGGGTCCCGTACTGGCAGTTCAGGCTCCTTTTTTGACAGTTCCGGCATCCAGTCAGCTCGCTGGTACATCGAATCTAGGTGCAGGGAGCATTTGCATCAAGGTTAGAAGGCATCTCAAAACCTGCGGTCCATCCACGGAGATCAAGTTGATAGATTAGCTTGAGGGTTCAAAGTTGAGCAGAGCACACCTTGCTATTACGGCAAGCATTGCAGGCTGATCGCCGAGGCTGGCCATTTCGTGGCCGTTCAAATGGCGGTCCTGTTGGCAGGATTACATACGAGTCGCTGCTCTGTTTCCAAGTGTTGAACATGATGAGAGTGAACGATGAACGAGTGGGGGATTCGCTTGACGGCCCAGAAAAAAAGCACCACTATTGCAGCCGTGCTATAAATATAAATATATATATATAGATATATATATCATATATATATACATCATATACGCGAGCGCTGCGGCGTCCCCAACTCGTTCTTCGAACATGTTCATATGGCAAGACGGCAGGACCTGAGGCTCGCCTCCGTAGGTCAAGGTTGGGCAAGTAAAAGTTACAACAAGGAAGCAAGTCATCCATGCATGGTGACAGCCAAGGAATGCCAAAACTCAAAAATACCATATGCAACAATAACTTGCAAAGGGGGCTGCAGGGTCGGTCGTTCTCCGGTTTGGAAACACCAAAGAGCAACACGGGAAGAACTGGTCCGACAAAGCCTCTTCCGGGTACCAGGGACTGGGTGGCTGTGGAATGTGCGTGGCATTTGTTCCCTGCATCGTCTCGAGTAAAGGCTCTGCCGCCTTGCCTCGTGCCTTGATTTCCATTAGTCAAGTCGGCCAAGAGCCAAGCAAGGGTTGGCCATGTGGGATTGAGCGCTCGAGCTGTCGTATATTCTCGAACCTTGAGACGTTTTGAGTGTGGACAACCCCACCGCCGCTCGCATGCCTTGCCAACCTTTGCCTGTAATTCGATTGGACAGTCTACGTCCTCGCAGCCTTGTTACAAGAAACCATGCAATGGCATCGTAATCCAAGCGCTCAGGACTTGCTCGGCACGACGCGTTCATGGCATAGAATGGGCACTAATAACATGGGCGCCCAGGTTGTGGCTAAGAATCGATTTTGGCCTTTTCAGAGTCTAGCAGCAGCCTGACGATAGACGCGTAGCCCCTGGACCTGGCTTGCGACAGCGGCGTTCGGCCACAGTTGTCCCTCGAATCGATTTCGACCTTTCCTGTATCTAGCAGAAGCCTGACAACGGACTCGGATTCCATGGTGACGGCATATGACAGCGGTGTCCGGCCCCAGGCATCCCTCGAATCGATTTCAACCCTTCTGGTGTCTAGTAGCATCCTGACAATCGGCTCGCAGCCAGTCGACGCGGCTTGCGACAGCGGCGTTCGGCCATGGCTGTCCCTCGAGTCGACATGAAGCTTTCCCGAATCCAGAAGGAGCTTAAAAATAGACGTGTCACCCCCGGCGACGGCCTGCGAGAGCGCCTCCTGGCCTTGTTTAGCCTCTGTGCTTTGCTCAGGGTCGTAGATGGAAAGCAACATGCTTGTGACGCCTTGGTGCCCGTTCTCTGCCGACAGCACCAAGGCCTCGCCTACACACCTCGCGCCGTAGCCTAGCGCTTTCTTGGCCGTAGGTTCCTGGCCACGGGTGGCGGCCCATTTGAGTGCTCAGCTGTTGGAACATTGGATGCTGCGGGAGTACAGAACTTGGTCAAGGCAGGAGAAGAGCCTCCGGTTCGTTCGAGCTGGCGCATTGATGTCTCTCTCAGACGTCGGCTCCGCAGCAATCGCCGGGACAAGCTCGTTGGGTAGACGCAGCATGTGCAAGCTGGTGGGTTGCAATTTGTTTGGTTCAATTTCCTGCTCGGCCATGGAGGTTGCCGCTGAGCCAAGAGCAACCCTCGTCCGGACGCGGGCTGCGGGGACATCAGGTGACGTGTCATGCACGCACATGCAAATCAAGGCTCGATACTCGAGACCCGCGAAGACTCAAACACCAGCGTCAACAGAAGCTATATATCCGAATCTACATGGCGTCCAGCCTCGTCTTTGGCCATTGCCTTTGGACCCCGATACAGCTTGATTGCGCTCCGCCATGGTGTTTCAGGCTTTCGCCAAGCGATTTGGGCCCTGCCATGCGCCCTGGTAGCGTGAAGCTTTGCACGGCTGTTCATCTGGGTCCTGCGATATCCGGCAGCAGATTTGCCCTGGACGCCTGCGCGTTGTCCCCCAGCCACCTTCCCGGCAGGAAGACGTCGGGATCGGGGAAGAGCCCGGGGTCGTAATGCATCATACGTTGAGCCGTCGAGACGGAAGTCTAGTTGAAAACCGCATCAGCGAACATGTACGTATGTATACTCGTCTCCCAGGCCAAAGCAATGACGAGACAAACATCGGGTACGCACCCCCTCCGGCAGGAAGCATGTTCCGTATCTCGTCCCCCCAGCCGGCACAAGGCGCGTGAGAATACCGGGCCGGGGAAGATATGCGGAGAGTCTCGTGTATGACGGCACCTTGGGAGACCGCCGCGGCGCTGCGGGTTAGGGACTCGGCATGAAATGACATGGGACGACGGCGCCGGCTCAACTGACCAGATAGGGCAGCTTGATCAGGTTACCATGTTTCATCAACCCATCGTCGTCCGTCTCCACCGTGCTGAGTTCATCCAGCAGTCTCCTCTGGACCTCCGGATTCTTCAAGACGCACCATACGCCGTAGGTTGTAGTGGTCACCGTGGCCTCCGCGCCCCAACAACAAGGGAAAAAGCCTCGTCCACCAGCCCTTTAGTTGTGCGCTCGGGCTCGGCCTCGAGGATCGCGTCAAAGACAGTCTGCCGGCCAGACTCGTCTCTGCATACGCCGTTTTGATGTCTCTCACGGACCTCGGCGACCCACGCAGCGCATTGCTGCGGAAGTTTGGCGAACATGTCAGACGTGCCAGACACAAATAGGCCAAGCATCTGGATCCAAGACCGTTTTTCTTGGCAACAACTCACCTTGCGAAAGTCGACGAAGCCGGGGAGAATACGCGCCAGGATTGGGCTGGGAAACGATTGCATCGCAGTCCCGAGGATGGGGAAATGCTTGATCAGAGCGAAGCTGCGGGACAGGGTTATCATGGAGTCGACGATGGCGGCCGATTCCCTTGATCCGCCGGTGCAGTTCACATCCCTGCCAAAGCATAATTTCATAATAATGTCCATCTATAAAGTCTATTAGCAAGCCCGGCGCGGACAGCAGCTCAGGGGCCCAGGGGGTGAGACTTTGGTCTTGTCGTACCGCAAAATTCGACTCCAGCCTCCTCAGGCTCACGGGAACTCCTGCCGCATGGGCTTCTCCCACCTTTAACAGGGCAGCCCTGGTAATTTGGAGGGCGGCGGGCGCGAAGTCCTGCACAGCACGGGGGGGGAGAACATGGGGCTCACAATGCCGCGGCGTAGTTTGTGCGCCGCGGGATCCATGATGAATGGCAGTGCGTCAAGCTCGCCGGCGAACCTGAACATGGCGGGCTCCTTGAGATATTTGGTTCTAGTAGAATATACCCTGGCCGAGGGGTGTCACGCCAGTCAGTCAGCGCCGAGCCTCACCAGAGAGCGCCCGGGAGGTCCTTTCGTCCGCTGCTCACTTGTGGTAGAAGGCCGAGTCGTTGACGTGAGCTCGTGAGCCCGTGTCCAGAAACAGAAGCGTTCCGAATCGTGTGATTCATCGAGACACCATAAAGAGCCACTGGAGAATAACTCCCTGCGGCTATCGAGCGGCGGAGATCGGGGCACTTCCTTAAGAGGCAAATTTCCGTGGTCCAGCCACCACCACGACGAACTGAGGGAAGATGGCTCTGCTCCCGGCTGGCTCGCAAGTTCCCATCCAGGCATTCTTGCCGCGTTCGATTTTTGGAGACTGAGCATCAACCAGGGGGAATTCGGGCACCGGAAACCATGGGAGGCCAAGGCCATTGCGAGGCTTTTACAAAGATGCGAGAAAGTACTGCCACGTATAAAAAGAGGCAGTAGGCCGCCGCAGAGGAAACGGGAATCAGAGAGGCACACCACATTTAGAAACACAACTAGCTTCAATTTCAATATTTCTACTACGATTTTCCAACCAGCCACTCCTTCGAATACAAGGCCAGTTCTGACCCCATCTCGTCCACATCCCCCTTCTGCAACCGCAGCTTCGGGCATCATGAGCGGAAACCCAACCACGGTTCGCATCCCAGACACGTTCAGCTCCATCATGTCTGCCGAGGCGCCGCTGAACCCGCATCACTTCAAGGTCAAGGCCGCAGCAGACGCCTGGATCGCCGGGTACGTACAGCCCTCTACCGCCACGCAGCCAAGGGCCCTCGCACTAGCTTCAAGCACGAGGCAGACAGCAATCGAAAGAGTGACTGCTTCTGTGCCTCGGCCATGGCACCGCCTGCGGACGCAGAGGCACTCGGGACCACGGTCACTGGTTGACCTGGGCACGTGGCGCGCCGAAACGGCCTTTGCCCGCCGCCAGAGCCCAAGAACAAGGCGGCTCATCAAGACGAGACTGACGCCCGGCCCCTCGCACCAGATCTTCTACTTTGATGACGCTGATGGCCCCCCACGTCAGGAAGAGAAGAAGCACGCAAGAATACGGCGCTGACCGACGGACGGCCGGCACGGGCGCAGCGGGCCCCGGCCGACGTGCAAACGCAGTTCAAGACGGCGCACGGCGATATCTCGACAGCCTCACACGCCAGGTCGAGGCCAGCGCGCGCAGCGGCAGCAGCTGCCGGCCTCAGACCGAGCACGAGGACGTCGAGATGCGCAGGCGGACCGTCGGCGGATACCCCTGCATAAATAAGCCTGGTTGCGTACCGACCATTGTCTTTGCGAACCAAAGGGCCGCCAGCGCCGACGGCACCCTCTCGTAGATACGCCCACGGCGTCACCCTGCCGCAGGTGGCTTTCGAGCATCCGTCCGTCCGGGGATGCATAGCAGCCGGCTGCGATGTCCCCCCAACTTGCCAAGCTCGCCCTCGCACCAAGTTTCGGCGGCGAGGCTCGCTCGTGAGCTGCTGGCTCTGGCATTTCTCCCGGAGGCCCACCACTGACCGGTCACGCGAGACGACATCGTCTCCTGCGAAAAGGATGGACGTCAAGTCCGGCGTCGAGCACAACCTCACCACCGTCCTCGAGAAGCACGGCCTCTCGGTCCAGAAAGCAATGGACAGGGCCGGCGAGCTCCAACACGAGTGTGTTCGTGCACGGCTTCGCGTGGATTCACCTCGCACGAGCATGTCGTGTTTCACTCGTAATGCTGGACCTCTACCCGGCTACTGGTGGCGATCATGGCACCCCCTTGTTTATGTACATACTTGCGGGAACCTAGTGGCAGGCGCCGTGTATAATATCATCAAGCATCCGTAACCGTGGCCTTCTGCAGCATCTCCATCTCTGCCACAAGTCGACTCATACCATCATAGTACACGAGTACGTACGCGCAATACGCCGTCGCTTTGTCTCAAGGCCCCATGTTACTGCTGCAAGAAGAGATACATGTAGCGAGCTGTCCTAGATCAGTCTACATTGGGAGGAGATTGCATCTGTCCACGCCCAGCCAATGATTCCAGCTCTTCGTCTCTCCCGACTTTGGAGAACTCTTCCTCCAAGCACGCCCATGCCTCCCTGCCCACCAACAAGCAACAAGTCGAACGAGAAGATCCTGGCGTTTACACAAAATAAACCACCCACCCGGGGCTCTGAACCATCCAGCGGCGTGGCATCCGTCTATGCGCGACAGAACCGCGCGGTGCGTGCATTGCATTTGCGGCGAGGCTTGACAACCGTGTGAGAGACTTCCATTCTTTCAGGAAAGTCCTTGAACGAAGCCGCATACGTCGCGACAGAATGAGCAATGAGCTGAACCAGTTAGCCAGGGCCGCCCCATGCGGTTCAAATCAGCTCCCAAACGACACTTACCTTGGTATTTACCTCCCAAGCCGTCATGTTCAGGTTGCTCACATCATCGCCAATTTGATGGTAATTTTTGTCATACCACTCTCCTTCCACGCCCCCAAAGAGCTCCAGTTCCTGCGTCGTCTTGATGCCCTCGGCGCCCTAAAATCAGAAAAGTCCTGGTTAGTATGTGTCGTCAGGCAAGGCCAGGCCTGGCAAGAGAAGTCGGGACATACCGTAGCAATGCCCCCGGCCGGGATGCCAGCCCTCACGAAAGGGTCGTAGTCTGAACGCCCGTCAAACTCGATAAAGGTGTAGTGCAGTCCACTGTTGGTGTACCAGTCCGCGTACAGGTCTCTCAGAGACTCCGACCCGGCCGGGTTCTCCGCGTCAGTCGCATTGTAGATCTGGTAGGCAAAGTTGGGACTAGCCATCGTGTCGTAGTCCATGAACAGTCTGATCTGGAGATTGTCCTCGTGGGAGAGGGACCCGACGTAATGTTCGGAGCCCAGCAGCCCCTCCTCCTCGGCTGACCACCAGGCGAAGCGGACGCAGTTTGCGACCCGGAACTTGGTAAGCTGGGAGGCGACTTCGACAAGAGAGAGGGAGCCAGAGCCGTCGTCGTTGATGCCCGGGCCCTCCTCGACCGAGTCGCTGTGGCCACCCAGCATGACGCAGTTGTCCCTGTCGCCGGTGACGGTTTGGGCAATGATGTTCTTGGTCGCAATCGTCTCAACACTGGCGTCCATGTACGCGGATCCGTGGATGATCTTCCCGCGCGACAGGTATTCTACCCAGTCGGCAGCTTCCTTTCCGCCGACGCCAAAGGTGGCGACGTGATGGGCCGAGGGCTTGCCCAGGGTGCCTGAGGACATTGAGAATTAGCAACTGCCCGCCGCCGGGCCGGCATACGGAACCGCCGTCGTGCTCACCGTGTAGTTCGTCCTTGTCGGTATTGTAGATGACGGCCGCAACGGCGCCAGCTTCCCCGGCAAGCCGCGACTTTTCGCCAAAGGCACAGTCACCCCTCTTTATCAGCACAATATTGCTCCTGGCCTTGCGGGGATAATCGGACTCGTGGCAGCCCGTGCCGTGGACGAGAACCACCTCTCCAAAAACGGGCTCGTTATTCGTAGTCGGTGGTGTGAGCCTGGCCGACGTCAGCAAGGGGCGTCCAGCCCTGAGCAGCGGGCACATACGCGAAAGCCGTGGTCGTGTTGGGCACTGCATCCATGACGACGAGACGGAATTCCGCAACCCTGCCTGTGTAGGCGTCGAACTCCTGTTCCGAAACATTGTAGTAGCTCCCGAGAGAGGTGAGCTCCGATTTGATATACTCGAGCGTGGCACGGTGTCCTGCTGCCGTCAGAATCGATGGACCCAAACAGTGCCGTTGGAGCAGGAACAGACACACCGGCCGACCCAATGACGCGAGTAGGGTGGTTGAACTCGTCCTCCGACTTCTGGGCAAGTGCATACAGCTGTTCCGCGCGCTCCCGCAGCCTGCGCTGGTCGATGGTGTCCTGCAGGAGATGCGAAGTGACCAGCGGTCTTGGGTGTCTTGGGTCGTCGGCTGGGTTGGCGAGGGCGTCCTTGATCGGCCGTTGCAGCGGAAGCTGCAGTGCCACTGCCGCAGCGGCTGCGCTCAGCGCAACAAGAGACGAAAGTCGGGTCATGATGTGCTCGCTGCCAGCTTCGATGGGCAAGGACAAGGCAAAAACAAAGGAAGGGGGGAGACGAGATCTGGTGACGGACGGCGTGCCGTGATCGGACCGCTGACTAATAAACAATGTCGCTCCGACATGGCGGAAATGCTTGACCGTAATGCGTAGACGTTTGCGCCTCCGAATGTTAAATCTTGGGCAAGCGTCAGTCTTGCTTCAGAGCCGACGCGCTGTGAGCTGAGCTGAAAGAAACTAAAATTAAAAATTAAAAAAGTTTGAGCTTGGGCTGTGTCGTATCCGGCTGCTCTATCTCGTACGCCATGTTATCCATCTTTCTATTCTCAGGAGTCAGCACGACTACACAAGGCCTCCTTGCTGCCTAATTGTCATAAACACCTCACCACCTGTGAACTAGTGCTCTTTGCTATCACGAAATAAATCTATTCTGTACACGCGTACGTGCAACGGGCTAAGCCGGTGCTCCCTCCTTGTCGTCGTGGAATTAATCTATTCTGAATATACAATGATTGGTGTGCACATATACTCTGCAGCTTTGTGGCGTACGCGCCCAGCCAGCCAGCCCATTTAACTGAAATTCATCTGTTCAATGCTCGAGGCTCAGGACCAAGCCTCGTCATGGGACGTATACCCATGTACTACTCATGCGAACGCCTAGGGTAAAAAAGGGAAAAAATAAAAATAGAAAAAAGGCGGCGGGAGCTGCGCCGTGGACAAGCGAACCACCCCGGTCTATCGTCATGTAGTATCATGTTTCCGTCCGCCCGTCCTTCCATTAAACGCCGACAAACTCCGTAGAGCCCAGCGCCCCGAAGTCATGATCAACAAGAGCGCACGCGGCGTCTCCTCACGATGCGATGCCTCATCACCAGTTACTCACTGGACAAATTCTTCTTCCAACCCGTTGTTGGAACCGGCTTCTCGAGGCGCAGCATCCATAGTAGGTAATCTTCGACGGGCAGGAAGATGCACAGCACTCGGTTGCACATGAAGCCTGCCAAGACGACAAACACGGCGGCAAAGGCATCGAGAAAGTAGTGGTTGGCTGTGCTGACAATGGTGATGAGCATCCACGTGGGGTACCAAATGCCGAAAACAAACATGCAGGCCCTTGCAAAGGCGCTGCGTCTGGCTTCTACCGGCTCGTCCTCGTCGTCTTCGTCGTCGTCCTCGTGGGGGCCCGAGGGGCGGATTGCCAGCTTCTCCAGCCACGAGAACAAGCCCTTGACAACGCCACTCTCGGCAACAAAGGTGCAGCCGATACAAAAGGCATAGCCAAAGTGCATGCTGGGCATGGCAGCAAGCAGATTGACAAAGTCGCCACCCATCCAGACGGACTCGGCATCCTCCAAGCTGACCGAGTCGACGAATCCGTACTCCTTGGGCAGCAGCCGCGGCGGCATCGTGGGGACGAGAATAAAGATGACGAAGGCGAGGAAGTTGGTCAAAGTCATGGTGCGACGGACGGTGCAGAACCGGGCGTGGGTCGACGCCGTGGTGTAGTAGTATGCAAGGAACGAAACGGTGCCCGGCAGATGCACAAGGGCATATCCACGGTTCAAAAAGGACAGGATCCAGGCTCGGTAGTCGCCCGCCTCGGTTCCGTGCAGGAACCAACGTTGGATCTGCCATTCGAGCCACTTTTCCGGTGCCTGTCGATTGCCTACCCACAACAATGCCTCGAAGTTTAGGATGGACAGGCCGTGCTGCTGGGCCGAATCCCACATGCTCTTGCGGCCGCCATAGGCCGCCTGGGCGAGAACCTTGGTGTACCTATACGCGCCGAAACTGACGCCCCAGTAAAACATTTCGATCAAAAAGGGAAACTTTTGCAGGATGCGAGAGTGGAAGTTGGTGGCAAAACGGCCCGAGTTGGGCGTCGTGAAGCGCAGGCAGCTGCCACAGGAGCGGCGCTTGGGAGGGTACTGGCCGCTCTGCCGGCGATGCAAGAGGTGGCTGTACTCGTCAGAACTCCTGGGCGATTCCTCGCCCGAGGGCGGTTGATATCGATCTCTCGGTTTGACCAGGGCGTAGTTCCTCCTGCGGGTGAAGAACATGGCCAAGAGCAGCACAGTGACGGTGAGCTAGACGGTGTCAAGTCAGCCACGGAACTGCAAAACGACAAACACAGCCTCTCGGAGAGCGAGCTCGCTGCAGGGCGCGCTGCAATAGACAATGCGCCGCAACAGGGCTCGAGCATGACGCAAAAACTGCAGATTTGCAGATTTGCTTGCTTGTACTGTGTACGGGTCCCAGCACGGGACAGTCGCTTGGTAGTTGAGTACTTACAACTGGCTCGACAAAACCAGGCACGGGAATCCCATGCGCGGCCTTCCATCCCCCCTCGGGAGCATCGTCGAAAACTTGAGAACCGGCCATGATGAGCAACCGTGGTTTTTCTATGGCATATTACAAGGTGCTGGCGGCGGGACGCGACAAAACAAAAACAACGAGCTTGAAGGGCTTAGATAAATGCCGTTCCAGCCGTGACAGGCCACACAGGTGCTACCTGGAGGCGCTTGGGGTGAGTGAGGTGAGGCGGTCTCGAGCGTCGCCTGCCGAAACAAGGCGGTGGCGGCTTGGTTGGCTCGCCGCACGTTCCTGTCGACTGACGTACGTATGAAGCGAAGGCGGGGAGACGGGGAGCGTCTTGTTCACTCCCTGGTCTCGGGTTAAAATTGACTCGATGACCCAAGATTGGAGGCAAACGTCGACGACGAGGACGAGGACGAGGACGACGAGGACGACGAGGACGACGACGGGGCGGAGGAGGAGTGAAGAAGAGAGGGAAGTAGTAGTGGTGGGTTTCGGGAGAAACAGACACGAAGAAAAGTCAAGTCAGGGAAGCTCCGTCGCCAACCAGACGTCACCAGACGGCCAGATCCATGCGTGCAGATGCCAGAGTCTTAGACACGGAGAGTTGAATAACTCGGACGATCGCTACGTACACGTCCCTGATGGAGGGAGCAGTTTGACGCCGCCAGTTTTGGCGGTTTTGCGGAGCATATCCATGTAAGTACGCGTTACGGCATGTACCCAGTACGCCACGCCATGCCCGGTACTGGTTATTTCCAGACTCCAGATTTCGACGGGTCCCCGTCACCACGTTCATCGTGCAAGCCGGGAAGCGATCAAATCCTCTGCGGCCTGGGAGCCGAGCATGGACCGGCCTGGCTGTGAAGAACAGATACTGAATAATGGTGCTTGTAAAGAGCCTGGTCAAACAAAACGAGAAAAGAAAAAAAGGAAGCATCAGGGAGAAAAAGATACATGCTACAATGTACTGGGTACTAAAGTACAGAGTATGTACGGACTACGTGGTCGAGCAGTTAGTGCCAAGTCTCCACCGCCGCCCCTCTTCTCTTGTGCCTCCACAAGCGCGACTGCATTACTATCTGGGTAACGTTAATAAGTCTGGTGCACCTGCAAGGGGAGCGAGGGTTGGACAGTGGGAATCGTAAACGTTCTTCTTCTTGATGCACCAATATTGTTTGCAGATCATTGACTTGGCCGCGCCGTCCTAGGTCGCAACCACGCCCCCTTCCCCCCTACCCCGGGCCCAAGGCACGTCATGCGTCATGCATCGACCGCACTGGACTGTACGGAGTACGGACATCCGTTCATACGTCCGTGTGCGGTCGGCAGTGCCGCGGTTTCAGCCGACACTTCAACGGGAGACGGTGTGCGTAAATCGGCAGAGCCTCCGAGATCCCTTCAAGCACAGTCGTGCGGCTCGTGCCCGTTCCCCGAGATGCTGCATCTCGGGTCGACAGTCGAAGTGGCGTCACGGTCGGCAGCAAATTGCGGCCCCAGCAAGCGGCTCTTTTTTTTTCACGAATTTAAACCTTGTTCGCCGCGCGTTGCAGATGTAGGTTGACGGTTGTGTGGCACGGCCATTACTGGAATGTCTGCCCGTAGCTTCGGACCGCCACCGCCACAAGTGGCTTGACCTTCTGCGAGAGACTTTGACCAAGGTGCCAAGCTGAGAGTGTAGATGACCCGACCATTGCTCGCCTACCTGAGCTGACCTGACCACTATAGTTGACCTGACCTGACTATTGCTATAGGGGGACAAGGGGGCATAATAGATTTTAATTAGTTAGATTTTCTTTAAGGAATCTATTCTTAGTAGAGTAAAAAATAGAGCAAAATAAGTTCTAATTAGGCAGAAAATTATTATAGAATGTAATTAAATTATATAGAATATTTATAAGAAGTAAGTCTAGAAATTTTAATATATTAGCTATAGCTCTCTTCTAAACTTTTTTTTTCCTCTATACCTTGCTTATTATAAGTTAGAATTTAATTAAAATTAATTATTATTTAATTTAGGTTTAATACTAATACTCTATAAAATATATACTTTTCTTTAACTTATTTATTAAAGAAATATCTTATTATAGTATATAGAGCAGAGGTATTATAGTTAAGTGCTAGTGCTCTCTCTTCTGCTAATAACTAGGCAGCTGTTTATATATTAATTAATAATTAATTTATATTAAATTTTAACTTTATACTAATTAACTTATATATAGAGTTCTACTAAAACTTAAAGAAACTAGTACTTAGCAAAAATATAAATCTCTATATACTTATAAAGTTATCTTAAAATTACTAAATATTAGTTAAGCTTAAAGTGCTTTATAAAGAGAATAGTAGAGTAAGTAATTTATAATTAAATTATAATTTATTCTAGCTAAATTCTAATAGAATTTTATAATAGTTTAATATTAATGCTATATAGATTGCTGCTTGCCTTATATAAGGCGTAAAGTATAACTATTATAATATATAGTTAGGCTCTTGCTTGCTACTAAAATAGCAGGAAGGCTGCTAAGTTTAGAATTAGTACTACTACCTAGAGGCAGGCAAAAAGGCTATAGTATATTATAAGTAGTATTTAAAACTAATTTAGAATTAATTATTGCTAAATTCTAACTGTCTCTAAATGCAAAATCTTTCTAAAGTAAAATTAACCTAAAAAATATTATTAATAAGACTTATCTATATACTTCTCCTTCTAGTAATATAGATAGAAGGCTTAGTAGTAGTACTTATAATAATATCTTATAACTTAGCAAATTTTTTTTTTAAAAAAAAAATTAGCATTATAAAATAGATAAATACCCTAGAAATATTACTAGTTTTTTTTAGTTAATAAAATAAAATTTTTGTTTAAAGTGTAAATATTTAATTAAACTCTTATAATTATAATTAAATTTAGAAATAAATTTATTGTTTAATACATTAAACTCTTGTAACTATATATAAATTTAGTAAAGTAAATTTACTATTTATTATATAAGTATTTAATAAAACTATAATAGTTATATAAATATTTATTTTAATATATTTTTAAAGTTATAGACTATAAATTTAAGAAGAGTAAAACTTACCTTATAATAAAAAAAAATTATACTAATAATAGAAAATACATAAAATATAAGTATAATTATAAAGAAATAGTAGAAAATTATAGTAAAATAGTAGAAAATTAAGGGAAAAAAATAGAATTTATATCTAAATTATTTACTATATTATTTATATCTATATTTAAGATATTTTATTAAGGCAACTAGAGTTATAATTATAAAAATACTAGTTGTCTTTATAGTAAATTCTAGTTGTTTTCTTATGCAATTTAAGCTTATATCTTTAAAGTTTCTAACTCTAATTAAGTTTTTTGTTCTTTATCTTTTTGTGAAGTTTCTCTTTCTATAGCTCTAGCCTTAGCTTAAATTTATGCTATATTTACTTATCTTTTCTATAATTTAAGAAGATTTTAGCTTTATGTTTTAGTAGCTAGAGCTAAATAGTATAAATTTTAATACAAGTTATTAGTACTAAATATAATTAGTAAGTTAATAATAAATCTAGTATAAATAAATTCTTCTACCTTCTCTATTAAGATTGCCTTTATTATTAAGGCATACTACTAGATAAAACGCTATAATTAAATATACTTTCTATATTATTAAGAAAACTAAAGTTATCTTTAGAATAATCTTAAAAGATAGCTTTAGAAAGTACTAAACTAGCTAATCTTTTCTAGCTAGAACTTTAAGTAGAGTTAAAACTAGAATTATTCTTTAAGTTATTAGACTTTAAATAATTTTGCTGTGCTATTATTTTTATTCTAAAATAAAGTTAGTAGATATATAATTATTAAACTAAGAAAATACTATACTATACTTTTTGTAGCCTCCTAGTTTATAAATCTACTTTATAACTTAATATCTTAATATAATAATAGAATTTATAAGTAACACTTAGCAGCATCTTATTATAATAAATCCTAATTATATATTTAACAAGCTATAATTATATAATATAAAGAGATATATCTACTAGCCTATCTATATAATGCCTTATATTAGCTAGTAGAGAATTCTAATCTTAAGATAGTATTAATAATATATTATAGTAGAGTCTAGAATAAATTACTAGACAATATTTATATTAAACCTAAGCAGATAACTCTAGCTATTGCTTTATATCTTATTAGTATTAAAATTAAATTAGAATGCATTTAGAATTAATTCTATAAACCTTTAATTAAATTATATAATTAATTATATTAAGATAAAGAAGTAGCTTTTATTAAAGTTAAAAGCTATTCTTGCTTACTATTAAGCTTATTATTATTATATAAGTAATACTTTTCTATGCCTCTTTTAAAGTGCGTATAATAAAAGCAAATATAATTTTACACTTACTATTCCTAGTCTTATTATAATAAATTAATATCTTTCTTTAAATATAGCTCTAGACCTAACTTTATAAGTATATACTAATATTATAGTAATATATATATATTATAACTTACCTTATATATATTGCTAATCTTAATTAATTATTATGCTAATAAGGCTTAATATACTCTTATTATAGTTAGCTTATTAGTATTAAAGGTATTTCTATTATATTAAAATATTAAACTTTTCCTTAAAGAGCTTAAAAACAGTAGAAAACATATAATAATATATATTAACTAATTTACTATTTATAAATACTTTTATTAATAGAATTACTAATATATAATTATATTAGTAATATAAATTAATATATAAGTAATTAAAGATTATACCTTTTTTTAATATTAAACTAAACTAAGCCTAAATAATTTTATATTTCTAAGAATTTTATAATTACTTATAATTAGCATTTAATAAAAAGTAATTTATACTTATTTATTGCTATTAAGTAACTTAATAGTTATAAAAGTAAATTACTATTTAATATATACTATTATTAATAAAGTATTAAATCTACTAGTTTTTTAGTATATATTTTATATAGATCTAAGAATAAATACTTACTTAATAGCCTTCTCTTTCCTTCTTTAGTTGTTTATAAAAAATAGCAATTCTTAATAAGCCTAAAGAGAAAAGTATTATTTATTCCTTCTAAATAATAGCTTAAAGATAATTAGTATTAGCTAGGCTTTTATATATATTTAATAAGTATTTCCCCTTATATTCTTTAATAAATTTAATAAGCTTCTTTAATTTTAAAAATATATCTATTATATATTAGCTAAGAATTCACTTTAAATTAATTCTAAATTAAGCTTAATAACTTACTAAGACTTATATAAATTTTACTTATTCTTTTAATAACTTTTATAATGCCTTATAGTATAGAAGGTAGCACTTTAAATAGAAGTAGCAGTAAGTATTTATGCTCTTTATATAAAGATATTATAATTTAAGGCATAGTTTTAGTTAATATAGAAATAATAAAGTTAAAAATAACTTTATAGTAAAGAGGAACTAATTTTGCTATTTAATTTAAGTAATTATAATTTAGTAATATTTTAGTTTACTTATTAAATACTAAAGTAATAGTAGTTATAACTTACTATATATTGTTTTCCTTTAAAAATTATTTATAAAAAAAGAATACTTTTTACTATATCTTAAAGTATTATTACTATTAATAATACTATAAATTTAATTATAGTAATTAATAAATTCTAGATTTACTATACTATAAAAGTAGTTATTATATTAATTAACTATATATAATTATTAATTAATATAGTATATATAGATTTACTAAAGTTAAGTAATATATCTATAGTATAACTCTTCTGCTATTAGTTAATAATTATTTTAAAATAGTTTATAAGAGGTTTTTTAAGTAAATTAATTTTAAATTATATATACCTAACTATTAAATAATTAATATTAGTATTATAAAGAATATAAAGTAATATATACTTTACTATACTTTATAGCTTATTTCTTAGTAGTAATACTTAAAATCTACTTTTTTATAGAACTTAGTATATTAAGTAGCTTAAATATAATAACTATATAATAATAATTCTATAAATCTAGAGTAAGATATTAGCATGCTTTCCTACTAGTATACTTAAAAGTATATTAAAATACTAGAATACTTCTTAATACTGCTAAAGTTATTGCCTTAGCAGAAAAGCTTCTTTTAATACTATATTAAATACTTTTCTAAGGCTATTTAATATCTTCTTTCTTTAATGCTTCTATTAGAATAATATATTTAATACTATTTATTAAAGTTTATAGCATTTTAGAAATAGAAGCAGTAGAGAAGACTTAATAAATACTTAATATATTAGTTAGAATTTAAATTTAGTTATTTAATAAGAGATTTACTAATAGTAATAAAGGTGCTTCTAGATATTTAACTTATATAAAAAAGGTTAGTATAATAATTAAAATATATTTATTATTTTAACTTACCTTATTAAATAGTATATACTTAGAAGCTAGAATATCTTTTAGTGCTTAAATATTCTATAAAAGCATAGAATTAATATCTCTACTATTAGAGATAAATTTATTATAAATAGTAAGTAGATCTAGGAGTTTGTAATTATTATTAATATTCTTAGTTCTAAGCAAGCTAACTAGAATATTTATTATAATAGTTAATAAAGAAAGAAGAGTATAGTAAGGTTAAAGAACTAGATTAAATTAAATTAAGATTAAATTAAGATTTAATTCTAGTTAAATTTATAATATATTTAGAAGGAAATCTTGCTAGGTATTAATAGGGGAAAAACCTCTACTCTCTATATATATTTCTTAATTACTAATAGTAGTCCCTATAAGTGCAATTTAACTTCTAGCTAATTAGAAAGTAGTAGGCGCCCCATAGCAATAGTCAGGTCAGGTTAACTACAATAGTCAGGTCAGCTGAGGTAGGCGAGCAATGGTCGGGTCATCTGCATTCTCGTGCCAAGCTTGTACTAAAACAGCCTGGCAAAGTTGCCAGTGGTACCTCATGAGCACGCGACAACCTTCACGACTCGGTGGGACTAGAGGCGCCTCGTGTACGTTGCAGTTGGTTGGTGCAAGGGCTGTGCACTGGGCGATGAATCCATAGTCCCTTGGCAATCGAACCTTACGCGGCCCGTCTAGTATGCCGCTGTGGCAGTTGTGTTTTTTGTGTTTTTTGGGTTGTTGTTTTTCGCTAGCATGCATACCTAAGTAAGTAACATATGCCTAAGTACCTGGCGCAGTGACTAGCGCTTCGTACGAGGACCTTGAGTTAGGTAAGTACTTGAGCACTGCAATACTTGGGTAACGTAAGTAAGTACGCCGTAGGCACATACTACTTACGTACTTGCCATTAGCACTCGAGTACAGAGTACTTGGGCAATTGACCGTGCCTTGACCCAACTGGGCCTTTTGCTTTTAACCGTTCGACCCGTCTTTGATGACGCCAAGAAGCGAACCGTCCACCACACACCGTCAACCCTGTGTCGCAGCAGCCATCTTTCCTTCCCTCCGCCTTGGCAACGCAAGCTGCTCTCCGTCTGCCGTCTTGACAGTTCTCTGTGCTCCCGACTGCATCTTCAACTCACAACTGTCCTCGTCTTTGTCGTCCTCGTCCTCGTCCTCGTCCTCTTCCCTGCCCCGCCGATCCATCCCCAACCGTTGTCCACTAGCGCCGCTACTCCGTGCTGCTACTGCGATTGCGGAAAATCAGTTCCAGATGTCCGGGTTCCCCCAGGCGCGGCCCACGCCCCAGTGAGAAACAGCAATAAAAAAAACTTCCAAGGTTACCCGCACACGAGCGCAGCAGCTTTTTAGAAAGGCCTTGCTTGGATGCACGTAGCCCGCCCCGTGCCTCCCGGTTGCAAACACGCGCATGTACGGAGCACGTAGTGCCTACTACCTTCTACCTTAGGTACCTGGGTACCCAAGTACTTACCAGCTGGTCGCTCCCCAAGTCCTGTGCTTGCACCCGGAGACTGCCTACCCTGCACGCATCTCATCTGCAATACCCATGTAAAACGAGAAATATCCCGAGACACGGGCAGCAGCATCGAGCAGTCGGTGGTCTGGCGCCACCCGGAAACAACACCGTTGCCGCGCGCAGTCCGCCCGCATCGCGAACACGTGCTGGAGTCGCAGTCAGCCGGGCGCCATGAGATTGCCCCATGTGGAACGTTATTCCCGAACCCGAACAAAACTCTCCCAGAACAGGCAGAGCGTAGTCACGGACACCCTCACACTCACATCCCAGGGAATACCATACCACAGAAGTCGCGGGACACGTGGGCATTATTATTACCACTACTAACTACTAGTCTATTGATGACCGAAACCTTCCCCTTCCATTTCCTCCCACGCTGAACCCTGATGTCTTGTCTCTCCCAACGCCCAACGTGCCCAACACGCAAGCCATTCACGCGATATAAATCCACAGCACAGCACACAAACTTACTCGAGCTCCTCGTCGACACATCCCGCCCACTGATTGACAGGATTACACCTCGCCACCTTGCCGCCCCCAATCTCGACGACGTACTTGCACCCGTCATACCGCTCACTCATGCCCGCGGCCGGGAAATCCGAAGAAACAATCTGAGCTCCGGACCTGAACGCCCCATCACGCTGGACCGTGCTGCAGTTCCGCACCGTGCTCAGCGGCTCGTCGGCCAACGTCCGCACCAGGTAATTCGCCCTGACTTGCTCCTGGATCTTTTGGATGGTCTCCTCGGTCACGGCGTCGTTGAGCTTCAACACCAACCCGTCAGAGGAATGTCTGCAAGGGGGAGTGAGAGGGTGAGAGGGTGAGAGGGTGAGGGGAAGAGGGGAAGAGGGGGAGTAGAGGAACCCGAGCACACAAGTACTCGCTCACCTTTTGAAAGGCGCAGTCGGCCCTCCCTGGAACCGAATTGGTAAACAACACTCTGCCCTGCAAGCTCGGCCTTCCCTCGGTGTACTTGTTGCTGACAGGATGGTCCGGGCCGTTGTCCATGAGGAAGAGGACCCTCCCCCTCGCCGAGTCCAGATCCGGCCAGCCGTGCTTCAGGACAGACTCCTCCAGTGTCAAGCCGGGACGGCGAATGTCATCCGGCGTGATGAGCTGCTTGCTCCCGAAGACGGAGCGAATCTCGGCATCCAGCTCGTCCAGCCGCGTGCCATTTTCCCAGGGGATGACCTGAGCGCCCTGCAGCGATTCGGCCAGCGGCTCCGCCGCCTTGAACTCGATAATGACGGGGATCGGCACGGTCCGCGGACGGGCGTCGACGAAGGCCTTGATGGTCCCGAGGCAGGCCGTGAGCGTCGTGCAGACGCTGTGGATGTCGAGGTCGGGGATGTGTATGACCTTGGTCGATCGGGTCAGGAACTCGGGCCCCGTGTTGTAGGGCACCTCGTTGACCATCCGAATAAGCGGCCTGGCGTAGTTGCCCCCGTCGATGTCGGCCACAATGTCCAGTCTGTGCCGCGGGGGGGGGAGGATGCTCACTCCAGGTTCCGCACGTGCTGTTCGCCGAGCTGCACTTCCAGCGCGGCATGGCCGTAAAACAGGTCCTGGGCCTCGCTGGTCCACTCTGCCATGTAGGTCTTCTCCTCGTCCGGCGCCTCGACGTGGTAGCTGTTGTGCGTGCCGACGACCTGGATCTGGTTCAGCCGGATGGCGTCTCCCCAGGCCAGCCCGTTGCGAGTGTACTCCCTGCCCAGTGCTGCGCCGAGTGCCGCAGACGCGCTGGCAGGGACTAGAATGCGGCCGAGTCTCTGTGACGGTGTCGTCAGCCAACGCGGAGGACTTGCGAGGGGATGGTGAAGAAGCACACCATTTTGTTCGGGTTCCGGAGCCGTGAAGAAGCTCGAGCATGGGGGAAGAGAGGGAGGGTTCTTCGCACAACGGTAGGCCCCCGAGTGTGGTGGGAGAAGAACGAAGACCGGATTGCGGGCGGGAATCTTCTCATATGTATTGACAAGGCGCCTCGGATGCTGGAAAATGTGACGCCGAGTGTGTGTCGCCCGCTTGTGTGTACTAGCCCGGCGGTTATCCCGAAAGTCGCCTAGAGCTCGGCCCGGACCGCGCCCTTGTAGTTGTAGGTTTGGGGCCTGGCAGCCTACAAGGCGAGGCGGCGGCGGGGGACTTGCAAGTGAGGCCGGAGTGATATCGCCGAGGCTTTACCTGCATCAGTGCTTGGATGGGTGAGCACGTACAGTGAGCGGGCGAGTGTACTAGTTGAACCTCGGGTTCGTTCCAGTCCAGACGTCGTCCGTCGTCCGTCGTCCGTCGTCTCTCGTCTCGATCTCATCGCCTACGGCCGGCCAAAAGTCCGATTTGGCCAGAGTTGTACTAGACAAAGTATATCATGCCGAAAACTGTATAGTTCGCCTTTCCTCCAACTCAACGTGAGCACCATGTGCAGCGAAGCCGACGCCGTCAACAAGCTTAAAAAATTAGTTGGCTTGCCTCACTACGTCCCGAATGGTTCAAGCTGGCTGGTGCAGATATCACACTGGCGGCACGCATGCGGACATCACAGCTCCAAGGGCAACAGTCATCAAGGCCACGGGCACAAATGTCTCTCATTTGCGACACAGTACTTCCTACCCCAGCTTACACTTCCTGCGTCTCCCGCTTCGCCGAAGTCCCGGCACATCTTCCATGATTTTAACAATAACCGAGTCTTGAACCTCGTCCTCGGGCTTCTTCTTCTTCTTCTTCTTCTTCTTCTTCTTCATCGGCGCACGCAGTAGTCTGCGGCCCCTCTCTGGCTCACTTGGCTCTTCCGACTCCTCCCGCTCCGGCAAACACTTTCTGCCTCGAGCTTTGCGCTCGTCGTTTGTGTTCAAGAATCTGTGCACAATCCTGTGATCCAAGATTCGCTCCTCTCTATCCAAGGGCCCCGCCTTTTCAGTCTTGGGCCACATGTATCCGTACAACTTGGAGTGTCGTTCGCAGCGAGGGCAAGCCGACCGCGTATAGTAAGCATTTTGCTGTACAAAGTATTCGTTGCAGATTGTGCATTGAATCCACGCCATTTCCGGTTCAGAGAGAAGCAACGGCGTGAGGACGTAATCGCCCGGCGTGCGCACCCTGGCTGGAGGTGAAGCCTGATTGCTAAAACTGCGTCTTCTGAGGCTTGGTCGAGGCTGCATGTCTTGCTCGACTTTTGTCGCCATTTGGCATAATTCAACTGCTTCTATGCTCACCGAGATAGGAGCCGAAATTTCCTTTTCAGAGCTGCTTGGTGCGTTTAGAATGGCCGATATTGACATGGTGCTGACTTCTGATTTCAATGCCGCCGATGACTCGTTCGTGTCGCTCCCCTTGGTCGATTGCGGTGACTGCTGACTCTGTATGCTTTCAGGAGAGAAGGGGGCCATGGCTGTCACGGTGTCGCCTCCTGCTTTGTGGCTGCTGCCCTTGGATCGAGTTGCTAGTGCCCCCATTGGCGTCTCGGGTACGGGCTCAGGAGTGTCCTTCTCCGGCGACGTGACATCTGTCTCAATAGCCTCCTCATTACTTGACAGTGCACTCTCACTCACAGAACTCCCTCTTGAAGCTGCAAGGTAGGCCACCTTTTCAATCGTGCGCTTGAGCTTTTTTGCCGGTGTGACGGGCGGCGTTGCCATGGCATCAGCTTTTCGCTTTCCGTCACCTGGCTCCTGGGGAGCCGGCGATACGGCCGTCGACGAATCATGGGCATTGCTGAGCCGCGAACTCTTTGCCTTGGTCCTTGGAACTCGCGGCCGAATTCCAGGTGTAACGGAGGGAGTTCGAGACCCGCCAACGCTGTCCTCCCTTCGACGTCGCCGCAGGGCATACGTCTCGCGTCTGTCATCCTCCACGCGTGTCTGGACAATCGCGGCGCCTTCCTCAGGCTCCCAACCGTTCCTGAGTCTTTTCTCGCATGTGCCGCACAGACACTCGCAATTGTCCTCGCCAAAGTAGCTTTCCCCATACGTCACAGTAATCTCTTCGCCCGATTCAATAGGGCGTACGGCAACGATTTCGATGCCAGCGTTGCTTGTCGTCATGAGTTTGGCATTCGCGTCGCAGTCGTGATTTGCAAATCGTGCGGGGCCCATGAACAGGCTTGTGCTCTTACTCCTCGAGCTGACGACCATGCTGAAATCCTTTTTGCGTGCCGCAATCTCATTCTCTTCGTCAGGTGTGATGACAACCTGAATGCCCGACAGATACTTGATTGATTCATTTCGTTTAATGTATCGCCTTGCCGTGATGCTCGCCTCGTGCGAGACAATTGTATATCGGTTCGTGGAGCTAACCTCCCAAGGGCAATCAGGCAGGTAAATCTGCAAGTAGCGCCGCAGGTGTCGCTTAAAGTCGTCCTTCTCCCTGTCTGTCTTCAAGGAGTTCATGAACCTCCTCAGCCCATGTGTCGCAAGTAGCTTCTCCTCCGCCGCCGCCAAGTCTTTCCACAGGACCACCTCTTCCTGGATAATCTTGGCAATGACGGCCTCCGACACACCCCGCGAGGGGTGGTATGACGGGCGATTCTTAGGGACCGTCGTCCAGTAGTAGACCTATAACGACACAGTTAGTCTTCCAGTCCCGAGGGTCCCGCCCGCCAGAGAATTCACCGACATGATCGACCAGTGCATCTGTCAAGATATCATCGTAGGCCGACAATTGTGCCAAAGTGAGGCGGTGCCTCGCCGGTGCAGCCTTTGGAGCAGGCATTGTTCCCAGTGACGCTATGACACAGTCGTGCCTCCTCTCCCGAAGCGTGGCACGATCCCAAGTCCACCGCCTGGAAACCTTTCCAACGGAACTTTGTCCTCGGCTGATCTGATCTCGACGGGCCCAAGTTGCAAGGGGGGGAAAAGACAAAAACAAAACTGCCCTTCAGCTCAATGTCACTTCCAGCTGGACAGCCGCAGCCGACCGGAACAAATGACCAAGTTTCAGCTCACAGCTCGCTCCTTCCTCGCAGCTTCTCATACTCAACCCGTCTCAAAACAAGCAATTCGATTCGCAGCCAAAGCCAGGTAGTAGACCATGTAACAGGCGGGAGGAAGTCCGGAAAAGGAGAGTGATTAATGAGAGACTGTGTGTTCGGAAAATGAGAGCCGCCTGCTTCAGAGACGTGCGACCGCGCACCCGGCAGATTCAAGCATGATCCAGACTCGTAAGGAGTGAAGTTGTGCTTGGTCCTCCCACGGCGACATTAAGCCATTCCAAATTGCGGCTTCCCTTTACGCCCTCTGATGAGCGCCCTGCGGTGCGTAGGCCCACCCAGCCTCCCCATAACCCCCATAAACTTTGGCCCAGCAACCGCAACATGGAGGGTGCAAGGGGGTTGCTTGCCTTGCCGTTCTTGGGAAAATGTGGCGTCGGGTGCACGTGACCCTGATTTTCCGAGACGTCTCCGACCCCAGAAAAGCTTCAGGGACGGTAACATGGCATGGCGGACGGGATGCAGCATTGGGGTTTGCGCGGACACGGCCCAAGATGATTCAACTAAAGGTATGTCGGGCGCCAATTCCCTACTCTACACATTTGTTCTAAGTGGCGAATAGACGATGCTCAACTGTATCGACAACTCGGGCGCCGCCCTCGTCGAATGCGCCCTGGTGGTCGGTCAGAAGCGGCATGCCCGCATAGGTGTGTCGCCGCTGTGCTCTACGAGCCCTGCTTCAGGGGAGTGTAGAAAGAATTCCAAAATTCCACTTCTAACAACCGACACAGGCGACCGCATCGTCGTCGTCGTTCAGGAACAAAGAGGCGCCTCGTCGTCTGGGATGGCGGGCATCTCGGCCGCCGCCAAGGTCAAGCGCGGCGACATTCGACACGCGGTTGTAGTGCGAACCAAATATCCTACCCAGAGGCGTGACGGATCCGTGGTCCGCTTCGATGACAATGCGTGCGTTTTGCTCAACAAGTCCGGGGATCCCGTGGGATCACGCATCAATGGCGTCGTTGGCGCAGAGTTGAAGAGGAAGAAGTGGAGCAAGATCTTGTCTATGGCGCCTATGCAGGCGTAGCGAGTAAAGATGAAGGAATGTACTGAAGGGCCACAGATAGAGGATACTAGAGGGGGTTTAACTCCTTGCTACGATGGGTTATATGGTACGATTACATTTGGCATTTGCGAGGCGTTCGACTCTAGCAAGAAGCTCATTTTCAAGTCTCATGTCATATGCATGGATAGTCATGGACGAGCCACATATTTTTCACTCCGTCACATCACGAACATAACTTGAACTGTGTAGTCATGTTTTTCCATTGTAGAACCGTGGTACATCTGCTACTGATCACTTCCAATGCCCATGCGCAGCTTTGAACAGGCAAAACACTAACAAGAACTCCAAGAAATTGTGCGCCGTCTCTTCTCCCTTTTTCCGAAACGCCCACGATGAACATCTAACGCAAATCAAATCCGTCCCTTGTTTCCGGCTATGCGATAAAAATAATTCGGCTTGGACATTGGGGGTATCATGAATCGTATTGACTATCAGTCGAAGATATGACCGCATTCGCAGCAGACATAGAATAATTTCTTCCCATCCAGCGGAGTCAGCAAGCTGCAGGTAAAGTCCCATAAGAGTAAAACTCAATGGTGGGCAAGCTTACCATGCCGGTTTCGGCACTTCGCTCCTGAGACTGGAAAAAGACAGCTTCCTCGTGGTTGCACCTGGGGCACGTCTTGTTCGAGCGAGGGAGCTGTGGCCAAGAAAGAAATGCAAAACTTGTGTCAGCCTGCCAGTTCAAAGCAAGGTAAACGAGTTCAGACAGAGCAAATAGGGAAACACGCAATTCGACGCAACCGCTAGCTATGCTTGCATCACAATCAAAACTCGTGGGCCTTGTAACCAGTCCCGGTCCTGGATGTATTGGCATGAATATGAGCCATGTAGTTGATAATGGTGAGGTGTTGCCAGTGTCGTAACGCTTCGTAATCTGACCCTTGATTCCAAATCAACTCCCAAGGGCCGTGACGACGTCATCTGAGATGTATGTCTCCGGAGCCGGTACGGAATCGGAATCGGTCGTGGTAGGGCTATGTGGTTCCATTTCGATTTCGTCCATGAGTTCTTCATCGTATTCGGCAAAGGGTTCGTCGCAATCGCTCCATGAAAAAAACAGGCTCAGGCTGAGCCTTTCTCTCTCCTCCTTTTCGTCCTGATCCTTCCTTGACGTCCACTGACGTGAAGTCGCATCTCCGACCAAGTCCCCACACATTTCGCAGCAAATAGGGACACCACAGTGCAGGCAGATGACTGGCGGGAGACAACTAACCGTGGGATCAGATCCAACATCCTGGGTCACACCGGCAGTTTCGCCGGCAGAGTTGTTCAGGACGTTGCGGAACACACAGGTAGACTGGGCTTCTTCGGTATATTGGCAAGTTCGGCAGGTAAATTGCAATTTGTGCGCATCTTCATCCTCCTTGGGATACAACATGTTGGAGCATTCTGAGCAGAAGCGGAAGGTAATCTGCTCGAGCTTCTTGGAGCCGGAGTCTTCATATGAAGTAGTCGACTGGGGGGTGGCCATTTCTGCAGGGAGGTGTCTATCTAGGGATAGAAACAAAACGTGTTGCGCGGGTGGGTGGTCGGTCGGCTTGACTTGGATCTTGGCAGCAAGTCTTCGTCACGGCAAGTGCGAAATGCGCCGGTGGGCGGTTGAGATGAGAGATCGCTGGAATGAGCGATTGGCGATGACGGCCCTCCGAAATGAGCGAGTTGAGATGTGTTGTGTTGATGAAGAGGCAACAAGAGGATGTGCGGTTGACGACGGGGACCCAAGGTCTTTTGTGGCAACGGGCGAGGCAGGGCTCGTAAGTGGGCAAGCTGGGCGACGCAGTGGGGTAGTTGCCAGGCAGAAACACGCCACTGCCAGTACTCCTCTAAGTACTTTTAACTTACTAAGCGCCTATTCAAGTATTGGGTGAGTTGTTGTTGCCTGGGGACGGCCCAGGCACATACCTACCGAAGGTATATATAGCATGGGGTACTCAATCCGGGCGCGCGCGAGCAACATGAAGCGTGTCGTATCGCAGCCCGACGCATATAGCAAAAAACGGCGGCTACTTTGGAGATTGAATCCTGTTCAAGCACGCCGTAGCGTGTCGGATATGGCCACTCTTACGTCGCCTTGACCTTTTTTTCATGTTTCCAGCGTGTGGCGTTTTTTTGGCCGTTGGGCGGCATCATATGGGCGTCTGCTGGTCTGTGATGAGGAGGGACGTGCGCTCGCAGGTTCGTTTACCTGGGTACCTACTAGTATTCGCCGTGATGGCAACAACAGAACAAAGCTTGTCATGGCTGCTTCCGTTGCTCATCATCGTACTCTGTACTCCCGAGTATCCTCAGACCCAACAAAGTCTTGGCCAACCGCGTCTCTGTCCAACAACGAATCAGAGCCCGACCACCAACGTGAGCACCACTGCGTCAAACTTGAGTAAGTTAAAACAGCTGCGTCCTCCACAGCTGAGCCATGGTATCACAAGCATCTGCAGCGGAAAGCAGACAATCTGCCGGGGCAAACTTGGCCAAGAATGAAGCGTGACCCTTTGGAAAATGGGACGGCGGTAGTTGACCTGAGCCGACGCGCGTGACCGCCCTGTTTGATTAGACGTTGACAGCGTGTTTGAAACTCTATCACGTTCACGTCACGCGGAGAGCGGCTTATTGCAGTGCTCGCAATGTAAGTGGAAAGTGGGCGACTTGATGAATGGCACGAGGCTCTCCACTCGAACAGGTCACACACGACCAACGCGACCCCTCTTCGTCCCAGCCTTCGGGACCAGCCAGCCAACCAGCCTAAACTCTCGGTGGCGCCTGGACAGTGAACATCCATCAGACCAGACGGGACTCGGGCTGGACGTGCCCCTTCCGAGTACTGGGCAGGTAACCGCACCGAGTACCTAGGTACCTACCTAAGTCATTCATCTAACTTCCAAGGTTAGCTTCCAGCCAGGCAAGGCGAGCCAGGTGACTTGCTCTGCCATCGCAGGGGCATCTGATTGGCCGGCACCCCGTCGTCGCCCTCCGCGGCACGTCATTCCCTCAAGTGCGGCCCTGAGCCTCGAACTCGATACCCCGCTATTTCTGCCCCCGCCCACCATTGTGCTCACCAAGTACTCCGTACTCCGTACTACGTACCTACTTGGTACGTACCCAGCCATTGACGACCCTGTCAGCCCGTCAGCCCGTCAGCCCGTCAACGGCTCGCCTGGGGAAGCTCCAAGTCTTGAGTCTTTAAGCTCCCCTCCTCCAAAAGGCCATCATCGCCAACCGACTGGCTGCTGATCCTCCATTGACTTCGCCCTCGATCACCTCCCGGCTCCGGCTCCGATCTCGATTCTGCATCCACGGCCAAAAACGTGACGGGTGCCTCGCTGCAACGCTTTGCCGTCTCTCCTGTTCCCGTCTTTGTGAAATATAAATATACATACACATATACATACTTTGCTCTCCTTTGGTTCATCCCGGCCTACCCCATCCTCCTCTTGGACAACTGCCACTCTATATCTTCTTTCCGGGCGCAACCCCCCCCTTCTTCTTCGCATTCGCACATCTTTGCACCTTCGCCCATCATGGTATGTCAAGAATATTCCCGGTCCCAGCCCCGAAACTCGCAGATCGTCACCGACGCGGCACTCGCTGCATTGCGCTGCGCTGCGCTCACCATCGTCATGGCATGCCTCAGTGACCACCCGCCTCTTCTCTCATAAGACATGGCTAACGCCTCCCCAGGCCGATACAGGTCTGCCGCCCAACTGGGAGGTGCGCCACTCCAATTCAAAGAATCTCCCTTACTACTTCAACTCTGTCGAAAAAGTCTCCCGTTGGGAGCCTCCGCAAGGCACCGACACCGAGAAGCTCAAGCACTACATGGGAGCACACCACAGCGCCGGCTCGCGTCCTGGCGCAGTGCCAGGTGTTCCCGACGGCAAGATTCGCGCTGCCCACTTGTTGGTGAAGCACAAGGACAGCAGACGGCCCAGTAGCTGGCGAGAAGTACGGGCTACCTTTTTGCCCGTGGTTGGCGTATAAGAACAGTTCAATGTTATTAACGGCGCCATAGTCTGAGATTACACGCTCCAAGGACGAGGCCCTGGAAATAATCAAGGCCCACGAGGCTAAAATCAAGTCGGGCGCCATTTCTCTCGGCGACCTGGCCCCTACCGAGTCGGATTGCTCGTCTGCCCGTAAACGCGGCGACCTGGGCTACTTTGGCCGCGGAGATATGCAGAAGGAGTTTGAGGATGCGGCTTTTGCCCTCAAGCCAGGCGAGATGAGCGGCGTCGTCGAGACGGCCAGTGGGTTGCATCTGATCGAGAGGTACGTCGGACCGTGACGCTTGATGAGAACGATTGCCAATCATTGTCGCAGACTGGAGTAGATCGAGGGCAGCAGCAGTGGTCGTGGGGAGGATGGTGGAAGCGATTCCCATCTTGTTGTGGTACTGGTGGCCACAGAACAAGACAGAAAATTGGACGGCGTCGAGCAAAAAAAATAATTGAAAAGCTTCAAATCTCGTTTCAAACTGGAGAAGAACGCAGAACTTGTTTTGTCGAAGCGGTGCCGCGAACACTCCAAGTGTGCGCAGGAAGTTCATGTTCACGTGTGGTTAGAGTCATGTTCTTCTGCCTTGCCCTGTTTATAAAGCTATATGTATGTGGCGTCAGGAAACTAAACTGTATGTGTAAGTCGTCATGTGTGACTATTCATACTACCAATTCATTGTGTACCATTTATTCGTAATGCCACGTGAGGAGGAAGAAGAGGGAAACCGACCCGACTCTTTTCTATCGTCCAGCGAAGGCCACCAAGTAAGAGAAAAGAAGGGAAGAAAAAAACAAAGAAAGAAAGCATTTGTCCAACCATGCCCGCTTCTCATAAGCCTCGTGTGCCTCATAATCCAGCTACCACCCGTAGTCACCATGAAGCCAGCTTCAGGGCCGTATTCTTGAACGGTTCCAGCGTTGTAAACACGACCGTCATGACGCCAAACATGGTCATGGAGAGCGCTGCGTAGGGCGCCGCGCGACTCTTCACCTCGTAGAGATACGATACCCCCATGGCAGCCCCATTGATGCCGATGGCGGCCCCGGCTGCGACGGTGACGGGGTCGTCCTCTTCGAGTTTGTCGGCCTTCTTCTTGTCGGCTTGGCCTTGCGGCTCGGGCTGAACGGTCGGCACGGACAGCTTGTCCAGGAGCACGGGATACACGAGCTGCCCCAGAATACCGTTGCTGACCACGAGCGTCGCGTTGAGGGCCACGTTGCCCCCCAGGGCCTTGACGGAGGGCTTGGCGAGGGCTAGAGTGGCGCTCCGGGCGGCGAAAGCCAGCGATTCCACGGACTGCAGTCCCAGGGCGCGGGCGAGCATCACGGAGAGGAACACGTTGCCTGCGGCGGCCATGGTTGAGAACAGCAGGGTGGAAACCCCGGAGACGCTGAAGAGCTGTTTCCGGCACTCGTACAGCTTGAAGCCCCAGGCGACGACGCCGCACTCGAGCAAAGACAGGGCGAAGTCTCCGGCGCCGAACCACCGAGTCGGGTTGTGCGGCATCGCGGCATCGGAGGCAACGGCTGTCCAGATGGTGTACAGAGGGCTCCCGCTGCTAAAGTCGCGGAGGACCTTGGCGATGCCGCCGCTGCCCGTGAGCCGGCCTTTGACGCGGGTGAAGCCGAGCATGAGGAGGGTGGTTACCAGGACGGGGTTGACCATGGTTGCGAGACTGTGGCGGCACCGCACGTTGGATCCAAAGAGACTGGAAGACTTGACCGTGCGCTGCAGCCGTATGGCGATGAGCCAGCAGAGCCACAGGGAGAACCCGTCGAGGGCCCGGCCATCGTGGACCAGCAGCTCCAGAGGAATGCCGACGCCTATGGTGCCGGCGAGGCACAGGATGACGTAGCCGTTGCTTCTCAGCATGCGCCAGAGGTTCCCGTCTTGGACCTGGATATCGGCCTCGACGACAAGCGCGCTTGCCACAGCCCTGGCCTTCGCCTCGGCCGAGGCGGATATGCCGTCCTCTGTCTTCTCAACCGAGTCATCTGACGTCAGGTACTGCCATGGGCGGTCGTAGCATCGGGCTGCGGCGCGCCGGATAGTCCCTCTGACCTCGTAGCGCGGATCAAAGGTAGACTTTGTAGCCTCCTTGGTCTGCGTGCGTCTGGAAGCGTATGCCTGCAACGTGCCGAGAAAGAAGAGTCCCAGAAGGGACAGCAAGAAGACCGAAGCCCACGAGACGACGTTTGTGATGGCTACGTCTGTCAACCAACGCGTGACTCAGACAGCCTGCGTGTTGTGGCGGAAACTCACCGGACGTTGCGATGATGTAGCCAATGTCCCGGATGCCGAGGACGTGATTGAGCATAATGATGGGCACGCTGAATCCAATTCCAAGCTGGGCGTTGATAAAGTCCACCTGTTTATTTTTTCCCGCACCAAGCAAGAGTGAGTGAGCCTTTTGAAACCGACCGGCCTGCCCGAGAAGCGAGGGCAGAAAAGGGCAGAAAGCACACACCTTGGACTTGATCCATCTGTGATAGAAGTTGTCGCAGCTCAGACACACCTTGCCAGCGGCTGCCATGGCGGAAAATATGACAGCCATGCCCACGATGGAAGCAAAGTATTGGAGTTGCGCGGAAGCCAGTGCGAAGCTGAGTCCCCAAATGGTCAACTCGGTTGCGAGATAGGTTGCCGAAACACATACAACCCAAAACAGATGGTGAATGGCCTCGTTCCGCCGCGCTCGCCAAACGGCGTGGTTGGACGCGCTTCTCGCCATGATGTCTTGGTTCGGTCGTTCGGTGGTGGTGACAGGAAAACAGGAAAATCGCTTAGGACTGAGACTGCTCTTAACACCGGAGAAGCTTGTGACATGGTCAATGGGAGACGGAGACTCGGACATGAGTATACATGCTTGGTGCGATCCACGGTGTGATGCTTTCCTTTCCCTTTCTCCTTTCGCCGCGGTTTCGTTTCTCGCTGTGCAACGGGATGTTTCTGGAAATAGATTTCGGGACTGGAGAACAAAAACACCCGTCAATGCTGTGGCCAATGTTTGAGCTATACGAATGTGTTACACGCCGAGCTGTTCCTTGGAGCTCGTGAAGATTGCGGCCGACATTATACAACAGTCAGAGATGACGGGGAGCTTGGCCACGATTCATGGCCAATGCTGGGTCCTTCACCAGGGCACAGTGACTCCGTGGTCAGCAGGAAGTGAGCGGCACAAGGTGCCACGGCGGGAAAGTCAGTTGTATCTGACAGAGACGTCACATTGGGCTGGCGTCTATTTGGGTGGCTGTGGGATGAGTATCATCTACAGACAAGAAGTCGATGGTCGATGGTCGTGTAGGGACCTTGTTGACTTGTGATGATGGGAACTGCTCCAGCATACATGTACGCTAAGCCTGTGCCATGTGCCTCAAGAAGTGTTTCTCGATAGGAACATCTACAGCCCATTTCTCTTCCACTAGGACGGAATTGCCATGGATGGATGTGACTCCCATGGGGCTTCCAGCGGACTTGACGTCGCAGAAGATCCACGTCATCGTGCCACTGCTGGAACGGAAGGCTTTCGGCTGGGTGGGAACTGAATCCAGAGCCGGCACAGACCGAGTTGGAGGCAATGAGTCCAAGGACGTGTCTCTGATTCACAGCATTGACGCTGCGATACGTCGGGAGATTCTAAACGGTCCGCTCAGGGGTTGAGCCTGGCGCACGGCTCGATGAATGTACAGGTATTGAACGGGAGCAAGGTACCGCGAACACGAAGAAGCGTGTTGTAACGCTGGAACGATGCTTGAGAGGTCTGCGTGAAACGATTGCGGCTTGTTCTGCATTTCGTCCGGGCAAAGGGCCAAGACTGGGTGTCCGATGTGAGGGCTTGTGAGTAGACGGAGGCTTCGGGAACGCGGCAAAGACCATGCAGAGGCTGCCCAGCACCACAAAGCTGTGAAGAGATCCATTCATGGGGTGCCGCTGGCGTCTTGCTCGTGGGCCACACGTGGCCGTGGGCACACAGGCATGGTATTATGTTGCGTGCTGATGGATCGGGGCATCGTGGCATCGTGGCATCCACGAACCGCGCGGCCAGGCGGCTCAAGCTTCCAGCCGAGTCGCGGCCCAGGGCGTAGCGAGTGGGTTTAGCTGTGTCAGGACCGCTGGCCGCGCCGAGTCCCCACTGACCAGTGACCACAGGCCTTAGCAATCACCCGCCCCGGCCGGTGCCATTGAAGTCTGGTCCTTCAATTGGTTCCATGTCGAGACTCGAGACCATCATCCGTCAACTTTTATTGTCGTCCATCAAGCTCGCCTTGCCGCCTCTCGTTGTTACGCATTTCAATGCCTCAATCATCCCGCGATCCAAGCCATGAACTCAGTCATCTTCGAGCACCCGCTATCCGCCATCATCTCGCTACAAAAGCGGTCAACAGAATACATCTAGATCCGACTGCACCGTGATACAGACTGGACCCCTCCTCGCCAACAACGGACATTTTTGAACGCCACCTCGCTTCATCATACCGTCGCCATGAATACCGAACAAAGGGAGCAGGCTGAATCTCTCCTGTTGAAAGCGTCCCGAACGTACGGCATTCAGACAAGCAAAGATGATGTGCAGGCCGCCATCAACCATGCCAACCACGGCCCCATGTTTGCCGAATGGGCTTTGACACATTTGACATCCGATACCCTGTTGACAGCCGATGAGCTCGACGTGTGAGTGAGCTTTCATGTAATTCTTCTTTCCATTTGAGACGGAAATCCGTGGTGTGAGGAAAGCTCAAGCCTTGCCCTCTTCTTTGACCACGTACACGCCCCCGCCGCACCACAATCTGTACGCTAACCTTGCAAAAGATATACGGCACTGGATGGGAGCGGACGCGTAGATCAGCTGGCAGACCTGCACGACCTTACCGAGGTGCCGGCTGTGACTGAGGATGAGTTAATGATTGCAATCGAAGAGCTAAGGCAATGTACGGGCAGTGTTTCCAAACAGACGGAAACACTGCGTCAACAGCAAGATGCCCTATCTGGAATGGTAAAAAAGCAAACCGAAAATGCCAGCCGCCGAAAAGATCTAGAAAGCCTTCACAGAAAAAAGTGTGAATTGGAGCGTAACCAACTCACTAAAGAAGTAAGACAAAAGAGGCCGTCATCACCAAGCCACCAAGTTTAACACACTGTTCAAGGTTCAGCGCATGTCCCACGAAATCACACTCCAACTCGCAGAGCTTGACCAGCACGGACCAGCACTCAACGACAGCATCACAACGCTCCTTCAATCCGACGACAAGCTCCTTTCAAGTCTCCAGAAGCTAGGCTGGGAACTCGACCAACCCGACTCAGACGAAACGCAAGCCATTGAAAAGCTTCGAGAGACGTGCATGCGGTAGGACGACTGCTACTTGCAGACTCATAGAATGCCATCTAACGCCGCAGAACAGTCTCATCAAAACAACGGTTGAAACCGTTCGCACCAAACTAGACACCATCTACCTGGAAACCCTCAGCACCGCAGAGCGATGCGGAACCGCAAAACCGGCCACAAGCGACCAAGTCAAGGCGCTCCAAGAGGAGGTCGAATCGCTCTACTCTGAGATTTTGCCCGTCGCCCAAATGTCTATAGACCAGCAGCATCTCGAGCCCGCGCTCAAGGCCCTCTCTTTGAGAACCGACCAGAGCACCGGAAAGACAACCACATCCTTGACATATGTTTGTCTCCGCCCCAGACAGCTTCGCACCACCTACACAAGCTAACAACACGGGCTCTAGATCAACGAATGCCTCATCTACCTCGTGGATCGCATGAACAGGCTCCATGCATACGTCCAGTCGCACAGGTCCCACCAAGCCGCCTCGGCCGCAATAGCCGTCATCGCCAAAGCAGAAATAGCCGCTGAAATCCTCCCCAAGAAGCCAAGACAGGTCCCTGCTTCTCCCGCTCGAACTCGCAGCAATACGTCCGAACTGCGCCGACGGCGAAGATCCTCGGGGTTCCGGGAAGATACACCGATGGAGACTCTGCTCCAAGACCTGGCCGTGACCTTGCCCCCTGATTGCACCAAGCTCAAAGACCAAATTGACTTCCTGGAGGGGCTGTTGGCTCAAGGAAACCGCAAATGCAATGGCGTGGCGAAAGGAGCGCAGGAGGGCTTTGAGTCCACCGCCCGCGCCCACGTAGAAGACGCCATGCATGCAATCCAACTTGTTCGGGATAGCCTCCTGGCCGATAGTCCCTTTGGTGATGTGAAGCTGGTGGACCCAGATATCGAGGGCTCTATCCTGGTGCTGGCCCAGGAGGTGGACAAGGCCAAGAAGAAGCTGCAATCGCTCGCGGGGCACAGGGTCGTTGCGAAAAGCGAGAAGAGGGAGGCGTTGATTCAGAGATGGGGATCGTAGACCCGGGACTTTGGGTGGTTTCGTGTGTATGTATGCATGATGAATGCAGCAGGCATTTGACTAACAAGATGGTTGAGTATCGTGTAGTAGAGCGTAGACCGGCATTGTCAGCGTTTGTTGTTGAGCAGTCAAATCGCTACTAACAACGAAAGCAGACGCGCACATGTTGAGACGGATCCTTGTCAGTATCTTGTTCCAGCGTTGTGCCATGTCTGTAGTTTCATGAAGCGGTGATAATTCAATTTGAGAACAGCAAAGTCTCAGAGAGCAAATCCGTTTTCATGTATCATCAGCTATGTGTGCTTTTGAAAGTTCATCTTGATGCAAAGATGGGCCGGAGATCCAACCATCACCATCATCGCTCGGTCCCCGATATCATATGATGAATGCTGTGAAATTTTACATTCCACCTTGCATGTCTACATCCGGCGCCTGCTTCACAAACACAAGCCCCTGATGCTCATTCCCTCTCTCACGCTTCCTTGGCTGGAACCCATCTTCATCAGTCTTGGTGAGGGCTTTGCTAGCCGAACCATCTAAAGTGGGGCGGGCACGATTATGACGGGCTGAGCCGCATGCATGGCACAAAACCAGAACAAGTCCCACGGCTCCACTTTGCCAGACATGGTCACGTGCGTGTTCAGTTGTAAAAAAAAATGTACCCCTAGCTCTGATTCAAAAGTGTCGATCGTGAAGCTATTCACAAGTTTGGAGTTTGAGAATAATAAGGTGGTCTACCACACAAAATAGTGTGGTGTGGCCACACTCGTTTTTACTTCCCTCCACGGAATTCAATCGCTGCCTGGACCCAACCAGTCATCCCATTGTCATCAGGGTGGCGCTCCGTCACAGAACGGAAACCAGTTCAGATATGAGAAAGCAGCTGTCCATGTTTTGGAGAAGAAACAAGTCCAATCGCAACAGTCATCGATTTCAATGACATTGAAAAGGATAGAGCCCTCTCCGTGACACTGTGAGCCCAAGGTCGGACTCCGGGCGTAAGGCGCGGCTGAGTGTTCCACTTGGGCACACATGCCTGTCCAGAGTATTACTTGGGCTGCGCCTGCGCTACCTTTGCCCAATGTATCACAGGTTGCTAAGTTCGGGGCCTAATCAGGCATCACCCAACGACAGGACGATGTGGAATGGTCCTTCCTCCGGAGCATGATTAAACGCATTCGATATCAGAACTCCCCAACCCTCAAAGCTGCACCATTCATCCACAGCTGCAGCTTTTTCGACGACGAGAACGTTACAGTCGATGCTCAGAAGCATGGGAGATGGAATGAAATGCAAACAAGCAGGCACTGAATGAACAAAGAAATTCGAAGCACATTCCTTGGCGATCACGAGTAACGTCACGATGGCGGCTCTTCGACCCTCCTGCCGCGAAGACTTTAAGATAGCGATTATCTGTGCTTTGCCACTCGAGTATAATGCCGTGGCCCTCCTCTTTGACGAATTCTGGGACGGAAATGGAGACCGATTTGGCAGGGCAGCCAGTGACGATAATACCTATAAAACCGGTCGCATTGGCCAGCATAGCGTTGTACTAGCACTGTTGCCTGGCATGGGCAAAGTCAACGCTGCTGCTGCAGCCGCCAGTATGCGATCAAGCTACGTCGCTCTACGACTCGTGCTCCTCGTGGGCATCTGTGGCGGTGCGCCTCGTTGTAACAAAGATGAGATCTTGCTGGGAGACGTCATTATTAGCAAGACTGTTATTCAGTACGACTTTGGAAGGCAATTACCAGATGGTTTTGTGCGCAAGGACAAGCCCCAAGACGATCTAAGAAAACCTAACAAAGATATCCTTGCATTCTTGGCAACATTCGAGACGGACTTGGGCAGAGACAACCTTGAAAAAAAGACTGCGAAATTTCTCAGACAGCTCCAGGGAAGGGCCGGAATTTATCAGACTAAATATAAATATCCCGGCACGGCGGAGGATAAGCTGTTCGACTCGGGCTATCGCCACAAACACCACACCTCGTCTGCGTGTATCTGCAGCAATTGTAAAGAGAGTACGGACCCTGTCTGTGCTGGGGCTCTTGCCTCGGCCTGCGACGATTTGGGGTGCGATGAGACATACCTAGTAAAGAGGGCTCGACTAGACGCGAGACAGCAGTTGGAGCAAGGTGAAAACAACAAGGCGCAAGGCCCTGTCATCTACATTGGGACTGTTGCCTCCGGCGATACCGTAATGAAGTCAGGACAGGACCGGGATAGGATCGTCGAGAAAGAAGGCGTTATTGCGTTTGAGATGGAGGGAGCTGGAGCATGGGAAGAAGTGCCGTGTATCGTGGTCAAAGGTGTGTGCGATTATGCCGACTGCCATAAGAACAAGAAGTGGCAAGATTTTGCGGCGGCAACAGCAGCATCCGCGTCCAAGGCCCTTCTAGAACAATACATCCAAACAGACAAACATCGGGGCCCGGTCACGGAGGAACCACTGGCCTATTTTCTCGTCCCGTTTGGAAGGAATCAGGGCTTCGTTGGCAGGGAAACGATTTTGCGAGAGCTTCGGGGGAGGATCTGGCCTGGCACGAGTAAGGACAATTGCCAGAGAATCGCCGTCGAAGGCCTTGGGGGGGTCGGCAAGACGCAAATCGCGCTAGAGGCCATCTACCGTCTTCATGAAGACCACCCGGACTGCTCTATTTTCTGGGTTCCGGCCGTGGACGCAAACACCTTCGAGAACGCTTACCGCAATATCGGCAAACATATGAAGATCGAGGGTCTGAACGAGGAACAGGCTGACATTAAACAGCTTGTTAAAACTAAGCTCAGTGACGACAGCAGTGGCAGCTGGCTCTTGGTTATCGATAATGCCGATGACATTGAATTGCTCTTTGACGTCATTAGACTGCCAGACTATCTCCCATTTAGTCGAAAGGGCTCGATCCTGTTTACAACGCGGAATCACAAGGCCACTGCCTCGCTTGGCGTCCTTCAGGAGGACATTGTCCGCGTACTAGAAATGGATCGTAGCGAAGCCTCCGATCTGCTACGGAAAGGTTTGAACAAACGCCAGATGAAGATCGACCCTGAACACACCGAGAGACTACTTGAATCTCTAACATACCTGCCGCTAGCAATCAGGCAGGCATCCGCATACATGGACAAGAACCACATATCACCTTCAGAGTACCTTAAGCTTTTCGAGTCTGAGCCTGAGGACACAAAGTATCTGCTAAGTAGAGACTTTAATGATCCACATCGATACGATAAATCCCAAAATGCAGTGGCCAAAACATGGCATATTTCGTTTGAACACATCTTGAAGAATGATCCGCTGGCAACGCAGTACCTGAAGTTCATGAGTCTTCTAGCGGAGAAAGACATCCCGAGGTCTCTTTTACCAACGACTGAGGAAATTAAAGTACCAACGACTAAGGAAATTAAAGACTTGGAGGCAATCGGCACGCTGAAGGCATATGCATTCATCGCGCAACGTGAAGGACAAGATTCATTCGACATGCACCGGCTTGTGCGAATAGCGATGCAAAGCTGACTAGAGAGTAAGGATGAACTGGAAGGCTGTGTATCGTCTGCGATACAGCAGCTTAGTCGAGCATTTCCGCTTCCAACGCGCCAGAACAGAAACATGTTGATGAAATATCTACCGCACGCACAAGCCGCGCTGGACCTTGGGAAGCACCTTGAAGGTGAAAGGGTGGACGCTCGCCTTTCGTTTCTTGTGGCCGCAAGTTATGAATTACTCGGAAATTATCAAAAGGCAGAGCAGATGTATTGGCAGACACTCCAGCTTGACGAGAAGGACCCAGGCAAAGAGTATCTATACACACTTCATTCTATGAATAACCTTGCAAATGTGCTCTTACTTCTAGGGAAGCATGAGGAGGCCCTACAGATGCATCAGCAGACGCTTCAGCTTCGCGAGAAGGTGCTAGGCAAAGAGCATCCAGACACACTTTATTCTATGAATCACTTTGCAAATCTACTCTGTCGTCTAGGGCAGGATGAGAAGGCCCTGCAGATGCATCAGCAGACGCTCCAGCTTTGCGAGAAGGTGCTAGGCAAAGAGCAACCAGACACACTTCATTCCATGAATAACCTTGCAAATACACTCTGTCGTCTAGGGCAGGATGAGAAGGCCCTGCAGATGCATCAGCAGACGCTCATCAGCAGACGCTCCAGCTTCGCGAGAAGGTGCTAGGCAAAGAGCATCCAGACACACTTCATTCTATGAATTACTTTGCAAGTCTACTCTGTCGTCTAGGGCAGGATGAGAAGGCCCAGCAGATGCATCAGCAGACGCTCCAGCTTCGCGAGAAGGTGCTAGGCAAAGAGCATCCAGACACACTTATATCTATGAAAAACCTTTCATTTGTGCTCTCCCTTCAAGGGAAGCATGAGGAGGCCGAGCAGCTACAACAGCAGATGCTCCCGTTTCGCAAGAAGGTGCTAGGCGAAGAGCAGCCGGACATACTTCATAGCTATAGTGACTTTCCCAGCTGCGTAAAATACTCAGTAGGAAGTACGAGGAAACGGTGCAGATGTCACGGCAGACATCCTGTTAATAGAGGAAATGATAGGCAAGGACCTTCCTAACACGCAAACAAGTCCAGGGAATCTCGACAGCTGCTAAAAATTGAAGAGATATCAAGAGGCCCCAGCGTGAATCAAGTATCTGTTGTCCCTTACAAGCAAAGTGACGGGATGTTTGTGTGAAAATAGCAGAAGGTCCAGTTCCAATAGTTGTTGATTCCTTAACCCACAATACTCAGATTGGGGGACATTCTCAGCATAAATATATTTCCAGCCCTTGTATAGTTCTTCACAATATTGTCCGCTCGTACGGAGTAACCACTCGCTTATTGCAACAGTCTCAACATTCAGATGACGGACTGAAGCACGACTACATACTAGGCAAGGCTGCTGCTGACGCAGTCGCTGCTGACGCAGTCGCCGACGGGCTCACGGCGCCAGAGCCAGTGACAGAGCTCCGAGGATTCATGCGCCAAGAGAGGAACGTATGTCCTCTCATGCCCAACAGACATGAGGCGCATGTACAAAAGCTAAGCGAGAAGGTGAAGTCGGATGCCCCTATGCTTGTTCCGAGAAGCTTGGACAAAACAGGCTCGCTTCTTCGGGCTCAATGCCCCGCTACGCCCTGAGGTCAATGCATGGCATGGCAGCAAATGCCCACGGTCAATGCCGTCAGTGAATGACCAAGTAATTAACGAAATACGGGAACTTGTCGGTGGCGCCGCGCTAGGCACGCTGTAGATATCCCACAAACGCGATTTCTGGCCTTTTGTGCAAAGCGCACACATACAGCCAGTCCGTTCTTCAGCCATCACGATGTGCGGTGCTTTGGTGTTGAAACTTGAGACAGGCTGCCATGCGATCGTACGTACTACTATAAATGTGCTGTGGGGCGTGGTGGGGCGAGCAATTCTCAAAATAAACACATCAAGGCCATTGCCAACAGGTACGTATCACTTCGGTCGGTCGTACAGCTTTAGGTGTGTTTTACCAAGATGTTGTTTGAGGATTGGGTCTGTAAAAACAATCTGAAGGGTACCACGCAGCCCAACCAGGATTTGGCGCGAATTCAATCATGAGTTTGGGTGCGGGGCTCCACCTATTCAGGGACACGGGTTCTTCTGCCCCTCTGGTTGTTTCTTTCGCTGTGCTCTGGCCGCATTGCTCTGCGATTGCAAATGCGCCGAAACACCATCCGCCTTGGTACTGCGCCTTTGCACGCAAGTCGTCACCAGTCTCGTCCTCGCGTTCGAGCTGCAAGCCCCACCAATCAACCCGGCGAGCCTGGAGGACGGCAGCTAGGAGGTCGAAACGAGACGAGACCGCAGCGGAGCCACGCTGCCATCTTCTGTCAATGTTGAGTACGGAGTATTGGAACAAGTCGGCCTTATTTTTGGTGTCGCTCCTATCCTCATTGAGCCAAGGACTGGTCCGGCCCCTCCTTCTCCTTCGACCGCGCACACACACGCCTCTGGTCGTCCCTGCCCGTTGGACCACTTGCGCACCTGCCCGCTCATTTATTTCCCGCCACTTCCACTCCGTAATGTGACTAATGTCCCTCTTCCACTCAAACGGTCGGCGTCCCTGGGCTGGCTGCTAGGCCACTACGTCACGAGACTCGGCGGTCCATCTTCATCTCCTTGGCCCGCAACCCGCCAACTCACTCCGCAGCTTATCCATCCATCACCACCATCGTATTTTCTTTTTTTTTGGACATGGCCGCTGTGCCCAATCATGTATAACTAGCCGCTTCAATTCGACGGATTGCTATCGTCCTGGCTTTTCCCATCGGCGCAAACGCTGAAGGAGCCGCGCCCGCTATGGCCGATTTCCATCCCGAGCTTCAGGGCAAGCTGGACGACCTGCGGCGCGAGTTGGAGGTAAGCGCGAAAAAGAATCCCTTCTTGACTCTCGTGTCTCCCCCGGAACTAATTCGCTGATGAAACCGTTTTCTTCAAAAGGAAGGGGACATTACGGAGAAAGGGTAAGCGAGCCCTGAACGCCTCCAGGGACCCGGGAATCCTACCCAGCAAAACATCATCAGCCATCTCGACCGCTTCACCAATCTCCTCTCTTGATGCTGACATTCTCCCCCTCGCCCCTAGCTACCAGAAGAAACGGACATTACTGCTCTCTCAGTATGGCTATAGCGAACCCAGCCCGCCAGCTCGTGGCCCTACCATCCAGGAGCCTCCTCCCCCTCGGTCCGGCTTGCGTAATCATCAACCTGATGACAACCCGCCCCATCCAAGCCACGACGACCGCCGACGCAGTTTTGTGGCGGAAAATAGCCCTGATCCCGGGTCACCGATATACCGACCAAACTCGGGCTACGGCATTCCTCCGACAGCTTCACAAGTCGCCGAGACGACACCCGCCAGCCTGCTGCGGCCTGGCGGTCCTATAGCTGAACAATCTGTTGCCCTGCAGCGCGATTCGCTTTTTCTCACGGCGACAACTGCATCCAGCGACGACCCTTCGCGGAGCGGAACTATGGTTTCCAGGGATTATGCTTTCAATCCCGACCAGCAAGGTGCCTACGTGGGTGCAGGGCACCAACAGCAACACCACCAGTCACATCACCGGCAGCAGTTTGATGGCAGAACTCGAACGTTGCAGGACTCCCAGGGCTATTTTTCCGACTTTGCAGGTCAGCAGCCTTACGATCAGACTCAGTCCGGAGGAGAGTACGGTGCACCCCAAAGATATTCATCTGGAGAGGCTTTCTCTCCCACAGCCGCAATCCCCCCTCCCATGCTCACGGCCAACGACCTTCCACCGGCAGAAGTATTAGAGTATTTACAACCGCTTGAGCCCCGAGAGGTGCCGTTTGCCATTCACGACCCGCACGACGCCAACATTACCATGTCCCGTTTCGACAACCTGGCTGCCGTCTTGCGACACCGCGCTCGCACTACAGCCAAGGTCCCGGCTTACTGGGTTCTTGATAGCAAGGGCAAGGAAATTGCTTCCATTACTTGGGACAAGTTTGCTTCTAGGGCAGAAAAGGTTGCTCAAGTCATAAGAGATAAGAGCTCGCTGTACCGTGGCGATCGAGTTGCTCTTGTTTACCGCGATAGCGAAATAATTGACTTTGCTATTGCGTTGATGGGTTGCTTCATTGCAGGAGTGGTTGCTGTACCAATAAACGATTTGCAAGACTATCAGCGACTCAACTACATCCTGACCTCGACACAGGCACACCTAGCCTTAACAACGGATAACAACCTCAAGACATTCCAAAGAGACATCACGACACAAAAACTGACTTGGCCAAAGGGAGTTGAGTGGTGGAAGACTAATGAATTTGGTAGCTATCATCCTAAGAAGAAAGAGGATGTACCCGCACTCTCGGTCCCTGACTTGGCGTACATTGAATTTTCGCGAGCCCCGACTGGAGACTTGAGAGGCGTCGTGCTGAGTCATCGCACTATCATGCATCAGATGGCCTGCTTGAGCGCAATTATATCGACAATCCCAGGCAACGAATCAAGGGACACGTTTAGTCCGTCCTTGCGAGATAAAAATGGCCTCCTCATTGGCAGTAGGAAGGCTGACAGCGAAACTCTACTCTCCTACTTGGAACCTCGTCAAGGCATTGGCATGATCTTTGGGGTTTTGCTGACAGTGTACGGCGGCCATACGACGGTGTGGTTTGACAACAAGGCCGTGGACGTTCCTGGCCTTTACGCGCATCTCATTACAAGATACAAAGCAACCATCATGGTGGCAGATTACCCTGGTTTGAAGCGAGCAGCATACAACTATCAGCAGGATCCTTTGACGACACGGAATTTTAAAAAGGGCATGGAACCCAACTTCCAAGCTGTGAAACTGTGTTTAATTGATACCCTTACAGTTGACGGAGAATTTCACGAGATTTTGGCCGACAGATGGTTGCGCCCACTGAGAAATGCCAGAGCTCGACAGGTTGTTGCACCTATGCTGTGCCTACCGGAGCATGGCGGAATGGTGGTTAGTGTGAGAGATTGGCTTGGGGGCGAGGAACGTATGGGTGTCCCGCTCAAGCTAGAACACGAGCCCGCCTCGGAGTCTGATTCGGAGGATGACGGCGAAACTGCTCAGCCCGTCCCTTCAAACGGGTTTGGGAGCTTGCTGGGCGGCGGGACAACGACCACAACAGAGACGAATACCGGCAATACAGAAATGAACGAGGTGCTCCTAGATCGCGAGGCCCTCAAAACAAACGAGGTGGTTGTTATGGCATATGGCGACGAAGTGGGCAAAAGGGCACCGAACGAACCGGGCATGGTGAGAGTCGGCACATTTGGGTATCCTATACCAGACGCTACCCTATCTGTTGTTGACCCCGAGACCGGTCTTCTCGCCTCCCCCCACATGATTGGTGAGATTTGGATCGACTCGCCGTCTTTGTCTGGGGGGTTTTGGTCTCAGCCAAAGAGCACCGAGCTTATTTTCCACGCACGACCATATAAGTTCGAACCAGGAGAGCCCACTCCAACGCCCGTGGAGCCCGAATTTCTGCGGACAGGTCTGCTTGGTACCGTCATCGAAGGCAAGATATTTATTCTGGGACTCTACGAGGATCGCATCCGACAGAAGGTAGAGTGGGTAGAACACGGCCACGAAATAGCCGAGTATCGATACTTCTTTGTGCAGCACATGGTTGTGAGCATCGTCAAAAATGTCCCCAAGATTTACGACTGCTCTGCCTTCGACGTCTTTGTCAACGATGAACACCTCCCCGTCGTTGTGGTGGAATCCGCGGCGGCGTCCACCGCTCCTCTTACCTCGGGAGGCCCTCCCAGGCAACCCGACACCGCGTTGCTCGACTCCCTGGCCGAGAGGTGTATGGAAGTACTGATGGAAGAGCACCATCTCAGACTCTACTGTGTTATGATCACTGCTCCCAACTCCTTACCACGTGTTATCAAGAACGGAAGACGCGAGATTGGGAACATGCTTTGCCGTCGAGAATACGACCTGGGCAATTTACCCTGTGTTCATGTGAAGTTTGGCGTCGAGCATGCCGTGCTCAACCTGCCGATCGGGGTTGACCCGATAGGAGGCATTTGGTCCCAAATCGCGTCAGAATCGCGGGCCAATATTCTAGCCCCAGCAGACAAACAATATTCGGGTATCGACCGAAGGGAAGTTGTCATTGACGACCGAACGTCCACGCCTCTTAACAACTTTGCCTGCATCTCAGATCTCATTCAGTGGCGTGTCGCTCGTCAACCGGAAGAGCTCTCGTATTGTACGATTGATGGTCGAGGTAGAGAAGGCAAGGGCGTCACTTGGCGCAAGTTTGATCAAAGGGTTGCTGCTGTCGCAATGTATTTGAAGAATAAGGTCAAGGTACGACCCGGAGATCATGTTGTGCTTATGTACACACACTCCGAGGAGTTTGTCTTTGCCGTTCACGCTTGTATCAACTTGGGTGCGGTCGTCATTCCCATGGCACCACTGGATCAGAATCGTCTCAACGAGGATGTGCCCGCATTCCTCCACATTGTTGCTGATTACCATGTGAAGGCCGTGCTGGTCAATCATGAGGTGGATCATTTGATCAAGCTCAAGCCTGTTTCGAGTCACATCAAGCAGTCGGCCCAAATTCTCAAAATTGCCATTCCAAATGTTTACAACACCACCAAACCACCCAAGCAGAACAACGGTCTTCGTGATTTGGGATTGACAATTGATCCAGCATGGGTTCGGCCTGGATACCCTGTGCTTATTTGGACGTACTGGACGCCGGACCAGCGGAGAATAGCGGTTCAGCTGGGACACGACACCCTAATGGGGATGTGCAAGGTCCAAAAGGAGACGTGCCAGATGTCCAGTTCACGCCCAGTTCTCGGATGTGTGCGAAGCACGACGGGACTGGGTTTTGTCCACACCTGTCTCATGGGCATCTATATCGGAACACCCACCTACCTGCTCTCTCCTGTCGAATTTGCCCAGAACCCCATGTCCTTGTTCGTCACATTGTCACGATACAAGATTAAGGATACGTACGCAACCCCGCAGATGTTGGATCATGCCATGGCCGCGATGCATGCAAAAGGCTTTGCTCTGCACGAGCTGAAGAACATGATGATCACTTCCGACAGTCGTCCTCGAGTCGATGTTTTCCAAAGGGTGCGAATGCACTTTGCACCAACCGGACTCGACAGAACAGCGATCAACACGGTTTACTCACATGTTTTGAACCCAATGATTGCATCAAGATCATACATGTGCATCGAGCCCATCGAGATTTGGCTGGACACTAAAGCGCTTCGCCGAGGTTTGGTAGTCCCTGTGGACCCCGAGGCAAATCCCAGGGCCCTTCTTGTGCAGGACTCGGGCATGGTTCCGGTTTCAACACAAATTGCAATCGTGAATCCAGAGAATCGCATGCATTGCTACGACGGAGAACACGGCGAAATATGGGTCGACTCCGAGGCTTGTGTAAAGTCCTTTTACGGATCAAAAGATGCCTTTGATGCCGAGAGATTTGACGGACGCACCATTGATGGTGATCCAAATGTAGCTTACGTCCGAACCGGTGACCTTGGATTCCTGCATAACGTGAGCCGGCCTATTGGGCCGGGGGGAGCCCTGGTTGACATGCAAGTTCTTTTCGTGCTGGGCAGCATTGGGGAGACGTTTGAAATCAATGGTCTCAGCCATTTCCCCATGGATATCGAGTACTCGGTTGAACGTTCCCATCGCAATATTGTCCCTGGCGGCTGGTAAGTCTCTGGTATTTGCAAAGAAAAGAAAAAAAGGCCACTTGCATTCCTGTGCTAACCTGTTGTTTAGCGCAGTGTTCCAGGCTGGCGGTCTTGTTGTTGTTCTTGTTGAAGTTAGTAGAAAGCCTTACCTGGCGTCCATCGTGCCCGTCATTGTCAATGCCATTTTGAATGAGCATCAAATCATCGTCGACATTGTGGCATTCGTCAGCAAAGGTGATTTTCCTCGCTCTCGGCTCGGTGAGAAGCAGCGAGGCAAGATCCTTGCGGGATGGGTGACTCGCAAGCTGCGTACGCTGGCGCAGTTTGCCATTCGCGACCTCGACGTGAGCGCCCTGGGCGAGTCTGGCGGCGGCAGCGGCGCCGGCGATCTTGCAGACGCCAGTCGCATGTCCACAGGAAGCATCCGCAGCGCAGGTGTACCTGCTGGAGCATCAAGCTTACGAAATGTCGAGCATGCGCCACAAATTTTGGAACAAGAAGAGCTGGATGTCCAAATGAACCGCATGTCGCACATCCCACCCGCTCCTGCTCCTGGAACCGCATCCACGATTACGCATGACGATCAAGTGACGCCGACACCATATACCCAGGATGTATCACCGGATATTCATAGTCAAGGGACCGTGAACCGCGGAATTGCGGGGCCGCCTGGGTATTTTGACGAAACGCGGCAGGACGGCGAGTCCGCCTTTGACGACGACAAGGTCCCGGCTGTTGGACCGAAGCCGGACTCATCAGGAGGTGAGGACCAGCTTAGCCCCTCCAAAAAACGAATGGTCCTGCCGGGCGTGGATGGTCGAGAAGGGTTTCAATTTTGGGACACTCCCCAAGGAGAGGATGACCAGACGGACTGGACGGCTGATGCAATCATGCACATGAATCTTGCTGGGGACATGGGCTCCAGATGACGACCATGGAAAAGGAAACCATGACGGTGGTCTCGGGAACCGCCTCATTACTTGGAAACCCGGAAAACTGCATGTTTAAGACGAGCCAACGGACGCGGGATGGTTGCATACTGCTTGGGTTGCGACTGGCCCCCCTATTTTCTTATGTATTTTTTTCCCCTGTTGCCCCCGTGTTTCTTGATGATGAAAATGCTTTGGGCAAACATAAATGGACTTGACTTGTATAGGCATAGGAAAGCGTTTCACCGACATGAATATACGGTACCAGCTTAGAAGCTGTTTTTGTAATGATAAATTATTCGTATATCTCGCGTAGGGCGGCGGGTGACTGTGCAATGAGACTTTGTCTGACTGAATTGTCAAAATATAACTAAGAAATTCGCAATACAAATGCGTCAGCGCCTTTGCCGTCTCGGTCATGCCCTTGTGGCGCAGCGTCAATCCCATGATCACAGAGGGTTACTGATGAATTGCCGCATTGCCGTCGCGGGATCGGATTAATAGTGCATCGGCCCGGGCAGCTCTTGCGGCGCGTATGTGTGCATCATTTCATGAGCTTGGAGGTCCGTCTCCGCATCCTAGCCGCTACAGCGCGGACGGCGAATCCGGAATCCCACCTGTTGTGCTGGTGAGACATGCGACGTGAGGCGCGGTAAGCGCCGCCAGCGGCTAGCCATCGAATCGCTGCACTGTTGCTCGACTCCCCGCCGCGCGGGGGCTTGAAAGAGATTGGGGCTCAGCCGCGTTCCAATTTTGGAAATGCATCCACAAGGGAACCTGCTGCCTAGGCATCTCGTCCGTCCAACGACATGCCCTCTGATGAAAGCAGGCGGGCATTCGCCGCTTTTTGACAAGATCGACCTGGGGGGTAGGGACAAACTCACAGACCGCATCGTGTCTGGCCGTGATTGGAATTCAGCTCCATGCCCGTCAAACTTTTCAGGTGTATCGATTGCGGCGATTTATCCCGGAGAATGGAGGCTACGGGGCCAGCTCGCCAAGGGGCTGGCGTCAGTCATGTGTCGGCAGCATGTCCTTCCTCAAGGAATCCGGGCGCCTATTGAGAAAGGAAGACGGGCAGCATGTCCTTCCTCAAGGAATCCGGGCGCCTATTGAGAAAGGAAGACGAGCGCATCTTGTCGTCCCCTACTGGCCGGGCCCCCGTGCTGCCAAAACATGACACTTTCGAAGCATGCCTGTCTGCTGTGCATTGCGGACAGATACTGGCTAGCCTTGGCTTTGGTGCATAGTTATACGTACTCCCAGGGAACGAAGAGCTGCTCTATGAGACCAAGGCGGTAGGTACCCCGGGCGTCAACTGTTGGAACTGCTCAATTTAGCCCGGGCCCGTTGATGCTCTCCCAGCTCTTGTCAGAGAGTCATGTTGCTCGAACCTGAACAGACAAGAGGGCCGTGGCGCGATATATATATCCAACAAGTCATGCTTGTCTTAATCGGCGAAACGGCCAAGCTCGACCTAGGAAATGGATCCCCTGATGGCATTGCTCCATGAGACCAATGCCTCCGACTCCTGCCACAAGATCGAAGGGCTTGCTTCGGGTTGGGTACGTTGAGAACCAAGAACTTCGCGCATGACTTGTATGGAAGGATCTACAAAGGTCCTTCTCCGTCCTGCTCCCGTTGATTGCCATGAAGCAGGTACAACGCAGAAGAGTCAAAGTGCTCCAAGACAAAAGATAGCAATGATGTCGACAGCACCACCTGTGTTCACGCAACAGACGGATAAAGCCCACTCTATAGTACAACCACGTCTACATCTACTGGCAAACAATTGCTGTTCAAAATACCCCGACGATATGGAAAAGCCTCTTAAAGGCCAAGAGAGCACCTCAGTCGTGGCTGGGGTATCTTTCCTTTGGGCCCTCGGACCGCTCTCAAGTCAAAGCAAGCACGTTGATTGTTCTCGGGAGAGCCGGTCTGGTTGGCATGAACGAAACTCCGGCCCTTGGACGACACCTAAGCATAAGTGAGGGAGAAGGGAAAAGTCGAGTAAAGACCGTGTCTCAGTGAAGATTCTTGGCTCTGCAGAATGTCTCGCGCTCTTTTCCTCTGGGGCGATGCGCGCAACTCGGTCAACCTGGCAATGCGTCCGACTGTCCACGCCGTACAGGCCGAAGCCAAACCGTCTGGAATATTGAACACGGATACAGACATGCGCGTACAAACACACACACGCACAAACAAAAAAGGTCAAAAAGCCAGGCATGCAGTATGTGAGTGTCATTAGCATGGTCAATCGCCTCTTCAAGGCGGGCTTGAAGGCCGTGAAATAAAGACATTATTGGCGAACCAGACGAGGCTGCAGATGCCGTGCCGATTCATCGGATAGAAATAGCCGCGAAGCAGTGATGGGCTGCAATTGACTTTTTTGACGTTGCAGATTCTTTTTAATCAGCTTTGGACAGCCGTCGCCGACATGAGTCCAAGGGCTCGAACGACAACCAAGGCAACGCTGCATTGTTCGGTGTGTTAGACGGCTTTGAAGCCGCGCACCTTTGATGACTTTGGCCTTTGAATCTTTGGCCCATGGAGATTGTATGCCCCCCGAGCTTGTATGCTTTCTGATCTCTTGTTCATTGTTCCAATTCCTCGCATCAAACCCCGACTGACAGCCGACTTAGTTGGGGGCACGACACCACCTTTTTTATTATTTTTTGCCTCTCCCAAGGGCATGTCGCATAGCTGTCACCTCTAAGATAGCTCCTTTGAACCGACTCCTCTGATGAAGATGCAGGGAACCATCGGCAGCTTTTTGCCAAATCTCTGTCGAGCAGCAGCGGTGCTCGAGTGCATTGCTGGCGAGCAATAGCGTTTCTGTTGCTGCCAGCAAAGTTGCGTCGCGCCCACGGACTTTCGGTCATGCATCAAGTTTGGGATCTATATTTGTTCCCATGTGAAAGCTTCTTTGAACCTGAAGAGTCGTGGAGACGCGTTTGGTCCAGAGACGAAGTCTCCATACCTCGGTCTCCCAGGCCCTAGATGGACGGAAAGCAATGGTATCATGGCCTGAGAAGAACCAACAAAGTCGCTGTGCAAAAACACATAGGACTGGAATGCCTGGGTTCCGCAGGGTTCATGGAAGGCAGAACATAGAGGCCTTGGTTGGCCGTGGGCTGACCCCAGAGGAATAACGCAACAAGCAGCAGGCTTTGTACGCGGCGAAAGAGACGCAACATCCTTTGGCGGACTGATTGTGAGCGGGAGCAAGAACGCTACAGCTATGCCGGAGAAAACTTTCTCTCGGCGTCTCGGCTCTACGCCTATTTATGTTCTGCCTGCCGGTCTCCTGTTCCCGTCGCGATATAAAGCTTGTCCAATCCCCAGTTGGAGGGAGTTTCTGCTGAATATCTTCAAGCCATATCGTTAGACACTCCAGCCATGAAACGACCATTTAGTTCTCCGGAACCGGGGTCAATTCCCAGTTGGCCGTATAGGAGCGAATTGCCGCAGTCTACGTCGAATATGATACAGACGCATGACATGGGGCCATATAATGCCAACGCTCTTGGCCAACAACAGCATCACCAGCAGCAACAACACCAAGCTGTTGGAGAAGACGCTTTTTTGCTCTACCACAACGACAACAGTGGAATGCATCAGATCGTGCAGCCGCAATCCCTGGACATGGCAAATGCACAGGCAAATACCTGGTCGCCAGAATTGAATCGAGGCCGCACAGATGAGTATCAGTATGAAAGTGATGCTCATCCCGCCAAAAGACTTCGTGGTCGGACTTATGGACAACCGTCGGGCCGGCAACCCCAGATGCCAGCCCATTCGGCCCAAGTGCAGACCTTCGGTCAAGGCCTACGCCCCCCAGGAGCTTACGGGGGTGGGAATAATTTTGCAGGCGATTACTTTCCGTCTGGTGAAGTCGACGCGGCGTCTTCTCTGGCGTTTCCGAATCCCCGAGCCGTCGCTGATGCAAGCCCCCCACAGCCGAGGCTTCATCAAACATTTGAAGGATACTCACAACCGAGGGGGCCCGGCTACTACGCAGTGGACTCACCCGGCACCGGACATGCCGAGTACAGTGGCAGCGCGGCAAATCCGGGAAGCAAGCCAACGAGCACTCCTCCGGGCGTGCGTGCACAGCAAATCAGCGCCCCAGCCCAAGACTATGATGTGACCGAAAGCGATAAGAAAAGGCTCCGGGCCAAGGCCAAGGCACTCGAAGGGAAGCAGTGCGCCATCAGGCGCAAGTACAAGAGGACCCGAGAGCCAAACTACGAGTCTGATCCAGAAAAGGTCTACCTAGCGTTTGAAGACTTCAAGAGATTGTTCGAGGTGGACTTGAAAGATTTCGGCAGGTCAAACGCCAGGAATGTCTTTCAGTTCCAGTACGACAGGCACGGACAGCTTCTCGGACAAGACTTTGAAAGCAATCAGATTCGAGAATTTGTGCACCGTAAAATCGAGGAAGCCGAAGCCTCAAAAAAGGCCAGCGGCGGCGACGGCATAAAGGATTTCAAAATGTGGATACAGAGTTCCCCGTGCCAAGTCAAGGACCGTCTCAAAGCCCACGACAACACATGCCGATGGAGTCAATGCAAAGCCGAAAGGCGCACCGTTGCATCGGGCTGGTTCCGGGTCGCGTTCGACGAGTTTCCGTACTACACGTCTCACGGGGACAAATTCCACCTTGACCCTCTGAAGCCGTGCCTCGTCCTTCACCTCTGCTGCTTCGAACAGGTGTTCCAGCGGCCCGAAATGAGAAAGTTCCATGAGCAAGAGTATCTGGTGGGAGAGACTCGCAAGGCCTTCGGGAAAGAAGTAACCAACATTGTGTCCTTGGTCAAGGAGAAAAAGGGGGCAATGAATGTGATCAAGGAGTGGGCCGACGCATCGGATGACGACGATCGCGTGGACAAAATCATCGACATGATTCGCCAGTTTAGAAAAAGCTTCTACGACACGGCCGTGAGCTATGATGAAATAGAGCGTGAATACGGTAGGAGTCACCTTCTTTCCTTGTCTTGTTTGCTGAACCTCTGGCACGCGGACATGCACCCCGCCTACGTCAACGGATCCGCCAAAGGGACACGGTCAAAAGCTCGACGGTTACGCAACAAGGGCGTGCAGCCAGGGGCAGAGACGACGTTCGATTTCTGCCTTGGCAGCCTCAATGTCTTTGCTAGAAGGCTGGATGCCAGGACTCGGTGGAAGAGCACGGCGGAGGGCAGGCTAACGCAGGCGAGAAAGAGGGAAGAAGCCAAGACGCGTGTGCTGGACAAGGTCAGCAAGGAACTTGAGGCCAAGGAAAAGAGGAAGGAGACGGCCGTGGTGGAGGTCGAAGACGCCAAGGAGGCTGTCCAGAGAGCGATTGCAGATTACAGAGAGGCCAAGAAAAAACACCCTCGTCTTGCGGAAGAGCTCGAGAAGGCCGAGTCCTCGGCCGGATCTGATGACGCTGCCCCCGAAACAACGACTTCTGCAGACGTGGGCGGCAGGAGAGGCAGGAGAAGAAAGAATCCCGTCCAGAAGGCCGAATCTGCTTTGGAGGACGCCAGAAACAGGCTCGAGAGCGCGCAGGAAGGTTTGAAAAAACTGGACAGAGAAATTTCGAGTCTGCAGACAAGGCGGGAGGGCGACGAGGAACCGCCTCCCGACGCTGCCGACCCGAGCACCTCGTACAAGGCCAAGAAGCGGCGATTGCACGACCCCAGCGACGACGAGAAGCAGCCCGCGAAAAGGGTGCGCGTCGGCAGACATCCGTCCACCAGTACGGCAAGCTCCGACCGGAACAGGGAGAGGACGACGAGGCGGCGGAGCAGCGGAGGCTCGTCGGTCTTTGTGACCAAGGTCTGCTCGGCCGTCGCGACCAAGGCGGGGGGGGATTCCGCGGCAGTAAAAGCAGAGGAGCCAGAAAAGTCGATTCAAGACGTGGCTCCCTTTTTGGGCGCGCATGCCAATCAACATCCGGGCGTCACTGGTCAACACGACGTCTTTTTTGACAATTTTGATCTTCAAGCCTACGGCACGGCGACTTCTTACACTTGGGACGCACTTTGCGGACCCGGAGACCCAAATGCATCGACTCCTTCGAATTTCTTGGAGGACCAAGTTGATGCGTCGGGCCAAATGTTGCCGCCAGCGGCGCCAGCGACGCCGCAGCAGCAACGTCCTCAACAAGAAACGTCGGAACACAACGACGACGGAAACACTTGCAGGGCGGAGCAGGCCCTCCCCGAAGCTTCGCGGAAGCGGGGCCGTCAAGAAGGATCAGATGACCGCCCGGAAGCCTCGCGGAAACGGCGCCGGCAAGAATCACAGGGCTGCGACGAGGACGACGGCCGTCGAGAAGGATTAGATGACAGCCCGGAAGCCTCGCGGAAACGGCGCCGGCAAGAATCACAAGGCTGCGACGAGGACGACGGCCGTCGAGCAGGATCAGATGACCGCCCGGAAGCCTCGCGGAAACGGCGCCGGCAAGAATCACATGGCTGCGACGAGGGCGACGGCTCGTCGTCCACGGCAAAGCGAGCACGCGTGGCTGATGCGCAACAAACCCCCGACGCGGCATCAGCACCCCCCGACGCGGGCGAGTCAAGGAGGACGAAGCGACGGGCCGACGATGACGTATCTGGAGAACCGTCCGTGAAGAGGATGCGTCAGTAGAACGGATGGCATTCTCCGGCGCGGGAACGGCACATGTCGGAGACGCCAAGTCCCAGGACGAACCCGAACCCGCCGACGCAACACACGTCGTCGCAAACGTACAAATGAAGGCGCTTTGTATATAAGGGCGTGTTTTGGTGCATGTGATTGTCACGGGAGCAAGAGGAAACGTGGATGCACCTCGGAGCGAGAGCCCAGGACATGGATATGGTTATGCTATATAGACTCTGTCTGTTTTCTTATTAGTAGTGATGGTTTTTTTTTTTTTGGTTTTTTTTTTTCATTTCATTTTTCCCTCATCTTCAATAGAAATCGACTTTGTTGTTGTCTATGTACAGGTACAGGGTGAGACAAACCGTTGAGCCCTAACCCTCGACCACGCTACTCCGTACACATTGTCGCATCAGATACGTTACCCTAGATGGGGCAAGACAAGACTTGACTCGTCAAGGCGCGATGCAACCCCATCGCGGCCGGCATTTCTAATTTGTAACCATTTCTAATCGCCCCTCCCCCATCGCGGGCCTTTGAGACAATCCACAGACGTGCACCGAGTCGACGTCGGTCAACCGGCCTTGACTCCATCGGGACGCATTGCATCATGACCACGGACGCTCGGCCTGCCTCTCGCCTCACGATCCGCGGCCTCTCGCACGACACCAGGCGCTTATAAACGAACCCTCGCCCCCTTTCTCCCCCAAGACTTCCCAGATCCGACCCCCATGCGCCCTGCGTCCAGCCTGGCCCGCCCGTCACCGTCATACCGCCTCCGGCGCCCTCGCGTCCCCCAGTCCGCCTTCAGCATGTCCGCCGCCGCCCACCAGCCGCGACCCGACTTCAAAAAGGCCGAGTCTTCGCGTCCGCCCGCGACCCCGGCCTCCTTCACCGTCACGAGGACCATCCTGCCGGACTGGACGTTTGGCGGCGGCGCAAACACCCCCGAGCAGCCGCCGCCGCCGCCGCCGCCGCCGCACGTCTCCATCGACCCGTACGAGCCCGGCCGCCCGCCCCAGTTCAACTACAAGCTCCTCATCTCGAGCATCGTCCCGCGCCCCATCGCCTTCCTGTCGACCCGGTCGGGCCGCGACGGCGCCACCAACCTCGCGCCCTTTAGCTACTTCAACATGGTGAGCCACGACCCGCCGCTGTTCGTCGTCGGCTTCTCCAGCCCCCTCGCGTCCGCCAAGGACTCCCTCAGGAACCTCGTCGACACGGGGGAGTGCGTCATCAACATCATTTCCGAGCCCTTTGTCGAGGCCGCCAACTCGACCAGCATCGACGCCCCGTACGGCACGTCGGAGTGGCCCGTGAGCGGCCTGACCGCCGAGGAGTGCGACGTGGTCGGGTGCCCCAGGGTCGGGGAGGCCGTTGTCAGCGTGGAGGCCAAGCTCGACATGGTCAAGGAGTGGGAGAGCAGGGTCTCGGGCAACAAGACCGGGACCATGGTCGTGCTGGAAGGGGTCAGGTTCTGGGTGAGGCAGGACGCCCTCAACGAGGACAGAAACATGGTCGATCCTGCGGTGAGTCGTGTCGCCTGTCTCTCTTCTCTCCCTTTTGTTTCCCCCCGACTCGTCGTGCGCTGCGCTGACCGAAGTCGACCCCCCCGTCGCCAGGTCTTGAGACCCGTCGCGAGGATGGGAGGCATCACGTACGCCAGGACAATGGAAGCCTTTGAGCTGCCAAGGCCCAGGTTTGAGCAAGACCTCGGCGGACACGAGGGACTGGAAAGGGTCAAGAATCGCAAATGAGCCAGACTGCTCCGCTGTCAAGCCGTGCGATCCTGTCCCCGGCCAGGAACACGTCGTTGACGGCGGGACATGAATGATTGACCCCACAGATGGTATAGATTTGGGATATAGACTTGCGAAAAGTATCCTCGAAAGGTCATCCACTCATTCGTCGTGACACGTCCAGTCGCCAAGCGTGCAAACGAAGCAGAAACTCTAGCACACTCCCCTGTCCCCGGGGCCTCTTTTCTGGTTTAAAAAAGAGGCGGGCTAAAAATAAAAGCTCATTCCCGACTTGGACATGACGAATTCACATCCGAGATTCATTTCCTTCTCATAGTCCTGTAACTGTTGCAATATTCTATCGCCCACTCTTGGTCCATCTTCCAGCCGTTCCTTGACGTGAATTATGACCACCTTCAGGCCGTCTAGCGGCTTGCTTTCAACCGCTGGGCCCGTTGGCCCAAAGTGATGCAGCGACAGCTGGTCGGTAGGCGTCGCTAGATGCGGTGTGTCGACGTGGTCCGGTGACGGTCCCCCCTGTCTGAGGGCTGCTGGCTTCACTGACTTTGGTGATACAGGATCATCACTCATTGAGCCTCGTTTGTTTAGAGGGTTTCGTCGATGATTCATGCTGTCGTCGATACTTGAACGTTTTCGCTTTTTGCTGTCAGGGTCTCCAAGCTTCTGTGCAACTTCAACCTCATTCGCCAACGCCCGTAATTCATCCATGATGAAGTACGGCTTCAAGTGCCCAAACAATCGGTCATTGCTTTGAGAATCGTCGTATGAACATTCAATAAAGATTGCACTTAGTATGCCGGAGACAACCCTGGAAGCAGCTTCCTGCCAGACGTACAAGTTCCGCGGACTGAGGGAAAGGCTGTCGGGTTCCACATCTCCGAATATTAGAATCTCGCGGCGATGTGATTGATCCCTGATAAAGTAGGCGCTGGAGTCATACACGCAGACCTTTTCTGGCTCGTTGGCGGCACTAAACTGTGGCGATGACACTGCCGAGAACGCAGCTTGACTGAGCAAACCAGGGCCCTTGGGCGTGTGCTGCATCGACGAGTGTTGATGAATATCTCTTCTGGGTGTTTGCGACGAAGCGTCGTGGCTGCCAAATCGCGTCGACACACTAGAAGCGGAGCCTCTATGAGGATGCTTCTCGATGCAGTGGCCGTGACTGACACTCCAGGTCTTGACTAACAGACCGTCGCACACTTCCATGTAGCCCTTGGCCTCCCCATCTCCGAGGGCTGGGCTGCCACCTTCAACGAGCCTCAGGTAGGTGAGCAGACCGGCACCATTGTTTTCGTCGCTTAAATTCGGCCAAATGACGTTATTAAATATGTGCTTCTTGAATGCATGAATGGTGCTGGGCAATCCAGCCAGCTTCTTGGGGCGCGTCCCCGGTAAACCGGCGGTATTGATAACAAAGCCGGAGATGTGATCGAGATGGGGATGAGTGATGAGATATGTGTCTACCAAGGAGCCAGTCACATGAGCTGCATTAGCAGCTGCTGATGCATAGGGTAGCTCCAGCCCGGCAAACGCGCCGGTGCTCAGTGTGAAGGGTAAGTTGGCAGGTGGTGTGGACGGGTAAGATTCTTGCAGGAGACGGGTGATGGCGGAGAGATGGACGCCTGCGTCGACGGCGATGATGGATCCTTTGGACCATCGCTGAGCGACGGATCGCACCAAAAATGCTGTGATGTTGGATTCTTGCGGGCCTCCCCCCGAACCCTAGGGCATGTCAGCGATCACACACATGTTGATAACCAGCACCCAGAAAGGCCGACGAGGGCGAGCGCATCACGAGTCAGAAGCAGCGGCTGGTAAGATTTTCAGAGTGTGAGAAATTAGGTGACGTACCAGAATAATGACCTGCAATGCAGGATCTGCAATCTCTCCCATCGCCAAGAGAGGCCTCTCCAAGCGTGCTGCTTCCAGTCCGTCCTTGTCCCGCTCAAAGGTGCGATTGCTGGCCGGTGGCGCAGATATCCAACGACTTGTCAAAATACGTGGTCGCGTGCTGATCTGCTTCCCAGAGGGAGGTCATCAAAATCATCAAGCCGGCATTCATGAATGCCAGAGAGACTGCGGCTGTGTCCTTGTCGTCGAAGGCCGCACGTGATGCTGATGTAGATGGTGACTTGACAGGCTACAGTAGCTCTTTGTGGCGGCGCCCGCTGCTTGGTTTCACCAGACAGCAAGCTTTAAGCTCTCAAGTTGTCGTCCAAAACTCGCTCTAGCCAGCCGGAGACCAGTGGCTTATCTGGATGGCCAGGACGTACTCCGGCTACGATCTTTGTTCAAATGTGACAGGTCCCGCAGGTGTTGGTGTCTCAGGGCAAGATCTAAATCATGGGGCACAAGGGTGAGACGAACTGAACCATTGATGGGGCCGGCGACGGGGCAGCGGCCGTGGGTGTCAAGTTGTAGTCAATGCAGGAGGGCAACAACATACGTTGTATTCCCCGCGTGGCTCCGTAGGACTTGTGGTTCGCAGGATCTACCGTTGACGTCTTGGGATTGGAGGTTGGGGAGTCGGGGCCGGAGATGCCGTCTATTGATACAACCAAAGAGCGCAGACGTGGCTGAGCCTTTTTGTTATAGCAGTCTTCGTCTTCGCGTGCTACTCAGTAGACCCTTTTTGCTACTCCTGGAGAGAAATTAGAAAACGGTTGAGCAGTCAACAGTCCGGCATAATGGAGCGTTGCATAAAGACGACCCAAGCACAGATCCTGCGGTGGTACGTACCGTTGCCCTATCGTGGGAGGGACTGGATCAATCCTGGGTGAATCCTGGACCCCGAACATGCGAGGCGAGCCAGGGCTCCATGTCGGTGGCTTCGGCGATCCCGCAGACTGGTGTGAAGCTGCCACGCTGTCGGGGTGGCATTTCCATCCCAGACGAGAGCCCCATTCCTGGTCGCCTCGTGTGGACTCGAGACTTGAACTGTGCAATGCAATCGCTCCTAGGAGCCCCCATGTTCATACATGTATGCGTGTCCACTCGCCTGAGTGTCGGGAGGCATCAGGTTATGGAGTACTCCGTACGTGGGCAATGCTTGACTCGCCTGTCAGCTGCTAGGTCAGTCGGGCTGCAGAGTGCTGGCACAAATTTCTCGGCACGGCGTGTGGTATGGTGTCGTTTGTCCAAGTAACTACCTGGGCAAGAGGCAAGAAGCCCGCCCGTGAGCAGCACCGCACCTTCCAGCTTGAGCACCCGCATCCGCGGGCCATCAGTCAGCAACATTCACACTGCGGGCCTCCGACTTGCCCCAAATTCAGATTTCAAAACATCACACTCGGAACGGAGATACATTAACTGTTCTTTGAGCTCGTGTTTCCATCTACCAACTTCCCGCTGAGAGGAACTTATTCGAATCTAGTAATCGAGTTTGATACGACCCGGTCGCACACTCAAACAAAACCTGGACAATGATTCAAAAAGATCCCTCCTCGTCAATCCTCCTCTTACTCGACGGCAGGGCTTCTCTTTCGAGTGCAAGTTCAGAACGGCATCTCACGAAGAGGCCCATGGCCGGGCATGACCGGGCCGAGGAGAACGGAATACCGAGGACATTGTGAAGTGCCTTGCCTAATGCTGTCTTTGTTGTCACAGCTCTTGGCTGGCACATGTCAAACAAAGCCGTGCACTTTCACCTTGGCGTCACCAGATCTGATGATCCTGGGGAGGAACGGAATACGGGGGAACTCGATGAACGGGAGGGCTGCGGCGTTCAGCAACAGCACATCGTATTCCTTGCATCAATAGCGCTAACTCGAGGGTCTGTCCCGATCGCCATATTGCCACTAACCCGAGCTTGGCCCACGATGCTCTGGACGGAGCCGGGCGAATTTCTGGAACCGCTTGAACTAGCATGGCTATGAAGTAACAGCATGGCTATATGGCTATAAATTATAAGCAGCAATCGCGCCTTTTCAAAGCTCCTTGGGTTATTTGACATGGACAATTGACCTATTGATTATTTCTCAAGTTACTTCAATACACCATGGAGGTGAAACGCAACCCCAAAGACTCGATGAAATCTACTTGGCGGCGCTCTCCTCGCTCTGAGTGGACCATCTACCATCGTCTCATAGAAAGACTTGACATTCATCACGCCTATCTCGACAAACCCGTGCCAGTACATTCAAAAGATGACCCGGTGCCATACTTGCCGGAATGGCAGGTGCACAGATGGATCTTGATCCATGCCGCTGTCCCCTTGGCTATTCACCAAGCTGTTGTTCATTTCACAGGACGCAATCTCAGCGTAATCGGTGCATTTGCTCTATACCACGTCTTCTTCTCACTCAATGGCATCCGCGAGATGCGACTTCTCCGCCATCTAGGCCACACCTACGGCTTCCTTGACGGAGACAAGCATGAACGAGATGGCGTGCCGGACGTTGGAGTCAAAAAGGTCTTCATGTCAATATTCTCGGCATCCAACATTCGCCCCATGCTAGTCGTTATGCTCGCCTACAGAAAGAGCCAGCTCCCTTCCTCCATGAGCTGGGCATGGCTCCCCGTCGAAATTGCACTATACGGCCTGGCGGTCGACTTCTGGTTCTACTGGTACCACAGACTGATGCATGACGTGGGCAGCCTGTGGCAGTTCCATCGCACCCATCACCTGACCAAACACCCCAACCCCTTGCTGAGTCTGTATGCGGATGGCGTCCAGGAAATGTTTGACACGATTGTCATTCCGTTGCTTGCGTTCTACACCATGAGGAAAGGATTTGGGTTGCCCATGGGCTTTTACGAACTGTGGATTTGTCACCAATACCTGCTCTTTACAGAGGTCATGGGGCACAGCGGGCTGAGAATTTATGCGACTGCGCCGACACCACTGAGCTGGTTGTACCGATGGCTTGGGGTAGAAGGTATCATTGAAGATCATGACTTGCATCACCGCAATGGTTGGAAGAGCAGTTTCAATTACGGCAAGCACTCGCGTATTTGGGACACGATTTTCGGCACGACGACGGATCGGGTGGAGTGCCAGGCGGGAAATATCGACCATGTCAACACAGCGTCAATTCCGATGTGGTGAGGCTTGCTGGTAAAGAGTGGGAGATGATGTATGGGTAAAGCAATGGAATCCCTAGTAGTACATAGACGTTCTTTGTCAAATTATTCCCGGCCATGCAAAATTCAATTGATGCGCGGTTATGTCATTTATCAAGAAGCAACTGGCGTGCTCTGAGCCTCTGACAATGCCAAACAGTTGCCTGTGGCCAATCACTGTTGACCGTTGGTTCCCAGGAAAAAAAAAGGAAAAAAAAAAGCATTCGCCTCGTGGGGCGGCAAAGCTCGATGCAAGCTACGCGTGTGGACATGCTTACCTTGACATCCTCAACATCGTCCCGCCCTTGCTGATGGAAAGATGCGGCGCAAAGGGTTTGCGCACTAATTGTCTGCTCTCGGCGTCCTTCCTCAGCCGGCGACACCTTGAAATCGCCCACTACGGGGTTTTTTCGTCGGCTCGTCGACGTCCTGCGCAAAGATACTCGAGGCTGTTCCGAAATACACGAGGCCACCGCGACAGCTCAATAATGACCACGACGGTCGAAGTCGCGACAGTTCCGTCGTCCGATACTCCAGGAACATGCATCTACCTGCACCATGACAAGAGATCGTACCTCTTCGGCCAGGTGGCTGAGGGCACACAGCGAGCCTTTGGGAGCCGAAAGATTCACATGGGGACCACCGAGCACGTCTTTCTTAGCGGCAGCATAGGTTGGAACCAAATGGGTGGTCTGTTGGGATATCTTCTCAGTGTTGGCGGCGCAGTCGATGCGGCAAGGGAACATGCTGCCACGGAAAACGTCAAGAGGAAAGAAAAAGGCCAGAAGCTGCTGAAAGCCGCCACTCACGAGGGCATTGGTGTGCACGGGGGGGACAATCTCTGCCACATCTTGGCTGCCTGTCGACCAGTCATCTTCCGACAACCCATATGCGTAAAGCCTCACGAATTTCGGGACGATCCTCGGGGCATTGACCCAACCAACACAGAACCCGACTGGGTAGATGACGCCCTCCGGGTGTGGAAAGTGCCCGCCAGGAGGGCCAGGTCAGCCAGTCCCCCGAAACGATGCCACGGAGAAATTTCAGACGAGGACGGACATTCGCAGGACACAAACTCGAAAGGGCGATCAGTGGTTTCCGATCCAGATGTGGCCTGTATGGTTGTGGAGCGGATCATGTTTAGCGGCAGCCTCAACAACAGATCAGTCCTGTTACCTCGAAAAGTTGGCGATTTAAAGCCTGCAGACAAAGCTGTCGTCGTTCAGGGAAAGACCCTGAGAGCTTATCGGGGGCCTTTTGCTTCCGATGGCGCCGAGCTCCCAGATTCAGACCACACTGCCTGGGTGTTTCCCGAGCCTGGGGACGCAGCTGGGGACGGGAAGAATGAGGACGTCCTGGCCATCAACCATTTCCCCCTGCCAGAAACTGCCTACGGGGACACTTCAATTTCCTACATCGTCAAGTGCCATGATCGAAGGGGCAAATTCAATGCCGTTGTTGCAAGGGAGCTTGGCGTTGAGCCCCGAGACTTCAGGCTGCTTGCCGCAGGGCAGTCCGTCCAAGGCAAGGACGGCAAGGCGGTCACGCCCGATATGGTGCTTGGCGAGCGTCAGCCTGGAAAAGGCATCATCATTGCAGACATTTCGTCCCCGGACTTTCTCGAGTCTTTCATGGAACGGCCAGAATGGGAGTCTCCAGGGATCATGGAGCACATGTGCGTCATGTACTGGATTCTGGGCAGCGGTTTGGCCTCTCACGCGCGAATTCAAAAGTTCACCGAGAAGCACTCCCACATGAGGCATGTTTTCTGCGCACAAGATACATGTCCAAACATGATTACACATCCCGGCGCCGCCGAAATCCAGACCAAGCTGCACAGACTTGATCCCGAACGGTTCCCTTTACCAAAGTTCGACAACACCATCAAGCATCCTGCTCCTCCCGCCGGGTCGCCCGTGGAGTTCGGTCGTGCGGGCAAGAAATTCCAGCTCATGCCTCGCCTTGCCTTTGACGACCAGGCAATGGCCCCATTCCCGGACCTGCTGGGCGCCGCGAAATCGGTAGACGAAGAGCTGATGGCCTTGGCCGAAGAAGCCAAGTCGGAGGCAACAGAAGCCGGCTTCCTAGCCCGAGTGGAAGAGACGGAAAGGGACATGCCCAACCGAGACGCCGAAATAATCCCGTTGGGAACAGGCTCGTCCATGCCCAGCAAACACCGCAACGTCTCCGCGACGCTGATCCGAGTTCCCGGCATAGGGAACTACCTCCTCGACTGCGGCGAAGGCACCCTCGGCCAGATCCGCCGCGTCTTCGACGCCCAAGACACGGCCGACGTCCTCCGCAACCTCAAGTGCATAGTCATAAGCCACGTCCACGCCGACCACCACATGGGGACGGCGTCCCTCATCAAAGCCTGGTACGAGCAGTCCCTCCACGACGGCACCAACGCCACGCTCGCCGTCTGCTGCATCGGCCGCTACCGCAGCATGCTCGAGGAGCTGTCGCAGGTCGAGGACCTGGGCTTTCACCGCCTTCGCTTCCCCACCTGCCCCTTTCCGAACGGCAAGGACCGCGACATGACCACGGCAGAGGACCTCGGCCAGGACAACTTTGGCCTCGCGTCCATCAAGCGCATCCCCGTGCCCCACTGCTGGCGCTCGTACGGCACGCAGCTCGAGTTGACGTCGGGCCTGCGCGTCGCATACTCGGGCGACTGCAGGCCCTCGAGCGCCTTTGCCCGGGGCTGCAAGGGAGCCCACCTGCTCGTGCACGAGTGCACCTTCGGCGACGACAAGCAGGACCACGCCAAGGCCAAGAAGCACTCCACCATGGCGGAGGCGCTGTCCGTAGCACGAGAGATGGGCGCCCGGAGGACGCTGCTGACGCACTTCTCGCAGCGCTACTCCAAGGCGGACTCGCTGAGGCGGGACCGGACGCACGCCGAGGAGCACAACGTCCTGCTGGCGTTCGACCTGATGAGGGTGAGGCTGGGGGACTTTCAAAAGGCGGCGTGCTACGTCCCCGCCGTGCAGAGGCTGATGGAGAAGCTGGCGGACTAGACGTCGTAGACGTGTACATACTTTGGCCTCGGACAAGAGACGCGCGCCGTGGCAGGGAGGGAAGCGCGTCATACCAAGGACGCCTTGTGGTCGCTGTCCTTTGATGCGTTTTTTTCCAACATGGGCCAATGCCAACACGATGAAGCAAGCGGGCTTGTATTTAGAAAGCAAATCTACTCTTGGAAATATCTACCATCTCGTCGTCTCTCGTCTCTGTGCTGCTGTTCGCGGCAACAAGACGACAAGATGTCATGAGAAAACAGGGCGAATAAATCACTGTGCTCGCGGCGACTATGCAATGGATCTAGCCAACGTCTAAGGGCAGCCCTTCCCGGACAAAGCCCACTCTCTCTCTACTTGCCCTCTACAGCCCCCTGTTGAACCACACCTTGCCGTCGAGCCCGCCTCTGCCCCTGAACTCGTCCTCCAGACTGTCCGCCGAGATCTCCTGCTGCTGCGGAAAAACAGCCAGCGCGAGGGGGAGGACGGCAAACGACGTGGCGGCGATGAGGACCAAGTTCAGGCCGACGGGGATGGCGGCGGCCATCCGGGGGCGCGACCGGACGGAGGGGCGGTCCATGAGGTTCCTGTACCAGGCCTGCCTGGTCTGCACGTGGTACAGCACCATGGGGGGGATGATCATGATGGGGGAGCTGTTGAAGACCCTGCTGGCGGCGGTCTCGTAGACGGCCAGCTTGGCGGCGCGCCGGCTGCGCCCCAGGCTGGGCACGTCGCGCTCCGACTTGCCCTCCGCGCGCAGCCTCTCCTTCTGGTCGTCGGACAGGACGGGCCGCACGTCGATGCCGGTGGCGATTTCGCCGCGGCGCATGAGGTAGGCGTTGAGGGCGCCGGCGGAGGCGACGGCGGCAAAGGGCACCAGGCGGCTGAGGATGTTGCGCGTGGCCGGGGCGACGCGGAGGCGCGGCACGAGCGCGTTGAGGCCCAGCGCGACGGAGCACGAGGCCGACACGGCGACGGCGTACGACTTGGCCAGCGTGGCCGTCGACATGGGCGACGACTTGTTGGCGTTGGCCGAGTTGATGGCCACGTTGACCGACTGGTTGGCGACTTGCCAGGCGATGATGCCGGGCGTCTGGAGGCCCGGCTGGAGCATGCCCGCCGTGACGACGAGGTTGGTGATGACGAAGGAGGACATGCGGAACGGGAGGAAGACGGGCTCGCCGGTGTCTTTCGGGCGGGCGAGGCCGGCCGCCTCAGTTAGTAGCTTGTTCTCGGGACCGCTCGTCGAGGTGGGTGGTGGTTTGCCATACCAGGGTGAAGCGTCGAGTCGACCACCTTCTTGGCATGCCATAGCTCCGGCGTCATTTGCGCAATCTTGCCCGTCTTGTAATCTGTGACGAGCTGCTTGGCGCGCTCGAGGCCGCTCGTGCCGGCGAGGAGGGTTCTGCCCGCGGGGAGTTAGCCATGCTGATGAGAGGGCGGCTCCGAGCGAGCACTGGCGACGGATGGCCCTGCTCTCGCGGCCAATGCCAGTGTCCCGAAGTTTTCGCACCGCCACTCACCTCGGATCTGTCAAGCCCACGGCGTGCTTCACCCGGCCGAGATACGTGCCCAAGTCATACTGCGAAACCGGCAGGTCCCTGGTCCCTGGCAACGAGGCCGACATTGTTGCCGTGTCGGCCGGTGCGTCGTGGCCCTTGGAGTCGGGTTGTCGGCGGCGGGCCCGATGCTGCTCAATGGGCGGGCGCCGGCTGTTTTGTCGACTCGGCAGCGAGGGCCAGAAACGAGACCGGTGGAATGGAGATGTGAGATGTGTTGTCCGTCGGAGTCGCAGACCAGGCCGGCCCGGACCGGGCCAGACGTCATCTGGCGTGTCGCAATGGAAATTTTTTTGCGCCCGAACCACCCTGTGGGGACTGCGGCTCAGAAAAAGGCAGGAACGACCGCACTGCAAATGCATTAACCCTAACCCACAAAATCGACCCAGCGTAGGCCTTCAGGGATGAATATTGACGTTGGCTGCAAAGGATAGTTTCCAAGTTGGCAATAGCAGATCCTATGTGCTACTCTATGCTAGGAAATCTCGCGTTACTCATGACAGATGACTAGGCCAAATACGAAAATCTGTCTGAATCCAAATAGCCCAATAACAAACATGGTAAAAGTAATAGCAACAAAATAAAGGCCACAAAATATGCAGAGTCAATGTATAAAATGTATATATAAATATAATAAAAATAAAAATAAAAATAAAAATAGGAGTGAGAATAAGAGGAAGCATAAGAATGGAAAACACAATCTGTCTGTCGTTTCACGTCATAATAGCCTCATCTCGTCTCAGACACGCGTGGCATCACTGTAGTTACGTCCCTCCTCTGAAGCAAAAAGTCATCATCGCATGGGGCCAACTGTGCCCATGCGGCTCAAAGCCGGCCCCATCGGCCCAGTACAAAAGTCGACAAACCCATAGTCTCGGGAATAAATCCCGAGGTCGGTTCTCTGCCTTCTCCCCATCGGGGCCTACGGCTACTCGCGCGGAAAAGGGAGGGAAAAGCATCCCTCTCCCCAGCGCAGCCAGATTCCCGTGACTCCCGAGCAAAAATCTGTTTTGCTGGTCTGGATGGGGAACCACTTTGTTCTCACCCGAATTGCCTTTTGCCATTCTACTGGGTGTCCTTGTCCAGCTTGGCAAGATTGGGCGTGACTTCCTTTTCTTTTTTTCTTTTTTCTTTTTGTTGGAAAAAAAAAAAGGGAAGAGATTGCGTTGTGCCCAAAAGTCAAATCTCCATCCCTGCACTGATTAACATCAGAGCCCTCCTTGCTTTGGTACGTTAGCAGCTGTGTCGAGGCGAAACTTGTAGCGGCAGGGTCACATGAGACTTACCAACTCCCATTCAACCAGTAGTGTAGTTCCTGCGGTTCGTATCGGGCAGGATGTCCGCGCAAGTCACGGCATTCCAGTCCGAGGTCATCTTGGCCATGAAGGCAAGGCGCTTCTGCATCTCTCCGATTTGATGCAGGTTGCGGGCGTCATCAGGCTTGTTTAAACTCCGGCAAAGATCTTCGACAGCGCGTCGCTGGTCGAGCCACTGCTCGACAAGAGGCTTGGCGGAGACCTGCTTGGAGTCGGCTGCCGGCATCGACTTGAGTGTGGCCTTGCGAGTCCCGCTTTGCTGCTCCGCGACCTCGGTCTTTCTCTTGCGGCCCTTGGCAGATTGTCCGTTGGCGGCAGCGGCGGGTGGTGAACCACCAGAGCTTCCGTGGTCGTTGTGGACGCGCTTCATGTGATCGCGGAGATTCCATTGACGGGGGAAACCGTTGCCGGGAACAGCACGCTCGCAGCCCTCATAGATGCAGAGAAACGGCTTGTCGCCGTGTCCATGCAGTCCGTGGGCCTCGCGTTCGTGACGCAGAAGGCATGCGGTAGAGGAGAAGCGAGCCCCTTCGCAAGACTCTGCCTTGCAACGGTACGGCTTCAGGTGCGAGTCCACAAATTTGCTACAGACTATTTGTTAGTTCAAGCTCAGGCTGGGGGACACTCCGAGGCCGAATGACTTACTCGTAGTTGCACTTGAGCTTCTCAGGTTTGTGGTTGCAGCAGTTCTGCCCTTCCCAGGGACAGTGGAAGAGACCATCAGACCCAGGGGTGGCGTTCTTGTAAAGCTTGTGGTCCCGAGCCGAGGACTCTCCATCGCTTCCGTGTCTACGGAAAGGATATCCGTTGGGCATGGCTACGCCTTCCTCAATCTTTGGGCCGATATTGCCCTTGTCAGACGCGACAGAGACCTTGCGCTCCGCACTGGTCAAAGATGTGTAAGACGGCTGTTCAGTATTTGTACTCAAGTATTCAACATACCTGGGCGATTCGCCAACAATTTCAGGTGAAGAGTTGGGGCTCAGCGCTGAGGGCAGCCACACGTCATCAACAGTGGCAGGGGAGGAAGTCCGGGAGATGGAGCTCGAGAAGCAGTCCCATGAACCCGGGGACGAGTTGTCTGGCAAGACTGACTCGGGACCCAAATGCATGTGCGCAGGCACCATGTGCATGGGGCCGGCTTCAGTGACAGCAAAGGCACCATTACCGCCATATTTACCACCATCAGCGGCAATGTTCATGCCAAGCCCGATCTCGGGCCAGTACACGTGGGAAGATGCGGCATGGGCGTCAGCAGCCACCAAGAGGCAAGAGTTCATTCCAGCCATGGTTCCGGCGGCGGTAGCAGCAGCGTGGGATACGTTCCTGAAAGCGGCCACATTACCTCTGCTCAGCTGGGTAGATTGAGAGAGAGACGAGCCACTTGATTGACTCGAATCTGCTCTAGACATGGCTTGAGCCATAACCGAGCTTTGTGTGGTCCTAGGGTTTGTCCAAACAGATTCCACGGAGGGGGGTTGTTCTAGCCTCGAGCCTCTGGGAGTAGTATGGCCAGATGTGAAAAGATAATCCTCGGCTTCTCCAGAATGTGATGATCCATTGTCCGGGAAATCCTGAAAATTCTGGTGGCCTTCTGTAGTGGTTCCCCATGACTGCCCGTTCAACAGGTCTGCCGATGGTTCTGTTTGAGCAAATGAAAACATTCCAGTGGCATTTGAGGCCATGGATGACTGAGGGTAGCTGTGATCAATGCCATGGTTAGTATTTCTACACTACGTTTTGGTTTTTCCATGTTGAACAGGTTGAAATAAACAAGATAAAAGCACAGAGAACAAGATGAGATGCTAGCCGGAGTCAACTTTGATACTGGGATGACGTTAGCAAAATGTCCCTCAGGTCGTCAGGGAATGATTGTACAAACCCGGCTTTGTACACATGTACAACTTGTCAAGTGCATGTTTTTTGACCGTCAAAAGGTCTTGCAAGTCCATAATGGCGGAAGTTTCCAGTATGCGAGGTCCACTCAATCGAGAATTGCTCTCGTGGCGCAAGTCGACAGTTCATATATCCCTTGGTTCCCTTGGTTCAGTCGTTCCTCGAGCATTCAGCGTCGACATGATTCAGCGAGACTGAATGTCACTGTTACCGATGCAAGACTCTCTGGCGTCTCTGAGTATAGTGGCAGATGTGCCGGAAACAGATCTGCTGGTCCAAAAACAAATACAACAGCACATGTCCTTGGGTAAAGAAGGCGGATACAATGTGGTCCAAAAATCCACATGCGGGCTGATAAGCACGTATTCCACAGGCTTGTGTGAACCGTTGAATCCATTCGCGGCTGCGATAGCAATCAAATTGGATTGCTCGAACTTGGCTAACAAGTTCTTTTGAACCGACGTTTACCACGCGTCGGCTTGGTTCGATACAGATTGGCTAATCTGTTCATCAACGTCCGTGGGTATGCAAACTGATAATTCAGAACGCTGGTCCAAAACAAAATTTCAATGCTGGGTCCTTTGCATAACTCTAAAATCCGGGTAGGCATGTAGTCCATCATACTCCCAAAGGTTCGACCATGTCCGGGATTCCTGTTCCTATTTTGCAATAAATGTGGGCCATGCTGTGATGGCTCTGTTATTTGCATGAATAGCTAGAATTGTCTGTTCCCTGCCCGGCTCGGGCAAGGACGGTTCCCGTCATGTATCCGTGGAAGTGCTGTGTCCTTATAATGTGGCCTGCTCAAATGTCCTTGGGGGAAATAGTCCTGAGGGAGGGCAAGATCCGTGCGTGGTCAAAAAAACAGAACAGAAGGAAAGTGTACATATATCGCACAGAACATGAAACAAAGGAAATCCTGGGATCTGAATGAAGAAAAAAACAGTACCTAGAAAGTGATTGAACCTCTTCGAGGTCAACTGTGCTATTGTAACCTGGCATATTAACCGGGTGTGACACAAGAGCGACTGGCATTGTATATCCTTGTGGTATATGTTGTGGGAAAGCACACAGACACAGCCAAAGACCAAATCAGATCAACTTGGAAGTCTCAGTGGCAGAATAGGAAAGCAGTGGTTCTCCTAGTGGCAGTAAAAGCTATGGAGCTAGGCGCCTTGAAGCTTGTAATGCAACGGGAACAACGTGTGCAGGTATATCCTCGGGAACGGTTTGGTCTTGGTATATGGGGCAAGTGTAGTTCCTTTGCGGGCTGGTCTTGTTTGTGGAAGATCAGATTGGTTGGGAGGGGGACGCTTTCTGGTTGCGATGGGAGGGTGGCGAAGCTTGTTTTGAAGAAGAAACAAAGTAGTCGTCGGCCAGTTGAGTTGGGCTGAAATCTAAGTCGTTGGGCAGGAAATTACGAACGCAAGAATGAGGGATTGGGCTACGAGGGGAACTGCGGGTTTTATTATGGCTGTGGAAGCCTGACGCGACGATGGATGAAGAGTCAAACCACGAGCATCTGCCAGCTTTCATCAGTCATCTCCTGCAACGTCGACGGTGCAGGGCCTGCAGAGGCCTGCAGAGGCCCGCATGGAATGGAGCGTTGCTGGCATCCCTTGGCCAAATGACGCCAATCGCGGACTGACCTGTGGTGGTCCGCAACGTCAGACTTGGATTAACAGGGGGGGCCGCATGAATGCGCTGGCAATCCAACAGCAAGTGATTGCTGTCGTGGTGAGTGATTCGTCTCGTCGTACAGGGATCAATGGCGGTGGACGTCCTCACTGCTTGGACAAGGCGGCGGTGGCATGAGGAAACTTTCGAACCGTCTCACGAAAGTGCGGCATGGCGGAGGAACGCATTCATGAGAAGGCGATGTGAGTGGTGAAGGCGGCGTCAAATGTGACGACCATCTCTGCGCTCTGCCAGCGCGACCCGGCACGAGGCAGCACGCAGCAATAACAACAAAGCAAGGCATTGTTGGGGCTGTAAAGGGGAGACGGAACATCCAGTTGGAAACGGCGAGACCGGGGGGTTGAAGCGGTATTTTTCCTCTCGTCTCCGCCGAGGGCAAGAAGCCAGCAAGCCTCCCTGCCTCTTATCATCCCAGCCGACGTCCGTGATGAGACAAACGGGGAGCAAGGGGCGGTGGGCACACGGCTGGCCACCAACTTGTTCACCCTTACTCCGTACCCGGCACGCGAGAATCCGATTGTTCTTGACAGGATGTGTCGATGTGCTGTCGCCGCGTCATCTCCGGACACGCCATTTTCAATGTCAGACGATTAAGCAGAAAGCTACTTGGTCCAACGGTTTTGACTCACAAGAATATCCAAGCCCAATGATCCAACAGCACGGCACAGGAAGCCATGAGCTGTGAACGACTGTGCCAACACCATTCATCGTGTGACCGCTCCTGCGTTGATGGCAAGGTTCGCATATCCTGACGTGGCCCATGGTGGACGGTACGACGGCGCATCTGTCCAATATGGAAGCGGGGTCAAGCGAGGGCCAGCTGGCGCGAGACAGACATTGTAGGGCGGAAAGAAAATTCTACCTTGTTTGATGGTTTGATGAGGCAGCGAATAACATGCTACCCGTGGCAGCCACGTAGCCGAGCCTACTCCGTAGATGGCTGATCAACACGTTTCAATCCTGAGTCCAAGGCCTCTCGGTGTGACGAGGCGGACATGAAATGGACAGGTGATGGACGGGTCGATATTTCGTAATGGTAGTACTCCGTAGCAGTGCTCCATACTGAACGGGAAAGCAACAACGGTCATGGCTCGAAGGTTGAATGACTAGGTAACGGGCCGGCACGCGCTGCACGTGGGGCTGTGGCTGGAGGGCATCACGGCGTTTGACCGTCGTTGTTGACGTTGACAGAATGTAGTTATGTAAGCTACGTCGTACAGAGTAAAAATGGAGGATGCGGTGCAGGATGCAAAAGAGCTCATTATGAAAGAAAAAGCCGTCTGGTGCGGAGGAGCCGCTTGAAGCGATTTGGATTTCTCATGCTGCCAGTGGCGTGTTTTCTGAACCGAGACACGTGATCAGGAAGGAGGGAAGTCTCTTGAAACGCGACAGCGCTGTCCTAACTGTGTACTACTATTTGGCTGTTAGGATTCTAGTCATTTCAACCTCGTGCAGATTTGGTTCGCTGCTATTTGCACTCATCACGATGATGAGGCTTCCGAGAATGCAGGCAGCCAGTCGGTATTCTCGATCAGACACACGGCGGTATGCCTCGTGCTGACTTTGGTCCGCGTTCATTTCTATGTTGTGTTGACTGCCGGCCGGCTCGCAACCTACACCATTGATTTTTTTTTTTCCCGAAAACGAAACGACCGTTGATGATGGCTCTTTAATTCGGCAAGCTGTGTTATAGGCGAGGATCATGGTCTTGCGATGCATGACTGGCGCCACGACTCAGGCATTCTTGGCTGTGGTACTCCGTACTCCGTACTAGACTTGATGCCATTGCATAAAATGCAATTTGAGCTGCTGGTTCACGACATGACGCGTCGTGTCAAACAAGCCTCTGCCTTCAGTACGCGTCAGCATCTGTTAGGAAATTTTGCGATTTGTTTGTTTTCCGCTTTTCGCAGACAAGCGTCTATCAATGCCCCGGGCAAAGCGTAAAGCATCATATCGTGGCTCCACGTTCATTACGAGACGAGAGCATTGCTGCCAGGACGATGTTGATCCCGTATCGACAAGATTGGTCGCAATGAATTGTCGGTTTCCCGGCCATGGATGGCTCTCCTGGCCGCAATCACCAGCATTGCAGCCGCCACATGGTGGCTGCAATCAGACAAGGACCAGCGAGGAAGAGAGGACGAGACGTTTGACGGACCACAATCGACAGCTTATTCGATGGATGCATCATCATTGGGAATGTAGCCTCATTAATGCAAACCACAGAAAAGGGCAAACGGCACACAGGCACACACGTCTCGCATCGATTCCACGGCCAGCATGCCCTCCTTATGTTAAACACGCATGCCGCGTGTCTACAGCCGAGAGGCGTTACATCTTGCTCGCATCACGCCGTCTTCTCGAATGAGTATCCGACTCTGCTACGTCTGCAGGCCCGGCCCTCGTCGAGCTACCCAACTTGCGCCAACTTGCCCAGGCTGGATGTTGGACTGGGCGCGGAGATGAGGCATGAGGCGTGATTGGGCATCGTGCGTACTCTGTAACATGATGGGGTTTGCTTGCCATTCCGTGACATACGGACTCCGGAGTGCCTACTACTCAACTCGTTCTCGAGATCTAGCATACAATCTGCATCAACGGGATTGTGGGTTATAGCCAGGATATGGGGGTTTCGGAGCATGATCCCACAGTACTTGCTGATGCGGAGATTGGCCTCCTGATGTGATGCCCAAAGCGTGTAGTGATTTTGTGCATCAAAACTCCGTACGTCCGAGAATTCCATGCTTGGTTTGGGCCTAGTCCGTGCTCTTCCTTCAGCCCTTGGCGTCTTCACGACGACAAGGAGGCTCCCTGTCCGCACGTCTGTCATGACCCAATACGGGTCCTGGTCCAGTGACGAAAGGCGAATGCTTCGGGCTCACATGTGCAATGCATTCTGTGTACATTCTATTACATTTACATATGTACATACGTACATGGTCTCACCAGGCGTGTTCAAGGCCAGGAAGGGGCCTGGTTAGGCTGAACTTGGGATGATTTCTTTTTTTTTTCTCTCTCTTCCGACGAGTCGACAGCCACTCCTTGTTGGGCAACAATGCAGATGGCCAATCGGTCTCGTCGCATGGAAGCATAACGAAGGCCGTGCCGGTCATGGTGCCAAAGCTTCAAGAACTGGGAGCACTCGCGAAATGCAAGCAAGCAAGCAACAAACAAACAAACAAACAAACGAAAATAACGGCTATTGCTCCGAGTAAAATGCTCGGTGGCGCATCGTGTCAAAGTGAATGTGATACTACGGCCGACCGAAATGAACAAAGGGCGATGGCCAGGCCCCTGAACGCAATGGCAGGCCTCGTCAAAGCTGCACTGCTGCTGCTGCTGCTGCCGCTGCTGCCAATGGGCACCGAGTACTAAGTACTTGGTAGTTACGGAGTAGTGACTCCTGGGGCTTGGACGGTTTTGTCAATCCCTCCCTGCCATGTGGCGCCCAGTAGGGATGCTATCCGTTTCTCCAACGTCCAACGTGTGGCTACTCCGTACTCGTTAGAATTAACTTATTTATTACTTTTATTGTTATTTTAGGCGCAGGCCGGCAAAACGCCCGGCGCGGTCCTGAGTTACATCAACATGTGCGTGCCTGGTAGCCACGGAGCGCTCCGTGGCATGCACATAGTACTTGCGTTCTCCGTACTACGGAGTACTACTGCTCAAGTACCACTACTAGCATGCTCGGACATGGACATGGATGTGTGAGCATAGACCTTGGACCTACGTACTCTACTTACTCCGTACTCCGTACCTTGGCTGTTCATGTCGTCTGTCGTTTCCCAATCCTGGCCCCTCGGGCTTCGGCAGCACATCCCTTCGGGGCGAAATCCTAGCAGCTCGCACGTCTTATTAGCCCGGGGGCTTTGATTTGCACCGCCGACCAGGAGAGAGACAGAGACAGGAGGGTACTGTTGTACATGCATGGGCTCCTGCCTTGTCCCTGGCTGGATGGACAATGGAATGGAATACCTAGAGCGTCTAGCCGCAAGGTAACCTGTCTCATCCGTGCTGATTCCTGAAGCACCAGACTCGACCCGACAACGAAAACAGGCACCGGGAAGAAGCCTGCCGGCCCGGCACCGGGCTCTCAAGTATTGATGGCACAATGTACTATGTGCAAGGAACGGAAGCGTTACTACGGAGTACGAGCACTAACTAGTATTTAGTGCTCCCCGCCGTTGCTGCCTTCACGACGCTCCCGACGATGCCCGTGGCTTCATGGCCCGTCGCCGTCTCTCACCAGACATAAAAACATCTGCATTCCGGATCCGACCTCTGCAGCCCTGCTCCTTGGTCCCACCCATTCTCTCGACACAATCTAAGCGGCAAGCCTTGGCCTTGGGGTTTTTCAGCGTTTCCCTTCCCGCATCAGCTCCTTCATATCGTACTACCAGGTAGAGCCGTGTACGATACGCTTGTTAGACTTGGACGGGAACAAGAAGAACAAGAAGAACAAGAAGGATCCCAGAACCCTCCGAGCCGAGGACATCACTCCCAAGGATATTTTGCCCCCAAGGATTGCACCATATTGTTGTCGTGGCCACACGATTATTTTTCATTTTTCATTTTCCTTTCATTTTTTCCTCTTTTCCATCGACGACAAACAGTCGAGTCGACTTGACTTGGTCATTGCAGGTGTGCACTGGTGGTGACTGTGGACTTGGTCACCTGCGCTTCGCATCACACCGCTTCGCATTCATTGCCTGCGCCGAACCCGAGGAAAACCAACCCCCCCCCCCCCGCGGACTGTCGTCATTTTTGGATGCATTCCCCAGAGCCATTGGTTTTTGCATTTCTCTAGAGATACCTTACTCTGGCTGCCGGCTCATCTCCAGCATCCTTGATCTTGCCTGCCACCTGCCAGCTAACAGGTTGCGAGGAGTCGAGGACCGCCCCCCCCGTCCTTGGGCTGTATTAGCCGCCACCACGTTTTGGCCTACTCGCCGCGCTGCGCATCAGATACGATTCCCTTCCGCCGTGTGCACTTTCTTCTCCTGCTCTTCTTGCTCCGGCCCATGAGCCGCTGTTTGTCCAACGCCCGGTTGCAGCATGATTCCGGGAGAAATGCCGCACGCTGCATTGGCGTATAAGAGCGCTACCATATCCAGAGATCCGTGGAACACAGGCCACAGGTGCGAGAGTAACGATGCTTCTCCATGGCACTGTGGTCGTAATACTGACGTAGGCTGTAGTGCGCTGATCGATCCATATGGCAATGATGGCTTTGCAAATGCCTTCTACTCCCCTCTCAGGTACGTGGCAGACATCGCGTCTTCCGCGGCACGCGCACGTGGTTAACGCTGCCCCCCTCAGCACCATGAATCTGAGCAATTCTTGTACTCAGAACAGAACTGTTCCCAGAAGCGGCAGCGGCTACAACTCGCGGGCCGACACGTTCACCTCGACGTCGCCGGCATTTGCGCTACGAGCGCCATCTACGTCCTCTTCATCCATGGGGGTTGCCTTCGGTGGTTACAAGAACCCAGGCAAGACTACGGGCTGGGACAATCCTGGGCAGTACTCTCCCACGGGCTCCCTCGAGGACATTGTCGTTTCGCCCAGCCTGTCCGACTATTCCGTGGAGAACGTCGTGGGAGTGACCAGCCCGCAGCAGAAGCCGCGCCAAAACAACAAGCGCGGCTCGCAGCGACGCCCGTCGAATCGAGACGAGTTTGACGGTCCTCACCAGTTCCTACAACGTCCTCCGCAAGAGGTCATCGACATGCAGGAGAGGGAGCTGCCGCACCTCCCAATCAACCTCCACGTCCAAGAGCAGGACACGGTCCTCAGCCAGGTCAATGACCGGCTCTCACAGTGTGCCTTTGATTTCGTGGCCAAGTACCAGTTCCCTATCCCCCTCACACAGGACATGCGGCCCGTCGAAAGACCACAGGATCGCGAATGGACTGAATGGGTGTACCTGCTCAAGAGGTTGGCGACAAAGAGACGCATCCCCGCAAGAGTGCTCTACAATGGCCAGATCAAGCAGTTTGTCACCATTCTAGAAAACTCGCTCGAGATGCGCCACGCAGCCAAACACCAAAGCCGTCCTCTCAAAGACGACCGCAACATCCTGCAGCTCATCTCTGCAGGCATTCAAGTCGCCAAGATCCTGAGGGACGCATCGGCCATGGAATACTTGGACCGCTTATACGTTGAAACCGAATCCCGGATCCAGGAACGCACAAAGTCGCGATTCCGATCCTAGGTTTGCCGCACGCGCAAGCCAGCGCGCATTATACGTTTTTTCTCTTTGATACCAGAATCCCCTTGGTCCCTGGACCCAGGGTCCTCCTCGCTTCCGCACTATCCGAGGGGATGTTGTTCGTTTTTCCCCTCCTTTTTCAACCAGATTGAACAGAGTGAATAGGAGGGGGGGCTTCGAGTGAGCGGTTGCCAGCTTGTCGATACAGCTTGATTGGAAATGACACGTTTTTATGATGACGATGACCCTTTTCTTTTTGTCTTTTTTTTTTACACAATAGATATATGGATTTGATGTCCGACGACAACACCGCTGGCTCGCTGGTTGCGGGGGCCCTTGATATATGAGAAACAGGAGGGCTTACACTCGCTGACAATCTCACCTGCTGTTGCATGGTCCTAATGTTTTGGTTTTGTTTGTCCGTGTTTTTATTTAGAAGCAAGAATTTTGGCAATAGTCCCATATTCCGTCAGGCTCGCGCAGAACACGTGTGTGGGCGCGTGGTGGTGAGGGTGCAAATCCTGGTCTGTGGAGTGTAGTGGTAGCTTGGGGTAGTACTCCGTATAGACGTGAATATATGACGGTTCGCAAGTTCGGCGTGTGCAGTGCGACATCTATGTTATGCAGGCAAAATCCACCAACGGTCCATCCATCAACGGTGTCCAACTTGGGCTCGGCTTCAACAAAGCCAAACGCCGGCCTCCTCATTCGTAATGAGTTGACGGCTCAACCCAGCACTCGGTTATCAGACGGCCACCAAACGGTCCGCCGGCCAAAAGCACTCGAGGCTGCAAGACTGAAGCCTACTTACTGTCTTGACCAGGCTGTCATGCTGCATGTGGTCCAGCAACGCAATGTAATGTGGGTGGTTGACCCAGCCCTGGCCAGTCCTTCGGTATTCCAATCCGGTATAGCGCCCACGCAGAATCCGATGGGCGTCACTCACTTGCGGGTGAAAGTGTACAGTGTGTAGGGTGGTGCGTTCTCAAAAGGCCTTCTTTTCCCGTGCCCTTGAATGCTTCTTGCATCCCTTTAACTGTTGCATGCGAGCGTGCTTGCGGCGGACCGAGCCTCGGACTCGGTTTCTGCGTGGTAGATGCGGCGGATGGCGTGAAGCTGCGCTTCCTCTCGTCTGCATATTGTCGAAACCAGGCTGTCGGCAGCCAAACATCGGGGGATTATTTCAGAATACGGCGGGGGAGATATTCAAACGACCAGACTACTTCAGAAAGGAGGACATTGGCAAAGGTTGAAGCTGGGACCATGGCCGCCTCCCTCGCACCCCATACCTCTCCGCATGCCTCCCCGTTCGACTTTGAGAACACAGACGACGAATCATGGCAGTATCTAGATGATTCGAGCGGCGCGTCGGCCGCTGGGTCGGTAGGGTTCCTTCCGAGCCCTGCGAGCGGTAGCTTGAATGGCTATGCCATTGTCGGGCACACGCAAGCGAACTTGACGCCGCCGCCGCAGGCGTCTCTTTCGCCATTAAGTTTCGTGGACATGGACCAGGCCATGTTTTTGCCCGCGAGCACCTCGTTTGCCGGGCAGGAAGGGCTCGGAACGTCTGGTGGTGCGGCCAGGCTTGTGCAGGGAAGTGAGGATACGAGCGGGAGCGGCAGCGGCAGCGGCAGCTTGCTGACGCCGCACGAGTATTTGTTTGCTGATGGAGGCTTGTCGCAGCAGGACATGATGAATGGCGAGTCTTGTCAACCAACCTGTACCGATCAAGATGCGATACTAATCTTCCGTCACAGACATGGCGCCGTTCATGAGCAGCTTCCTCACAAGCGGGCAAACCACCACCACAGCTGACTTCACGTCGTCGCTATTCCAGGCAGACCCAGCCATGACACCGTGGAACGCGACAAGTCCTACCACCATGGCAGACGATCACATCTTCTCCTTTGGCGAGCTCGTCCCTTCGTCCAACAACACCTCCACGAGCAACAGCATCACGTCCGCTGCACCTCCGCCTCCGGGATCCAGTCCCAAATCACCCGGCATCAAGGCCGACTTCTCCAAATCCCCCATGAGTGCCGTCCGCAAAGTCAAGGACGCCAAGATTGAAAAGAAGACCCAAAAACCTGCCGGCTCACAATCCGGCAAGTTCTTCATCATGACACCCACCTCCATGACCGCCCACGCCGGCCGCCCCAACCCCTTTGAGTGCTTCGAGGCCATGCGTGCCACGCAGCGCGGCCGCAAGGGACCTTTGGCGGACGAGACAAAAGAAAACGCCCTGCAGGTCCGTCGTCTAGGCGCCTGTTTCTGCTGTCACAGCCGCAAGGTGAAATGCGACAAGGAGCGGCCCTGCAAGCACTGCAAGCGGCTAATCCTGCAGATTCCGCAGGTGGTGTGCTGGCAGTTTCACGATTTCATCCCCGTCTTGTTCCCGGAGTTCATCAGGGCGCACTTCAAGAAGGACGAGATGGCCAAGTTCCTCAGAGACAACGTGGACGGCCCGGTGGCGGATGGTGTGCCGCAGCCGTGCGAGGTCGAGCTGTTCTGCGGACCGCGCTTCTCGGCGGTCCTGAGCGTCAAGGCCGTCCTCTTCACCCCCAAGTCGCGTGATGTCCTGCAGCACTGGCATACGGTTCCACACCGTGGCAGCCAGAGTCTCCAGGCGAACGGCTCCGCGCCTATCGGGCTCGAGTTCAACACGGCCGCCCAGAGGGACGACGTGAGGAAGAAGGTCAAGGCGTACGTGGCGGACCTAGTGAACGAACCCTTCTACGCGGAGCAGGTTACCGACTCGGTGACTTGGACGCAGTTGCCCGTCAAGATATTGAGGATCGTGCAGACATATGCCAAGCAGTCCGATGTAGGTCCCTCCCCTCCCATCGCATATCACGCCCACGTACTCCGTGATACATGAGAAGCGCGTGCGTGACAAGATCCGGCCCCTTGCACCATGCGGCAGACACTAAGAAGGCTGCATAGTCGCCAATGGTCAGGCGTGCGTTATCCATCTACGCAATGCACTACATCATGACGCGGCACCTCTGCATAACCCCCCGATCCGTCGTCGCTCTCGGGCCCTCGTTGGGCCCCGTGTGCCGAAACGCGCCCTTCGTCACCTCGCGCGTTCTCGCTCGTCAAATCAAGTCCCTCGTTGACGAGCTAATCCTCCGCGAAATGCAAGTCGTCTTCGAACTCTTTTCCAAGTCCCTGAAACCCAAGCACCGCCGCGAGTGGGCACCTTGCGCCGCGGCCTTCCTCGTTCTCTGCCTCTTCATGGAAGCCGTGGAGACGACGGCTGACAACTTTGTCACTTGTCAAAACGAGATTCATCGCCGGAACGCCTCGCCGGCAGAGTACAGGCTGGGGTTTGCGCTGGATATCTGCAAGGAGCTGGAGAACATGCCCTTTAAGCAGTTTGCGTACCAGTTTCACAACATTTACCAGACGCACGCCAAGGACGCCAACACGAAGAGTTTCAACCCGCTGTTTGATGAGAATTTCGAGGCGCAGGGGGAGCTGGACGGGCCGGCGGTAGAGATGGTCCGCAGCATGAGGGACTTGTTTGCGGGTGAAGCGTGTAAGCGGTCTCGTGGACTTTGGCACGACTACGTGCTCGACGCTGCTGACTGGTTGCAGGGCAAGACATGCAGTTCCTTGCCGATGACGAGATTATTCTCAGTAGGGGCGAGAGCACGCACTCTACAGACGGCTCGTTTCTGTACACGGGGCGGTTGGTGGCCAAGTTTTTGCTGTCGTTTACAGACGAGAATGCCATTTTCGGCGGCAAGATCTAATCTCGCATCTGCCTGGTGAGCTGGACAATCCTTAACAAGCTGCAGCACATTGCGTTGGAAGGGATAGGGATAGGGATGGGAAGCGCTGCACGCTTGTTGCAACCCAAGCTTGCCGCAGGCTGCGGGGGCATGAGCGGCATATCCAACTGTTACTTGGGGCTTCTCGCGACAGAAGGATGCCAAGGGTACGGCTTTGGAGTTTGGATAGGATGCAACGGTAGCAGTTGCAATTACAGACATGACAAAGCGTTCATTGGCGTGTTTGCCCGATTTTAGTCCTGAAGTCACACTGCGTCTATGCCTTCAGGGTGGAGCGGGCCGGTTGTCTAGACCTCGACTTGTTCTCCCACATACGAACGAAGATGAAAAAGTTACACGCTGGCGCATGGGAAGCAGCAAGGTGTAGGCAAATTGTGGGTTCTCGACGCTCCTAGCTTCAGAAACAGGAGCAGGAAAGTAAAAAGAAAAAGTCTACCACACGGCGCCGTTGAGACGGGGGGCCGACGTTCCGATTCCTATACCGACTCTGCCCGAAATCAAGGCGTTGTAAAACCCGGGAAGATTTGCACTTGCAAGCTCTTCTCGTCGTCGGAATGGGAAAATGTTGATCGACCTAGCCCAACCCGAGAGGGTTCGCAGGGTAAGGGCGTAGAATGATGCGAGGACGAGAAGAAAGACACGGCACAGAGATGCGACGCGCGAGAATTTCACCTCGGGCTTGTGGGTGGACACTACGTCACGTGATCTGAAGTTTCCTTTCTGGCTTGTTATTAACTTACCTGTCGCTTAGTGGTGCCTTCGATTTGTCCCTTTGTTTTCTTCCACACACATACATTCGTGCACGATTAATCAACCGGTAATGAATCGTCAACTTGCTACCGGTCATATTTGCGTGCTAGAGCAACGGACTCTGCTGTCTTTTTTATTCTACCGGTGAGAAGTGCATCTTTTCTCCGATTTGTGGTGTTTCCGACATGTTTCGACGGAATTGCTTGGTCGTGGCGCTGGAGGGCTGGTGTAATTGTCTGATGTCATGCCGAAATCATACTTGGCTCGTAGAGCTGCCCTGAGCTTGGGTCAGGGAAGTGCTGACGGTGGCATTGCAAGGTGAAGCAATGGTTCCATGGCACCGAGGCAAGAATCAAGGAGGAAAGCCCATCTCAACCACTGCTTTCTGGTACTGTGTTACCGTGCAGTCTCGGTTCTTGCCCTGAATGCTGCAGTGTTCTCGTACGTCCTCGTCCAACGTTGGAAGACAGCCAGCTCTGTCGACCACGTCTCGCCACCTCTTGTCTTCAGCCTAGGGCCCTACAAGCTGTATTTTTATCGGTTGTGTTATGAACTTTGTTTTCCCCACCATCGAGAAACGTGTCATTTGGCAAGTCGCCGATGAATCATTGTTGTCATGCGACTTAGCGGCGCAGCGCTCTACATTCGAATCGATGTGACGACCTCGTGGCTCGATGTACCCATTGTACTTGCTTTGGAGCGGCCACGCGAAGCAACAGCAGATAACATAGCAAAGGACACCATATCCACATGTCGTATGCCACGCGTGACATGGAACAGAGTAGACTAGAAATTATACTGCTGGCCGGTGGCGTTCTCGTGCTCGTCCTTTTCCTTGGCGTCTTCATCCTCGTTTGCGTCCGCATAGCACATTCGAATTCACCTCTTAAGCGACACAGGACTGAAGCATGGGGAGGATCCTGGAATGAGCGATGGGATACCGGCCCATCGCCGCCTGGCCAGGACGAGGGCGTCTTTGGTAATGTTCGTCAACATAGCGTGTCAATTGCTGGAGACGTCAGAAACGAGCTTACAGGTTTGGAGCGGTTGATGGCGTCGGACATGGCCGACCACGACGTTGTCTCATGGCAAAGATGCATCGAGAACGACGTCGACTCTGTGCGGCACAACACTACGCCTGGCGAACTCGACCATCACCCTTCCGGGCACATGTTGGGTGATGACGTCTCGAACTGGTATGATCTGGCGGATTCGCCGGGCTCGAGTACCGGGCGGGATCGAGAGGGAGGCATTGCAACGAAAAGACCTGAGAGAGCAATGGTTCATGGCGACAGCTGCGATTTGGAGGCGCAGGATTCCTATGATTCTGAACACTGAAGGTGGGAAAAATCGGGCGACATCACGAGCGGCAGACTTGGGTTGGTTGAGCAAGTCCGTTGGTCGAATGGTGTTCAAAGAGTTTGCAATTAGGCTAGCGGCCTATCGAATGGCTCAGATTTATCAACAACCCATGCCGTAATCTATCTTTCTTGCCACCGTTTTCCCACCGTCGTCCATCTGTTGTGTTTGTACATTGACGAAGCGTCGTCGGAATTCGCCGATTGGAAAAAAAATAAATAAAAGAACTACTGAGTCTGCTTCTTGAGGTCGCGCGCCGCCAGCTTGAGATTGAAATTGCACTCTTCGTAGGCTCGTCCAGCTCCGAATCCGGCACCAATGAAGGCCGGCCAGGCTCGTCGCCGAAATAGAAGGACGGAAAAGACGACTCCGAAACCGAGACCGAGGGTAGATTTGACAAGGAGGTTGGACAGGCAGCGATCCCACTACACATTGGCGTTAGATGTGGCATTCCATACCGTCGCGTGCTCTCGATGATATAAATACCTTCTCGTTGAGGAGGGCCTCGCTGACGGGTCGGGAAATGGCGCTCGGAGGAGCTGCAGCAGGGGCGGACTCGGGCATGCTGGACAGACAGACTGTGTGATGGCGCGCGAGATTTCTGGAGACCAGGAGATCGATTGGCGACTGGGGCGACTTGCGTATTTGCGGAATTGATGCCAATGTACTGCGATTGGAGCTATAACCAGCTTCGACGTCGGGATGGCTGGCCCTCATGTCAATCGCGACGAAAACTGGTCAGCCACTCGCTCAGGTTACCCGAGGGCGGTGAGGCCCTCGGCAGGCATGTGGGCTTCTTTTGTCGTACCGGGCGGCAGAATTTTGGGAAATTTTGGGCTGGGGACTACCGGACTTACCGCAACAAGCACATGGTCTTTTTTTAACAGCGACGCTGAACGTTTGCAGCGTTATGGCGGCCTTGAATTTCGTATCCAAGAAGCCCATGGATTGAATGGATGTGACAGCTGATAATGGTAAGTTCCTACATGCAAAGAGACTGAATTCTTCGTGCTGACTCGTCAGGATAACTTGGACCTCATCAAGACCGTGCGAGGCCTCGACCAAAATGGCCCTGGAGATGATGGGCAGAATCTCCAGAAGCTTTGGAACTTTCTAGCTCAGGCATCAGATACACCGTTTCATGCTGCAGATGAGAGCAGCTTAAGATGGCTGTTGAAGTCCATGAATGGCACTTCAGAAGCCGCCGAGACGTTGCGCCGGTACCCCCTCACCTGGAACATCCTCGACTGTGTCTTCCGCAGAATCCCGCTGTTTTCGCTGGCAAAATCGCTGGCGGATAGGAAATTCACAGCAGTTCTGCAGCAGACGTTGAAAGACATCTCGAAACCGGTTGGCTCTCCCGAGCAGAGGTCTCCGTCTAAACGAAAGCGATCAACAAACATCGCCTACTCGGCCGATGTTATGCGAAGCATAGAGGGGTGCCTGGAGACTGCTCGGGCTCTCTTCATGACAGTGAAATCATTACTGAGTCGCGTGGACAACGCGGTGGAGGGGTTCTCGCGGGACAAGATTGGCGCCGAATACATTAAATCTTTCTTTTATACATCGGCCGCAGACGCTTCGAGAATCGTGGCACCCGCTTTCAAAATTTGCGAGAATCTCCTATCCAGCGACTTACGGGACCACATAGAGGGCAGCGAGGATTGGATTCAAACCATTTCATCCGTCTGGGACCTTCATCTCCACGCCACGGATGACGTCCTGAGTGTGGCAATGTACCTGTTCCGATCTGCCTCGGTCATTCTGGCAAATGTTGGATCGTTTTCTTCTGCAAATCGAGTGCAGGTGCGTGACAGCCTGGAGGAACAGTGGTCATCAGATATGCGCGCATTTATGCATCGCAACTTTGCTCTGCCGGGACGGGGCGCCTTCATCAACCATCAAACCCTTGAGGCCTTTACAACTGCTCTACAGGTGTGTCATGGCACAATTCACCTCGCTGCCCCTGCCTTGTACTTCATCGCATCGAGCACATACAAGGACGTAGCCGACAGTGGACTTCGCAAGGACAATGTTGCGTGGATCAAACAGACCTTTCAGACTGTGGAGCTGGCAATCAAGAACAGACAGGACCGCACCGTTCTCCTAGAGAGTGTTTTGGAGCAAGCGTTGGTACATTCTGCACCAGTTGGCGTAGATGACTTGCGTCGTGTGTGCCGAGATTACGCTTTTCAGGATCGTGGCACCAGCTGGGTCTTGGTGTCCAAGATTGCTCAGTGTGAAACGGATGTGTTCCAAATATCTGACGACGGTATCGAACTGCGAAAAGAGATATGCGACAGAATCGCCAGAGAGGACAACGAGGATGCTAATAAAACGGCAATTGTGGAAGTGATTGGGGCGATTGAAGATGGTTTCCGCACTCGTCGTGACCTGCCAAGCTTCTTGCGGCTATGGTTTGAGCAACTTTCAGACGTCGAGAGACAGAATTTTCACACGGAGTCGGCTTGGTTTACTTTTTCTCAGAGACAGCCTAAAAAGGATTCGCTTACTTCCATTTTAGAGACTGAAATGTCTCCGAAGCGTCTCAATGAGGTTGTTGCGTGGTTGAAGGAAAAAAAATCAAAATCCAATCCCCAAGCCGTTGCATTATTTGCGTCTGTCATCGCCGAGGCAGTGCATAGTGAACAATATCTGGATGTTGTTGGTCGGCAGCTCTTCGATTTGGTGGATGGTTTGCAGGCTGCTTCTCCTTTGACGGCTTTACGATGGCGAGTCGTGTCAATGACTGCTTCGTGCGTGGCACCAGATGAAAGGCGAGAAATTTGGGCTGCTGTTAAGAAGCGTCTTACCAGGGCTTTGGAAAAGTCACCAATTTTGTCGGCCGAAGCGTTCGAGGCTTTCAAATGCTGCTACAAAATTTGGGATTATGTGTCCCCCGATGGACCTTGGGTTGAAGAGCCCGCAGGCTTGGTAGAAGCGTTCACGAAGAGACTTGCTGCTGAGACAAGTTCTACCAGTGTTCTGGAAGGTACCCAACTCTCAGCGGCTCTCAGCCTAAATAATGAAGCGGCGTTTAAAGAAGAATACGGCCATCAGCAGTACATTGCCTGGTTCTTGAATGGCTCCAGCCGGTTCCTAAAACTCTACATGTCCAGGGCCGGCGAGTTGCCGCCCGCGCTCAGTGTGGCATTTTCATCGCCCAAATCATGCACAGACGGGTTGACCTCTTTTTGGACGGCGTTGATGCGGAACGAAACCAATATCAATGCCAAGAAGCTTGCACATGGCCTTGTCGATCGCCTGCTTGCAGCGTTTGAGGAGTCTGAAACGGAGAGTGACTGGCCAGGCGAAAATGGTCAAATGTGGATGAAGACGCTGTCGGGTGTCCCAACGGACTGCTTCGATCGTAATCAGCGAGAAGAACTCATGACGATATTGGCCAAGCGGCAGTCGAGGATCTCAAAGTCTGCCGCTAAGAATGACGTGAACGATTGGAAGCTGTCACTAGGCTTGGTGTGCAAAGTTATGAAACGGCCTACATTTTACGACGGCATGCGATTCTCAGACTTAGTGGAGGCATCTTCTGCCTTGTCCCAGCTCTCACTGGTACCGGAAGAAGACGGCACCGAGACAATCCTGGAGGTCATTGAGAGATTTTCTTGTATGGCTTCTTTAGTCATCAAGCAGATGGCAAGCCACGTTGATGAACGAAGTACGAAGTACTTCCACGAAGCAATACCATTCGTGTCAAGCTGCGAGAAGCAAGCTGAAGAGAGTTCTGAAAACAAACTTGACCTGCCAGCCCTCCACATGACTCTGCTCAAATCTCTGGGCACTGAGCTCGCTCGATCTGTGAATAGCCCCTCAAACACAGATTCTGCGCCTCTATTGACTGCGACACGACAAGCTCTATCGAAATGCATTACAAAACTCATCAAGTTGTGTGTGTCGGAAAAACAAGTACTTGAGCGTGCTGATCCCACCATGGACATGAGCATTCTGGCTGCCTTGAATGCTGCTGCAGCCACAGATTTCTCTGAGAAGAATAGCTTCGAGTCACCTTCGATAAGGAAGCTAGAAAAACGAAGCAGACAAGCAATGCGAGATGGCGATTTGCGAGCGTGGAAGATACAAATATTCATCCGCGGCTACTTGTCAGATATGCTTGAGGCGTCGCCGCCAACCACATTTGACGACGTGTCAAGTCTGCCTCACAGTACGCGAGAGGCCGTGCTCAAGGAGCTTGTCGAATCTGTGTCTGCCAACATGGATGGGGTTTCGAAATTGTCATACTTGAGAGGACTACTGGGCGAGCTCAAAGGAGGCTGCAACACGGATGGTCAGTTGCTTGCCATTGAGCACCTGACAAGTCAAATTATTGGTATGTTTGTCCGAGTCGCTAAATTGCCAAACCGACACTCTGACCGAACCACCAGAGTCGTCCGATTTCCAGCTTCAGACCGAGGATGGTTTTGATCTCGCCACGTTCCACAATGACTTGACGCCATTGCTGCTACGGCGACCATCCCACGCCAATGTCATTTTTCGCATCCTGCGGGGCCTGTTGGAGAGACGACCGCAGTCAATGAGCCAATGGAACATTGAGCTGACGCTGAGCACTGTATCCCGTCTCGCGTCAGGCCGCAGTGCCGGCGAGAGCACGGTGTCGTATCCCTGGCTCTGCAAACTGGTCGAAGTGATTATCAAGAAGCACCGTCTTCGACTCGAAGGGCGTTTCCACCTGCTGTTGAGCACGATGCAAATCTTGCTCCAGAACCTCATTATGAATCAACACGACGCCACCACAGCGGACAGCTTCACGCAGGAGGCCAAGGCTCAGTTGTATGCCCGGCTCATCACACTGATTTGCGAGCCCACCGCCGGAGCAGTCTCCCGCTCGCAACTCCGCAGCTCGCTGGACCCAGCTACCGATGCTGCGAAGCGATCTGCGGGTCGGCACATGTACCTTGTTCTGGTGCGATATGTCAAACTGCAGCTTGAAACGAGCGTGTCGGCAGAGGTACGCGATGCGCTTGAGCAAGCCATGAATTCCATCTTCGACATCACATCACCCGAAGGAAGAAAGATTCTCAACGACGCCATGGATAGCAGCGGCAGGGCGATATTGCGAGAAATGTTCAAGAGATATGTCAAATTTGGTAAATGGAGTGGCGCTTGAAAGCGGAATCATAGAGCATATCAAGGTATCTCAATACAGGTGCATCGGCGTCTTTCCGCCACCCGGCGCACGACTTCATCTACACCTCCCCTCAAGCCCTATTAGCTTGTTTGTCACGCATGGTAGGATGCCCGTGTTCCTTGCCATAGGCCCTAATCTTGCCATGCAGGTCGGGCTGCACAAAGATCCATACAATGGCAACCAGCCACGCGCCGAGCGTGTCTACAACCCAGTTGTTCCGGAACGAGCCCCCAAGCATGCCCAGCCTCATCAGGTTCCCCAACCAATTCACCGTCACAAGGTAGTCGCCATTTTCTAATGCCTTGATTGAGGCTGCAGCGACTTCTTCGGGCGTTTGCCTCGGGTCCGTCGCTTCCAAGATCTTGGTGATTTCCGGCTTTACCTGGTCCTCGTGCACAAATCCCGGAGATAGGATCGTCCCGGGGCACACGACGTGGACTTTGACATTCTGCGGGTACATCATGACTTCCTGGGAGAGGGTATCTGCCAGACCTCTCAGGGCCCACTTTGAAGGCGCGTAGGGTGCATATCCGGGCACGGTGTAGAAAGCTATTGTCGACGTAGTAAAGATGAGATGCTTCGAGTCGGGCGTGACGGGAGCGGAAGGAGACAGCCAGCTTCTCAGGATGGCGTGGGACATTTCAGCGGTTCCATAGAAATTCACGTCCATGTGGCGTCGCAGGGAGTCCATTTCCATTTCGGTGAAGAGTTGGGGCGAGGACGTGCCTGCGCAGCACCAGACAATGTCGGGTGATTCGTCGTTGTTCCACGCCGTGGCGGCGGCGATGAGAGGTGTTGCGTAGGAGGGGGAGGACACGTCGGCAGAGATGTGGTGAAATCGTTGGCTGGGGGATTTTGCCGACGCCTGCGGTGGTGTTAGTTGGGGGTAGAGGAGGAGGCCTGTACTTTGACGGATTTGAGCGCTTCGTGGAGCTTGGCGGTGCTTCGAGACACGAGGATGATGTTGGCTCCTTTGGCGGCGAGTTGCTGTGCGACAGCGAGGCCTAGGCCCTCGGATCCGCCTGTGATGAGGACCGTCTGATGACAGTTAGCAGATTGGTGGCGGAAGCAGATTGGCAGATGGATGGCGGGCTTGCCTTTCCCTCGACGGGCATCTTGTTCCCGGAGAAGAGGCCCATTGCGAAGGAGAAGGCGACGAGAGTTGCGACGGCAGTTGGGATCAATATCCAAGGGGACGGGCGTGTTGAGACGTAGTCCATGGACATGGCATGCGACTAGCAAGCACGAGGTGGTCAAGAGGGGCCTTTCCTCCTGCCAAGGAGGAGAATTTTGTGATTTCAAAAAGTTCCTGGCCGAGGCATTGACAAAGCGGTCCGGGTAGTGTCTCGTCCGACAGGAGAATCGTGGGATGAAGCCGATTGAAGAGATTTGAGGTTAGCATGGCGCCGAGGGTTGAGGTCCGGCCCAAAGACCAAAGATGGGGAGATGGGAGGTGGAGCTGTGAGGTGGAAGGACCAAGCTGGTTTAAATAAAGTGGGGCCTCCAGAACTTCACTCGACCTATTTCGCCAATTCACACGCTCACGAGGTGCCATGAAGACACGTTGGATAAGGGCTCCAGCTGTGTGTGTATGGCGAAAGCGCAACTCTTCAGCAAAGTGTCGGCACGGAAGCTGTGACGCGGGTGGCTATGTCAGACAGCGAGAGCGACGCAAAGCTCACCGTGCCCAAATTCTCCTCATTCAAAGCCAAGGATTCCGCGAGAGCTATAGAGGCTGATGGCGGCAAAGAGCAACATGGCGAAAGAAGCTCATCCAGGGAAGCACACCGAGATAAGCGTCATCGCTCTCGCCATAGCCGCGACTTTCGCCGGAGAGATGAACGTGACTGCCGACGCCGAGAGAGGCTACTTGAACCACGGCAAGGCCCACGGCAAGATTCAAAGCCTCCGCCTGAAAGAAGTGCCTCGTCGGTTTTCGTTGTTGACACCAAGGGGGACCGTTTCATATCCAAGTATGGCCTTGACCGCGCCAAAGTCCCAGCATACCACCGCTACGGGGGTGGCAGAGTCCTCGGTACCGCCGGCAGACTAGTCATCCATCGCGACGGCCCAAGGGATCAATTTAGCCTTCGCTTCCCGGGGGAGGGTCTAGGACTTTCAGACAAGGACGGACTGCGGTCCAGGTCGTTTCGTCCAACACGGGATCCAATCAGACTACGGGCCAGGGCGTCAGCGTATGATGAGGATGACGCATTTCTGTCAGTGGGGAGCTCCAAAAAGAGGAAGCAAGGTGTCCGAGATTCCGAGTCGGAAGAAGATGAGGGCCCATCGTACAGATCTATCGAAGGAAAAGCCAAGGCGCAGGCGGCATTTGAATGGGACCAAGACAGCTCCGAGTCCGAGGATGAGGTGGTGGACCTGGAGCACGACAACCCGCTACGGTGGAAATCTATTCAGCTGAACAGGCAGGTCAAGGACCACCCCGGAAACATCGACGCTTGGATGGAATTGGTAGACCACCAAGATGACCTGCAACGGGCGGGTGAGGCTATCGATGAGCGAACGTCAGCTAGCACGGCACACAGTTTCTCGGAGGTTAAAGTTGACATGCTTCAGTCGGCTCTTTCCAATGCCGTTGTGCCTGAGGACAGACAAGTTGTGCTTGTCCGTCTTATGCGTGAAGGGACGAAGATCTGGCCGAGCAAGCTTTCTGCAAAGAAGTGGTCTGAAATCGAAAAGGACGAAGAGGACAACTTTGAGCTGTGGAGGGCGCATGCAGACTTTGCCACGTCAAACATTGCCACGTTTCAGTACGAGGATGTCAAGCAAATGCTACTGGACAGGTTGCACGCTGCCCTGTCTCGGGCTGACACACAAGACAAAGACTACGAGGAAGCCATATATGTATTTTTGCGGATAACAAGATTGATGCATGACTCTGGATACAAGGAACTAGCCGTGGCCGCGTGGCAAGCTTTGCTGGAGTTTAACTTCTTCAAAAGTGGCTCAGAGACCCGCGGAACTGCCATGGACGCGTTTAGAGACTTCTGGGAGAGCGAAGTCCCACGGCTAGGAGAGGTTGATGCTAAGGGCTGGAAACACTACATGGCAACCGGTGGACGAGTGGACGTTCCAGAGCCTCACAGGGACAATCCAGTGGCGAATACTTCGACAAGAGATGCCTACAAGGCGTGGGCGCATTCCGAGGTGTGCCATGCTCAAAAGGCGAAATTGCCTGCGAGGACTTTGGATGATGGCACAGAGGATGATCCTTTTCGTGTAGTCATGATTTCCGATATTGAACCTTTGTTGTTCACGGTGCCGGATGAGTTGTTGAGAAGCGGACCGGGAAAGCTTCTCATTGACGCCCTGCTGATATTCTGCGGATTACCACCATTCTTTCGCTCCGTACCCCTGGCAGAACTTGCCTTTGACGACCAGTTCACTTCAAGATCTACCGTTACATGCACAGATGTGCCACAGGCAACAGTATCAGATGAGCACGAGGAAGTTCGGAGGAAGCCTCCATCATTCTCTAGAGTACTCAATGCAACGATGTCCCCTGGCCTCCTCTTTGCTGGGCCGGACTGGTTCCAGTCTTTCGGCTCATCCCTGACGAATCTTGCGGTGGAGGAGTCGTTTGTGAGAAACCTGCTCAAGCAGTTGGTTCACGAGGCAGACGTAGAGAGCCTAGCTCTGTACTATCTTGGATTTAGCTTCGCGACCGAACCTTTGTCCGTTAAAAAACCTGCAAAGGCATTGTTGAAGAAATACCCGAACAATGCTGAGCTTTACAACGCATACGCTCTAGCGGAGTTTGCCAACAAAAACATGGATGTCGGGCAAAAAGTGCTCGTGTCGGCAATGGAGGCGCCATCGGTAAGTTGGAACCGTTTCTAAGGGTTGCTCCTTTTGCCAAGGGTTACTCCTTTTTGCTAACTTTTGCATTTCAGCTACGCGTCGGCGCCTCAGGATTCCAGCTCCACCAGTCGCGAAGCTTGCAAGAGTTGAAAGCAGGGAACAAGACGCTGGCCACTGCGCGGATGTGCTCTGCTGTCGAAAAGTCGTTGCCCCAGGCCCAGATGGACCTTGGCAGCACCTCACCAGCAGTCATTCTCAAGACAAGACAAGAGTTGGTCGCAAATATTCACCAGTGCTTGTACAAAGGGAGAGCCGATGATGCCGCGGTCTTTGTCGAAGGTCTGACTCTGTTGTCGTACTTGACAGATGAAGGGAATGTCGAGCCGACATCAAACACCCAGGGCAATATCTCCGCCGCCATGAATACCGTCGAGGCAATGTCCGCAGAATGGAAGGCGCGCGGGGATGCAAACACCCGTTCACACGAGCGCATACTCCAATTCGGCGCGGAACTGTTGTACCTGAATGCAACACGAGGGTAAGTTTTGGCTCTGATCTTCCTTCCCAGGCCACCCCCGCCTGACCGTATGCAGTCCCTTTCGAAGGATCTACCTCCGCGAACAGCTATACAAGTTCCTCGACTTCTTTCCCCGGAACTCAATCTTTCTCTCGCTCACAGAGTGGGCCGACTCGAGCTTGCGCGTCATTGACGAGACTCGCCAAATGCTCCATGACAAGATGCTCATCAAGGGACGCGACTGTGTGACAACTCGAGTCTTTTCCATCGAGCATGAAATATCGCGTGGGAACACGGACACTGCGAAAGCGGCGTTTGAGCATGCTTTGTCGAGTGACACCTGCAAGACAAACATTGGACTGTGGACAGCATATCTGCGCTTCAGCCACGCGCACAAGGAACTGCGACCGAAAGTGAAGGACTTGTTTTACCGGGGGCTGAGGCACTGCCCGTGGTCAAAGGACATCATGATGGAGGCGTTTTGCAGCCTCATACGGGAAATGAAGTCGGATGAATTACGGTCCGTGTACAACACTATGACGGGGAAGGGACTGAGGCTGCACTTGGATCTGGAGGAGTTTGTAGAGCGATGGCGGAAAGACAGGCAAGGCGGAGACGAAGGATGAATGCAGCGTGTCTGCGGACCAAAGACTCGTGTCGAAACGTATATTTACATTTCCTCTTGCAGCCGTACGATGGCGACTCGGAGTGATGTGATGGATCTGAGTAGACATCCCTGTCTCTTTCGCGTTGCACCTGCGTGAATTATTCGCGGCTGAATCGTTGGAGCAGGAGGCGGATGTGAGTTGTTCGACGAGGGCTTCGAGACTAAGTAGCGCGACTGCGACGCCTCCGTGCTCGCGAGACGTCGCCCTTACCCGGCAATGAAGGGTAAATCTTGATGTGTATTCTGGAGCCTTGGGCAGGGCGGGGAAGCAGCTCAAGTCACGGGGCCTTTGGAAGACGGTGCGGCGAGAAAGGACTCAAACAACACCACGTAGGAAGTGAACGGCAGTCCGTGTCACTTCACTGAATGTCCCGTCGGTCGGCAGGGACGACAATCGCCTCTAGCTGCCTTTCAAAACGGCGAGCAACGGAGGTTTACAAGTACGAAGATGAAGGCTCACAGCCTACTTTGAGATTCGACACACTGAGGAGTCAAGGGATGCTTCGAGCCTTCGGCGTGGTCAGGAACGCATTTGACTGACGGCCACCGGAGGTGCCTGCTGGAAGTGTCCGGCCGTGACGACGTTCCACCATGCACCATGCATGCAAGGGTCGACGGCGCGGGGCCGAATTACGAGTGGGGCCGCGGCCGGTGCCGGTTCCGGCGTCAACACGCGGGATACCCGTGCTGACGGGCGTATTCCTCCCCGATCAAAACGGCGCCAGTGTTTTGAAAAGCGTCCAGGATGTATACTAGGCAGACGCACATGGGGACGGTTGTGCGACATGTGCCAAAGTTGGGTCGTGGTAGGGCAGCGGCGATGATGGGAATTGCAGCCAGTTGGCATGACGGCATGTAGCTGGGAGAAATCGTGAAGCCTGAGAGCTTGATGCGTGAGATTGATACCACGGAGACATCATAAATTCTGGAGGGCTAAACAGGCACGCGATGGTTCCCAGAAAGTGCCAGTCGTTGACTCATCACGCCATGTCGGACGCGGCTTGGGATGGATGATGATGATGTTGACACGCAAAACAAGACGAGCCCACGACCAACACTGGAACCGGGAGCGAGATGGTTTTTTGGCCAACATCAACTCAAGGTCACGATATCTTGAACTAGATATGTTTCGACTTTCTTGCCGTCTCAACACGTCAACAGCCTTGGGCAGCCCGTCGAGTCGGCCCCCCTTATTCCTCGAGGTGACTGCTGGGTGTTGAGGTGACCAGGTACGTGGCTACGATGACATGCGTTTGGGATCGACATTTACTTACTGTCTTTTTTCGTGGCCTAATACTTGAAGCTTAGACCAAGTATTTTCGTCGACGCACCGAATCATTAATGGATCTGGCAGGCAACACGCGTCTTCAGCGGACCATGCAAGGTTCGCCTGTTACCTTTGTCCCACAAGGGTTGCGCAGATGTTGCATGAAGAAAAGACCTCCTCCTTTTTCATGACATTTGTACAAAGCTTGCACACAGAAAGACTACTAGTTGCACGCTGCTGCTTCTCACACGGCGAACAAGGCAGAGGAGGAAACGCCGCCCGTTCGATTCGACCGCTGCACGTAACAGAGGGGAATGAATAAAAGGCTTTCGCCTTGAAGGGAGTATTCGGGGGGGCAGAGATGAGGCCTTGATCGTAGCATGAAGCTAGGTTTGTGGCTACTTCTTCTGAACCTGACGGATCCTGTTTGAGGACTGGAACCGGTTGGGCGGTTAATCGGCACTCTGGGGGTGAAAAGCATGTACTCACACAAAGACCGACCTCCATGTTCACGCGAGAGCCCATACACCTGATATATCTGGACTTGATATTGAGCAAGGCTAAAACCAGGTTCCTTGCCGAGGTTATCAGGCGCATCTGGGGCAAACCAGGTACTGGGCGTGAATATCTGGATTGGAATCTGGTCAGCCCTGGCCCCGACGAGTGGATTCCTTGCCCTGGGGAGGGGTGGTGCGCATTTTTGGAGGATACCAGCACTAGGAGAAGAGGATGGGCGCAACATTGGCGGCTCGACCGTGACTATCGTGGAAAGGACTGATTTGATCGAGGAGGCGAGGCTGGTTGGTGCTGCTGACGACCTGGCTTGAACGTCCAAAAGCTGCCTGCATCGGAGGGAAATGTCGCACACGGTTTTGCCCGCAAAGAAGGCATGAACAAAGGCGGCGTTGGGCGAAAGCTTCATTGTGGTGCTGGCCTACATGTCTGGACTCTGAGGCCGTCTCCAAAGTTTGCACGCCGCTGGTGCATCAAAGAGCACTTTCCTTGCTGGTGCTCGGAGGCACCCAGTGGCAAGTGGCAAGTGCCCACTGTAGGGACTCGGGAGGAGTACATCGCACCTTCCGCACGTGCGAGTAGTAAGTATCCGATACCTCAGGTGTACCTGAGCCTGGGGACCTAATAGCTTAATAAGTGGTGCTAGCGGTGTATCTGAGCCTTGAGCCAAGCAGATGACAGGGGTCGACCAGTCATTCATTTCCGCTTCCGCCTGTGCGTCCGCCGCCGCCTTGATCCTGCCACGGCCCACGGGACGGCCCAAGGCTGTGGTTGAGACTCGAGCCTTGGTCCACTCAAGAATAAAGATGCTCCCCCAGCTTGCTTGAAATCCGTCTGCGTCTGACCCTGAACAGCGACGTCTGGAATCCCATGGCTTTGTTTCCCCCCATCTGCTGCATCTGCGCTGCGCTGGCGGGTTCCTGAACTACCTCGGGTGCCTGACCACTTGGGACAAAGACGAACTGTTGGTGCGGCACCACTCGCCGTCTGCTCTTCGAGACAACGTACATACTCACGTCTCCCCGAGACAACTAACCGCCGGAGACAGAGCCGGCATGACGGCCAATCAGCCATCAGACGCCCTCAAGCAAGCCGGCGGGGGAGCCAGTCAAACCCAAGGAGCCACCACGGCCCTCTCCAATACCGTGATATCCTACCTGAAAGCCATCTTCGAGTCCCACGCTGATGCCGACGGAAGATGGACTCGGGGTCAGATCACGCGATTCATCCAACGTGTCCAGAAAAATAGCGACAAGACCACAGCAGCCGCCGACTTGCTGGACAGGTCAGATGTCGATCTGAACGCATTTCTGCAGTACATGACGTCGCCAGATGGTAATATAACAGAGCCCTGGAACCAAAGCGACTTGTCCTGGCCTCTCTCGAGCTACTTCATCAGTTCTAGCCACAACACATATCTGACGGGAAACCAGCTATATAGCGACAGCACAACCGACGCCTACACCAACGTTCTCCTGCGGGGCTGTCGCTGCGTTGAGGTTGACGTCTGGGATGGCGACGAGTCGGATTTGTCTTCCAGCCCTGCGGAGAGTCTAGCTGATGAAGAAACCGACGACGAGACCGTGCCGGCCAAGTCAAAACACCGCGGTGCATTTGACAAGTTGAGACAGAAGATACCGGAGAGCCTGACGTCCAGGCTTGAAAAGACTAGCTTGGGGAAAGCTCGGGAACACAGATACACGGGGAGACACGGCACCGGCGCAGCTGCCCGTGCATTTTCCCATGGCGGCGCCAGGACCGTGCCAGAGGTTGCCCTTGTCGAGCCTCGCGTGCTTCATGGCTACACGCTGACCAAGGAGGTTTCCTTTCGGGATGTGTGCAATGCCATTCGAGATAGCGCCTTCGCCGTATCAGACCTGCCGCTGATTGTCAGTCTCGAGGTCCATTGCGGCGCCGAGCAGCAAGTCGTGATGGCCAACATTATGAAGGAAGTCTGGAGTGGCATGCTGGTCACCGAGGATGAGGCCAAACCGGGCCTGCTGCCCAGCCCCGACCACTTGAAGCGAAAGATTCTCGTCAAGGTCAAATACGCACCGCCAGACGCGCCCGCAGCAGAGCCCGACAGCAGCGAGGACGACAGCCCGCCGGCCGAGGCAGCGCCGCCCAAGAAGCCATCCAAAGTCATCCAAGAATTGAGCAAGCTTGGCATCTACACCCAAGCCGTTTCATTCAAGGCCTGGACACAGCCCGAGGCCAGCATGCCAACACACATCTTCTCCCTGGCCGAAAAGAAGTTCATCGAGCATCGCGAGAAGCACCCCCAAGCGCTCTTTGACCACAACAGGGACTATCTCTTGCGGGCCTACCCTTCTGGATTCCGCATCACGTCTTCAAACATGATGCCCACGGTGTTCTGGGGATCAGGAGCCCAAGTCGTCGCCCTGAACTGGCAACAAACGGATGAAGGCATGATGCTCAACGAGGGCATGTTTGCAGGGACATGCGGATACGTCCTCAAACCCGAAGGTCAGACAATATCGAACCCCCCTTTTCCAAGTCGCCCCGTCTCTGCTAACACCGACAAAGGCTACCGTCCCAACCTCGAGTCAAAGCTCACCCCCAACAAGATCACTTACAAAACGCTAAATCTGTCACTCACCTTCCTCGCTGCTCAGTCCATCCCCCTCCCCCAAGGCGACAAATCCGACAAGAAATTCCATCCCTACGTCAAGACCGAGCTGCACGTTGACGCATGCGACCCCAAGGCCCACGGCCGCCCAGGCTCGTCCGAAAGCCTGGACTCCGACGTCCGGCACAAGGCGCGCACAAAGACCCACAGGGGAGCGAATGTTGATCTCGGCAGGCAGCAAATCTCATTCAGCGATATTGCAGGGCTCGTGGAGGAGTTGACGTTCGTGCGCTTCACGGTGCGAGATGACGAGCTGGGGAGAGATGATATTGCGGCCTGGGCGTGCGTACGGCTAGATCGTCTGGGACAGGGATATAGGTTCATCCACTTGATAGATTCAAAGGGGCGCTTGACGGATGGCACGATTCTTGTCAAGGTGGAAAAGACGCTGGTGGAGGAGGAACCTGATGTGAAACGAGCATGAATGCAGTGTCTGCATCGGCGCGAGCTCGCGTTTTTTTTTCCCCCGACTTTTCAGGGGCAGGATTTTATCGAGATCATGAATTGCGATTATGATATATTACTTTGTTGAATGATCATGATGTGTTCGGCCGTTGATTAAATCGTCACCAAGCGGGCGGGCGCGATGGATTCACAACATGTCCGCTCCCCGCTGTCCTGTTGACACCAGCTGGTGCTCATGACTGGAAGCTGACTCGGATTATGGCTAATCATGTAGCACCAGGCGGTACAGATGACTGGTGACACTTAGAGCCGAGGGGGCGAGACACAATCTTTGCCAATCTACTCAAGATGTAACCCTAACCTCTCATTTTCCGGACAAAAATAGAGAGCGTCACGAATTAAATCTCCGTCGCTGCATAACCACAAGAGCTCCACCCTGACCAAAGTCCCTTGCACAATCGCCTAGTAGTCGTCGTCGCGGCCCTCGTTGGATCGGCCCTTGCTGCCGCCACCAAGGACATCACTGGCCTTCTCGAGGAACTGGCCGACCTTGCTGCCGGTGCTGCTGCTATCGTCACGGCGGCTGGAGCCGTAGGTGTCGTTGTTGTCAGAAGAGCCGTATGTATCGCGGCCTCCAGTCCGGCCAGAAGACCCGTAGCTGTCGTTACCGGAAGAGCCGTATGAGTCGTTACCTCCGGTACGACCAGAGGAGCCATAGCCATCATTCCCAGAGGAGCCATAAGATGAAGACTTGTTGCCGGATGAGCCATAGGAGTCGTCGCCTCCGGTCCGGCCAGATGATCCATAGCTGTTGTCATTGTCGCGACGGCTGCGGCCAGAAGAGCCGTAGCTGTCATTGTCATCACGACCACTGCGGCCAGAGGAGCCGTAGCTGTTATCGTCATCACGACCACCGCGGCCAGAAGAGCCGTAACTGTCATCTTTGTCGCGGCCCGAGGAGCCAAAGGAAGACTGATTGTTACCAGAACCGTAGTTATCATTGTCATCACGACCACTGCGGCCAGAGGAGCCATAGTTGTTATCGTCATCACGACCACTGCGGCCAGAGGAGCCATAGCTGTTATCGTCACCACGACCACCGCGGCCAGAAGAGCCGTAACTGTCATCTTTGTCGCGGCCCGAGGAGCCAAAGGAAGACTGGTTGTTACCAGAGCCGTAGCTATCAGTGTTGCCTCTAGAGCCGTAGCTGTCATTGTCACGGCGGTTGGACGAGCCCTGTATGCGGAATGTTAGCGATGATGCTAAAGCCTACATTCATCTGCAATTGGCTTTGTTCTGTAACTTACATAGCTGTCGTCGTTGCCGCCGTAGCTGGACTAAGTGAATATCCCACGTTAACTTGAGAGAGACTGGAGCGGGGTAGCTTGGGTAACAAGTCTCCAGTGATGCCGGTTTCATGGAGCTGGGGGGCTGAAAACCTACGTTGTCGTTGTCACGGTAAGACATGGTTGAGCTGACGTGTAAGTGAGGCTTGTCTGTGTAGGCAAGATGCTGCGAGATGTGTATGATGGATGGAGGATGCACTTGGTGATGAGCGATTCCTTTCCTAGCCTTTCAAAAGAGCGAGCTGCCGGGCATTCATTAGACTTTATACGCGGCAACATGTGAGGGACGCCCACGTCTTGCATCATATCCGCCTTTCCTCCCTCATCCACATCTCCAGGTGACAACGGCAGGTCGAGTCCGATCTGGAGCACCAGAATGGACGAATGCGCAGCTCTCCATGGCTCCATGTTGCTACGCCACGCCCCCCAGATCGGCTCACAGCCAGCGTTGGCGCCGAAACAAGCAACACCTGGCCTGGTCCAGCTGAAGGGCGCTTCAGCTTGTGCGCGGCAAAGCCGCGATATTTAGGGACCAGTCCCACAAAGCTGGTTGAAGCCGGCATGGCCATCCGTGTACGCTGTGACCTGGCAGCAACTTGCACCCATCTGCTTCATGCAGGGAACGGACTCGATGATTTTGGTGATGAGGGAACCAAATCCTCTCCGTGGTAAGGACTGACGGCGAGGAGCATCATCGGCCGTGGAACCACTCCAGGCAATGCACTCCAGACGTCGAGTGCTGCAAGTATCAAACTCGCGCAATAGATTCGAGAGGGAAGACGCCAGGGTTCCAAGGCTCTTCGTTGGTTCGATCATAGAAAAGCTGGAGCTGGAAGGCGCTAGCCAGTCACCTAGTACCAGGTAGTTGGCGGATTGGCCGGTGGGGACGCCTCGGAGGGAACCAGTCAACAGGTCCGTTCTTGTACCGAGCAAAGGCCTCCTCCCTCCACCTTGCCAATTTCTCTCACACAGTGCATTTCCATTGACGCAATAGCCAGCCAACAAAATGGCAAGACATCGACACCGTTGCCGAGTCATGCTCATGTTTCCGCGCAGGAAATCTGGGACCCTGGAAATTGACGGAGTCGAGGTGTCGAAGCAACGCCATTATTACGCGACACACGCGAAAGACTATGGTGGTACGGAGTACACCCGGGGTCAATTTACCAATGTGCCAGTTGAGCCAGGCAACACCGATGGCCGACAAACGTGAAGATATGCGCCCACGCAAGTTTAGTACCAGATATCTAGCGTTGAGGCACTACCGAGGTACGTTCGCCCATAAAGCCGCGAACTCCCTCTTGGGTCCACTTGATTGGCGTTGGTTGGAATGAAGATGAAAGCGACTTTGCCAATTGCCAAAGAGGGGTTTGAGGGGTCTCCCCACTTCTGGCTTCAAGTTGCTGGGAAGAAAGATACTCGAGGGAAAATAAGCCGCAGCTGCTACGGTTAACAGTTCCAAGAAATCCTCCTGAACCTGGAAGAAGTAACAGTGACGTATAACGGACAGGCGGGGAACACTCGGCGGCGGCGTGACGAGGCCGCGATGATGCAAAAATGTCTGTCCACCAGTACCACTTCTGGCAAACTCAACCGGCGCCAAGATAATTGGACGTGGCGTGACCACGAAGATGATATATTCCCAGGCTAATCTTGGCCCATCGAGAGCTTCGTGTGGGAGGATGGAGGATGTCGTGAATATCTGACAAGACTCATGGTCGAGGAATTGGTACTGGTCATCCGAGAAGCGCAGGCAGTGGAGCAAAGCTCAGACAGCCCAAATTGCACAAATATAAGGTTTACACTTGAAAGGAGATTAGTATTTGCAGAGACAGACCAGTGTCTCATCATCCAACATACTTCAGACGATGGAACCAATGGTGCTCCTAACTGGGGGAACAACTGAGCGTCGGGAAAGTGCACTGCGTGGCAACAGACCAGCTCGAAGTTGAGACCGGTGCCATCACCCGCAAACTGACAATCGAAGAGGCACTCACTGATGAATCCCCAACCGACGGGAGTTTCTGGGCTTGTTTTCTGCAAATAAAAGAACATTTAATGTTCCACAGAATGCTCTGGGCCTTGGGACGAAAAGATTGCCATTGAAGCATGCGGATAGCCTTGACGACGACTTCAGGCTTGAATGCCAAAGAAGGCCAAAAAAAAAAAAAAAGAAAAGAAAAAGAAAAGAAAATGGGGGGAATGGGGTGGTTTCCTCTTGAAGAGTATGTCGTGGTAAACCGCCACGACTGGCGAGATCTGTCTAGCAGCTGGTGAGACTGTCAGCTGCAAACCGTCCATTGCTCGTCAGCTGGCAATGAGACCGGGCAATGAAACCCAGGGCTTCGGGGCTTGGTGCACTTCGCGTTCCCATTTTCTCGAATCAGCCTGTCCAGGAAACCAACGCTACGAAAAGAAGCCACCTAAGACCCTAAGAGAAGGTCAACAATGCCCTTTGCGACAAGAAGATGGCACTGCTTCCTCCATTATCGCCTGCTGACGCTGGAGCCGGCCGTTCGTGGGAGGAGTGCATCAAGAATGGAGACCACCGGTTTTTGGGCAACCTAGACGATGGTTGATGGCAGCTTGACAGTCTCTAGACGTCCAATGATGGACGCCTATTGCATATTCTTTCTTAAAGCAGGCACAAAGCGAAGCATCATGCAAGATCTACGCAGAGACGCAAGGAAGCGTACTGGCGACATGTACATCCGCCGCGGGTTCAATGCCGTTCACCACGAGGAGTTTGAGTTTTTCGTCGACAAATTCTCGTGGGGGAGATTCTGTCAGTTTCTCTCGACACCTTAAAAAAAGCCTTTATACCCCTTCTTGACATGGCTAACTGTGGACTTGTAGTCGGACGTTGGGGTCAAGCCCGGAAGCTCAGGTGGCCCTGGCGGACGTCTGTGAATAGTCTGAGAGCCGGCGGACTCTCTCTCACGTATGACCGAATGCTACGGGCCAGCAGACAAGACGGTGCAAGCTTGTCACTTTCAACATGCATGGAGCAAGAAGCAGCTTCATCAAGACGGAGGTCGATCCAAGCAGCACGGACCGCGGCCCCAATCCCGCAAACGATCCAGAGGCTTAGATTTGACAGAACCTGCCGTTGCCGGCGGCACAGGTAGCGGGCAGACTAGTCCCGCTGTTGCTGATCTTGCCCAAGCATCGTACCACGCACTCGAAGAGCGGCTTGCCAGCATGAATGCCCGTCTACTTCAGGTTGAGTCATATCCCAAGGACGGAAGGCCACTCCGTTACGGCCCAGGCTTCCATCTGTACCCGACCATGTGCGAAGAAGCATGCACGAAGAAGGTCGTCGCCAGCACATAGAGTACCTGATCGAGGTCGAGAAGCGACGAGAGAAATCGGTCACCTAGCACAGTCGTCGCTCCACCCACCTGACTGCGTCGCTCACGGCCTTCACGAGACGAGACGAAGAATCAACCACCATAGCGCCAGGAATACGCAGTCAGGGCAGAAACTGGTTCCTGAGGAAGCACTTCAGCAGCTCACATGACAGGACACTGTAGTAAGGGCCGTAAATTTTATTCTACGAGACGTTTCATCCGTCAGGTTACTCAGTCGAGTTTAGACGTAACGAACCATCTGCTCCATGTAGAGGGACAGGGAAACAGCCAGGAAACAGCCTCGCCATACGTGTGAGTGAAGCACGGCTTGACTTGCTCCCAATCAAGGCGTGATGCGTCTCTAGTATCACGTCCGTAGGGAGTTTGTTCCAAGACGCAGCATCGAGACCGTTCCCCAAATGCATTGTCACCCAGCACCACAGTATTGACGCCGTGCTGCCCGACCAGCACGCAGTGTGGGAAACACCCCTGTGTAAATAGATGGATGACGGGATGGATATAATGGTCGCACAGCATACCGCCCTGCAGGACGAGAGACGAGAAGCATCGCTCCTTACATACATATTTTGGTCCTGCAGTGGTTCTGCAGCCGCCGTCGCAAGAACCACCGCCACGCCGTGTGGATGTTGTCGTGAAATGCTCCATCCTGCTTCATTGTCGACGCGTAAAACACACAATCGGCTGCTCTTCTACAGCTTCTGGTGCCATGTGACCAAGAGTCCGACACGCTTCATGAATGAAAGCCAACCCGCTCGCACCTCGCAGGGTCGCCGTTTGAATTCGAGTTTTGTACGTGACTTGCCAGACGTCCATGAGATACTGAGCCTGGCCCGGTCCAAGTCCGTAATTCTTTGTGGTATGCGTCAATGGTATAGTACAGAGAAAACTGACTGCCAATGCCATCTACAACCGGCTCGTCGTATCCTTTCCCAACGCACCACTCATCAACGGTGGTTCAGGCGCTCCCCCGAACAAGACCAATTCCCTACCTCCTTTTGTCCCCCACCACGCCACCCCAATCGTTGATCTTTCCACATCCATCTCCCCATTCACGAGGATATTCCAAAACCTCTTCTTCACCGGCAGCCGAAGCCTAGGATCCTCAATCTCGTTCATGGCTTGAGCGGTAATTGCCAGCCACTCCTCTACCAGTGGCAAAGGCAGGAACGGTAATGAATCCACCAGCGTCATTACGAGGGCGCTTTGCTCGGATAGTGGTTCGTCCTTTGTTTCCTCCAGAGCGCGTGACACGGTATCCGGAGTGGCGGGCAGCAAGGTCGTGCCGGCGGTGGTGGTCTTCGTACGGAGCATATCCAGCAGCGTTTCCGACATGTGTGGTTCCATGGCAGCGATGGGGAAAGGCGGGGACACGATCTCCATGGCGGTTTTGAAGGCGATTCTGAACTGGCGGGGCGATATATGCTGAGGGAAAGAGTCAAATACCTTGACAATGTAGAAAGGCGTGATCTTGATGGTGAGCGCGCTGTGTTGGGGACAGGAGAGCACGGATAGAATGGCACTGTGGGCGGATTCGAAGATTTCAGTCATGGATGCTGCTAAGGGTCCTTCTTGGGAGACGTATGAGATTGCGGGCTTGACGATGAGCAGCTCGCACGCTTCTGTGGGGAGGGAGAGTGGCATATGTTCCGCCACGTTGAGATAGAATAAATCGAGATTTGTGTGAAGATGCGCCGAGGGGTTGAGAACTGCGTCCGCAGGCCGAATCTCTCGAAGGAATGCCTCGGTAGCTAGGCCGTCTCGACTTAATACGTCGATAGAAGTCATGTAGGAAAATGTGTACACTTGGAACGAGCTGTTTCCATTTCTGTTCGAGATGAAGAATATGTTCCGCAAGATTTGCAACGACTTGGAGGCAATGTTGGGAGCCAGGCCGGGCACCAGCATGTGCGGGTCGAGCAGGCTGCGAGCAACAATTGCCTGCAGAACAGCCGTGGTGCCAAACATGAGCTTCCTGAGAACTTGCCACAGCAGTGGCCAGGTGGTCTGCGCCGTCTCGGAAGTCAGACGAGAGCTCTCAGACGCAGAATCAATCTCGCTAAAGCAGTTCTTTTGCCAAGCGTCGAGGACTCTGGCGGTAAACACCAACAGCGCATCATGAGCCTGCATGACCACCGTCGTATCGGTTGCATGCTGCACAGCAAAGGCTGCCAGCTTGGAGAGCGGACCCATGTTCGCCATTAAGGGCTGCTTCTCCATCTGTTGCAACAGCTGGCATGAGGATGATCGTTCGGGCCATGAGAGGACGTTACCCGGCTGCCGCGTGGTGTCTTGGTTCACGACTCGAAGAAACTGCGCATCGCAAAAGCCTTCTTCTCCGGTAATGGCCCAAACAGCAATCGGTAGCAATGTGTTGCAATCAATCTGAGCTCTGTGGGATTCTGAAAGCACAGGCAGCGCAAGGTTCAGAGCCGTGACAACGGACACGGCAGCTGCAGGGCCATCTTGGACATTTCCCTCGAGAGCGAGGTTGGCCGCCGTAACAACGGCTTGCTCCAAGGCGTTGCGCAGCGATCTAGACAAGGAGTTTCGCCCATGTCCCTCCATTCCCACAAGGACGCCGGTCAGTACGAGCAAATGTTGCCATCGCCTTGACCCCTCGTCGGCTCCTTTGACGACGGCACGCGTCCATTCATCGCATCGCAGACCTCCACGCTCAGATGGGTCGCCTGGTTTGGCGCCGCGGAGCTGGTTGTCACGTACACGAACAGCTGCGTTGTGGTAGATGCCGATGACTCGCATTGCGGTTTTCGCTCCATCGTTTCGCTGCCAGATGGCCGGGGCTGTGAGAAGCTGCGAGGTGAGGACACCGAGATTGAGCGGGTTGGAGAGCTGGCTCAGCAGATGAGCTGTGCTGCCCATGATTTGGTCCGTCTTGACAGCATCGTGGACGTCCTGATAATAGTGCAGGACAGTGTTAAGGAGGCTGTCGGCCGGCATGGTGACGCATTGAGATGTGGTTTGCCGCCGCCAGTCGGACTTGCTGATGGCGTGAATGATGTCGAGTGCGATGGAGGATGCCAGGTGGTGGTGGGTGCACTAGGTGACTTGTGACGGCCCGGACGCCGCGGCCGCAGGTGGCGAAGTCGGAAGTCGGTCTGCCGAGGCTGAAATGACTGGCAAGGTCCAACGAGCCGTCCGCAGCTCCAGCCAGCCGCTCAGGCGCCCCCCTGCTCATTCATCCTCTCAACGACAAACTTCGCGACATGCGCTTGTCGAAACAGAGCATCCCGACCGCAATGGCGGCGGCCCATCGACGGCTGTAGCTGCGTCGTCGTCTTCGGCGGCGCACTCTCCCTCGCAAGCTTTCAACATGTCGTTTCTGGGAAACCCGCCTCGCAACTACCGCACGCCACCCTTTCCGTCGCTCAACGTCCATACGCTCCAAGACCACACACCCAATCGCACCTACACACTCTATCGCATTTCAGACGCCTGGAAGTTCACCGTGCTGTGGACTCTGATCACCTACATATTCTTCCATCTCGTGGCGGTGTCGGTAGCGTTTTTCAGTCACGGGTTCAACAAAGGGTCGTGGCGATTTCTCTGGGCCGTCCCCATCATATACCTGTTGATAGCAGGGCTGGAGGCTGTCATTGCTGGAAGTATTGTCGGGCTTGTGTAGGCTGCACCACCAAGCCCAAACGAACATTGCTAATGTGCCATAGGCTCGGGGCGGTATACAAAGCCGGGTACTACGAAATGAATACCTGGATCCCGTGCACATGGGGATTCATCAACGTTCTCGTGCTGATAATATCTTCCTTTTCGGTTCAAGGCCTGCTTTGAAGACGGTGAGCTGAGGGCCAAAAGACTACGAGCCACGGCATTGTGCCGACGCGCCAAATTGCGCTACACGAACCGATACAGCCGCATCCATTCATTGTCACGCTTTTTTTTTTTTTTTTTGTCATCAAGTATCTAGGACTGCAGACATTAGCAGATGAGGCGTCCAAATGGCGATTGGCAGCTCCTCCATGGGACTCAAGTCCATCATCCTCCTCCACCTCGTGCCGCCATCTGCCATCGACGCGAGCTCAGGTTAACACCATCCCTAATAGCGCAAAGATTCAATAACCCGTAAAACAAGAGCAAAACGAGTCACAATCCACATGTCATTGAATCCAATGTCCCCGATCCGCAACCCCCCAATTCTCACGCAGCTGCGTCCAACTCGAACACCTGCCCAGACGTCCAGCAGCCCCACATCCCGTCCTCGCGCCCAGTCAAGCGAAACTCAACCACGACAATGGTCTAAAGTTGTCCGTCCGCCTACCAACCAGTGACGACGCAACCCATCGTATTGTCTCGCACAAACAATCCCATCCTAACACCCCCAAACCCCAGCATTCGTCCATCCATCCATGCATTCGTTCATTCACCCTTTCATCCTTTACTAGGCACAGAACTACCCTCCCCCCTTTCGAAGAAACTAGCCTTCTCATGCCAAACCTCTGCAAAACACCATGGCGACATGAACCACAACGCAACCCGCCGCAGACAAAGAAACAAATAGGACGAAAATGCCCACCCAATGGAGCGAAACGCTCAGCTTCGAGGGCCGCCATACCCTCTCGCCTCAACCGCCATCACCTCGCATGCAGACACGCAGCCAGCCGCTCGTCGAGAACCTCACCCCAGGCCAGTCCGCGTCCCTCGCCGGCATGTCCCTGCGCGCCTTCGCCCTCGGCTTCACCGCGTCCCTCGGCCTGCTGTCCACGGCACTCGTCCTGGCCTTGACGTCCTCGCCGCTCTGGCGCATCCCCTTCTTCCTCTGCGCCCTGTCCGCGTTCCACTTCCTCGAGTTCTGGACCACCGCCGCGGCCAACACCCCCGAGGCCACGGTCCACTCCTTCCTGCTCACGGCAAATTGGCCCGCGTACCCCATCGCCCACACGGTAGCCTGTGTGGAATGCGTGCTGGCCAACGCCGTGTTTCCGAGCCGGCACTGGGCCCCTTCTGGGCTGAGCACGGCCCTGATGCTCACGGGCCTGGTGATGGTCGTGGGAGGGCAGATGGTGAGGAGCGTGGCCATGTTGACCGCGGGCCAGAGCTTCAACCACACGGTGCAGACGCGGAAGGCGGATTCGCATACGCTCGTCACCACGGGCGTGTACGGGCTGTGGCGGCATCCTAGTTACTTTGGCTTCTTCTTCTGGGGGCTGGGCACGCAGCTGGTCCTGGGGAACGTGCTTTGTTTCGTGGGATATGCTTACGTCTTGTGGAAGTTTTTCAGTAGCAGGGTGGCGGTCGAGGAGCGAGGGCTGGTCAAGTTTTTTGGGGACGATTACATACGGTATAGAAGGAGGGTTGGGACGATGATTCCGTTTGTTGGATAACCCTTGATTGAGGGGCTTTTGTGTCATGCACAGGAGGGACAGCTTTGGAATCGACTTGATTGGGTACCATGGTTGACGAGGTCTGGTTGTGAGACCGAGACTGGATCAAGACTGCGTGCGCTCCACGAGAGGCACAGCGGGTAGAGTATCGGGTATGAATTATCCAAACGTGCACACTATCCCAAGTCATAACGTCGTCCTAAATGTTCTTGCCTCATGTCTGCAGCGTCAGGATCGGTTGTTTACTGACGCTGCCGTACTTGGCCTGCCATGCATAAAAGTACATCAATGCCGCAAATGGCTGACCGAAAATGGTGAAAGACACCCAAAAGATTACATTGCCCATTACTCTGCCGGTATGTCCCCATTTCATCTTCTCTAGGGGGGCCGTGATGGCGATGAGGGGAAGCTGCAGGAACATGCCCAAAAAAGCAACACCTAAAGACGAGTTAGAAATGAGCATCAAGGCCTTGGGTAGGGCGAGAATATCATACCGATGATGTTGTGGGTAGGAACACCAACAAGAACCTCGTGCAACACGGCAGAGACAAAGAAGACGGTGCAACTTGCCGTCCACGGGCTCCATCCACGTCCAATCATGGGTACGTAGACATGGCGCTTGAAGTAGGTGTATACAGGCTTGTTCCACGTTCTCCAGTAGGCTCCTAGACTCTCGCTGTTCCACCAGTCGTCGTAAAACGATCGGTCGGCGAACCGCAGCACTTCGGCCAGTGCGTTCAGGAAGGATTGGAACAGGGCAAAGAACCCTGCCAGCCAAATCACCAGAGAAATGGTTGACAGTTTGAGCAGCCGCTCTAAAATCATGAGCAAGTCTAACGATGCAATCTTGTCGAGCGAATTCTGCAATACCGGAGCAGCGTACTGGAAGCTGGCGAACCAGATGAATGCGCTCAGGCAGCATACTTCGCCCAGCCTCTTAAAGACAAAGACCCATCTGATCTTGTCGGTGCGCGGGTACACAGGCTGATAGACTAGCGTTGGCGCCCACCAGAAGTAGACGAGGTTTCCAAAAGTGATGTTATTGGGATACGGGCACTTGGAGTAGAGTTCAGGGATAAGCTCGCCCCTGACGGGATGCATGTAGGCGTGGCGAAGATCTCGGTTGGTGAACGCGTACGAGGCTGTCTTGAGCGACACAATGACGGCATGCATCTCGGTCAAGGTTCCGACAAGCGGGTGGTGGATGTAATAGTAGACCACAAAGGTAGTGAGGGCAAATGCAAGCGTCATGTTGATTCCATGAGCCCAGGCCGCCAGGACCCATGTTGAATGAAACTTGATCTTGTCTTGCTCGGACGGGCCAGGAGAGGCAGGCTCGAGACGTTTCCGGGGCCTTCGAGCATGGCGAGCGGCGGCCAGTTCGATCAAGTAGGCGACCAACAAGTGGCAGGGAATAAGGAAATAGAGAAGTCCGCCTATGAGGACATCTTGGTTCTTGTAGGAATGACAACGGAGGCATATTAAAACGCCATACTGAGAGAGCGGTCAGGAATGATGAGCACATAGAAAACGGCGCGGGTGCGGTGTGGCATGCCTTTTTCAAGTTTTCAATCATCAGTCGTAAATTACCCACAACTAGATCACGGTCAGTACGCTACGGGATTCTCCTTGCAATGACGTGGTTTCCTCGCGTACCCAGAACAATTACCATGAGATTTCGAAACCCGATGAAGCTCGGGGCAGCATCGGAGTCGTGGCTCAAGCATGACGGGCGGCTTTTAGAATGCACCGCCGCCACATGGCGATATTTCTGGACGAGAGCAGCTGGGGTCTTGTCGACTGTGCTTGCGTCGTCGCATTCCTCTTCAGCGAGGTCGGGAGAGGCATTGCCGTTGCGAAGCTTGGCGGCTTTGCCGTTGCGACGCTTGGTGGCTTTTCCGTTGCTCACGATGCCGTTCGCAGGGCTGACACTGGTGGTTGTGGCCGTGGTCATCCTGGTGAGGTCAGGCGGCAGAATAAAGTCTGCAAGAAGGCGAACGACGATCAATGCGACCAGCCGCGAGGCGTGAAGGGTTTGGGGAAAGGGAGGACGGAGAGAGCTGGATGACGAGAGGATGGATTGAAGGTTCAAGCTTGAAAGAAGTGAAAGGAGGGGCAACGCCCTCGCGGATTCTCAGACGTCAATGCTAAGTCTATTATTCACAGTCAGACGGACAGCACCAGCATGGAGCATGGAGCATGGAGCACGGAGCTGGAGCTGTACTCCCCCCCCCCCCCCCCCCCCACCCCCCCT